>NW_022900926.1:40172455-40206433 GCF_012274545.1 Fukomys damarensis
TCAGCCATAAAGAATGAGAAAATAGATTCATTCATAGGAAAATGGATATATATTGAAGATATACTCCTAAGTGAAATAAATAAGTCACACATGTGTAAATACCAAATAGTTTCCCTGGTGTAAATAATCTGCAACAATGCATAAGATTCTAATAAGATTACTGACATTTAGAAATGGGAAGAAAGGAGCTAAAAGTGTAGGGAAGGTGGGATGGGTAGGGGAAGAGTAAAAAGGGAAAAGAAAAAATGTGAGAGAATGAAAAGATGAAAATAAAGTGTTTGTAGATGGGGAGGGGAGGAGGGGGTGAAGGGAGGGCAGAGGTATGGGGAAAAAATGAGAATCAAGACTTGTCATGTAGAGGTACAAGATCCCAACCATGAATGTAACTGTACTGTATCCCTAAAATGTACCAATAAACTCAATTAAAGCTGAAAAAAAAAACAACTATAAAAAACTCAAAACACTACAAGCTTATATTCTTTCTGTATCTTATATTAAGATGTAATACTTTTGGTCATTTATGTTAAATTTCTCTACTGGTAATGTGAACTGTCATTGATATGGTTATCTTGTCAAAATAGATCTTAATTTCCCAATTCTTTTCTTGGGGGTAATGATACTGTAGATTGAGCTATATTTCCAATTCTTCTTTAGTTTTTAGATTTTTGAGATAGGGCCTTGTCAAATCATCCAGGCAATCCCCTTGCCTCACTGCCCAGAGGTGATTACCAGCAACCCTTCCTTATTCTCCATGAATTCTTTTTTTTTATTGGTACATTTTAGGGTCTTCATGAATTCTTTAAGTGAAAGTTATGCCTTTTAATTACAAATCTTTTCTATCTTATGGGCTGTGGGCAAGTAACAACTGAAATTTCCAGAAGCCTTATTTCCATAATTCACAGTGCAACTTTCCCCTCAAAGCAATCTGCTTGAGAAAACTGTACCACTCAGGATCAACCAGAACAATGCACCACAGGCCCAGATGCACTGTTGTGCTTTGATTTCTGCACTCTGTAAAACCCACTTTTTAAAGACCAGGACTGAAATGAGGGATAGCTGGCTTTGGGTGACTAGGCTCTCCATGCCACAGAGATAACTTTTCATTTACACACTTGCCTTCCCTGGTGTGCGCTTACCCACATGTGCACACATGGTTCATGGGTGTGCATGCAGCTGTGACCAATGGGTGGAGGCATTTAGGCACTTCCATTTGAGCTGAGGTCATAGTTCATTCATTACTGATTGCTGTTCATGACTTCAGTCATTAAAATCCACAAAGAAAAAGATGATTCACAGGATTTTCTAGAAATCACTTGCTGTGAGATCTTTCATATTAAAAATAAAAGAGAAGTAATGGAGAATCTGTGTGTGTGTGTTTGTGTGTGTGTGTGTGTGTGTGTGTGTGTGTGTGTGTGACTTTAATAATCTCTTGACACTCCGGGAAGCTCTAAATATTAGTACTACATATTTGTCCTGTGTCTGACTTTACATTCTGGATCTGTCGATGTCTGTTTCCATCTTTGCAAACATCCTAGCAGGGGTGTGAGATTGTATGCTCACCTCATTGAGCCTGGTTGGACGATATTGTTTGTCTCCCACACTAGTGAATTGAACAGAAGTGGAGGAAAATCTTCTAAAAGGCATCAGAAGAGACCAAACTTTGAATTGATCTGGTTTAGATTACTCAATATTATTATAGAATATCAAGGCAGGCAATTAGGGGATGTAAATGTCTCTGAATTATATGTTATTTGAACATTGGCCAAATGATAGTTTCCTATAATGTTTCCTCCTTCACTCAGAATTTATTTTGCTTCATTTTAGTTGTTCCATGAAAAATATTAGCCTTGGGTTGTGACCCCAAAGAGTCTGGACTTGTGAAAGGATGAAGAGCTGACTCAGGCCTGTGCTCGCTCAACCCCTCGGTCCAGGCTGGTCTTCCTTTCCATTTCTACTGAAACCACACCACACTTTGTCCCCTGTGATCTGTCTCTACTCACTGTTGCAATAATCTCTTCCCAGTTCCCACCTGCTCACTCTTCACATTGCCCTTTACAGCTGCCTAATTGAGCCCTCCTTGACTCAGCTGTGTCTTGTTTCTACACTGGGAGAAAACATCAGAAATTTGCCAATATCTCTAAAATGAATTCTAGCTTCTTCAGCCTGGCATCGAGCCTTTCTGGCTGTGATTCAGGCCTATTCCTACTGCTCACTCCAGCTCTCCCAGAAGCTCTGGGCTCTAGCTAAGCCAGTTGTTATCAAGAGTCAAGAGCTCTCCACCTTCTTTCTCTCTACCTTGGCTGTTTCATCTTGCGGGGGTGCCTTCTTATTAAAATCAGTGAAGTCCACTTTATATGGAAAAACTTTTCTGATCACTAAGTCAAGACATATTCTTGTAATCATTTACCAGTGTTTATATCTTTCTTGTGGATCTTGATACCCAGTACCCCTTTTTAAAGTTTGTCACGGCTTAAATGTAGTTAGAGTGGCCCTCCAAGCTTCATAAATTGAAATTTAACTTCTATTGGGAGGATAAAGAGAGTAAAATCTTGGCCATCTGTGATATTCAGAGGTGTGGCCTATGAGAAGCAGTTAGGGTAAAATCAGGTCATTAGGGTGAAGCCCCCCTGGTGGATTCATGGTGACTTTCTAGGAAGAGGAAGAGGGATGAGACAGACACAGACACACTCCCACTCCCTGTCTCTTGTCATTGGATGCCCTGTGCTGCTTTAGGACTCTGATAGCAAGATCATCCTCATATGTGGCCCCTCAACCTTGGACCTCCAGAACTGTGAACCAAAATAACATCCTTTCTTTAAAGGTAGCCTGCCCCAGGTATTTTGTTATAGTTAAAAAAAAAAAAACGTGATTGTGAAAATATCTGTTTCAAGAATTAGGTTAATTGAAAATCAAAATCGTATTTGAATCCTCTATGGAATCTATCTGATTTCAGTAAGCATTCAAGAAACATTTGTTGAAAAAATGAATTTTAACTAGTAATATTGCTTCATAAAGGAAGGGAGTGCGGACCCTTGTTGTATCCCTGTTCCGGGATCAGTGGAATGCTGGACATAGAGAAAGGTCAAGTCTGCTGACAGAGAAGGTGTCTGGAAATGAGGCAAAAATGGGGGAACCAGGACCTGGGGAGAAGCTGCAGCCAAGAACAAGGCTAGGCACATAAGGATTTGAGTCTAAAATTAGGTAGTGCCTCCCAGAAAGTAGGGGGAAAAATGTTTGCTTAAAAGGACTTGATAAACCTGGTGTGGTGGTGCATACCTATAATCTCTGCACTCGGGAGGCTGAGGCAGGAAGATCACTGTGAATTCAAGACCAGTCTGGGCTACATAGTGAGTTCCAAGTCAGTCTCAACTACATAGTGAGACCCTGTCTCAAAAAACCAAAAAAAAAAAAAAGAACTTGATAGCAGGGTGTGGTTGTGCAGCACTTTTGTAATCCCAGCACTTGGGAGGCTGAGACAGAGGATTGCTGTGAGTTCGTTTGAGGCCAGCTTGTATACTGAGACCCTGTCTCAAAAACCAAAAAAAGGTGCCAGGGATTTGGCTTAGCAGCACGGCACCTGCCTCACAAGTGCAAGGTCCTGAGTTCAATCCCCAGTACCAACAAACAAAACAAGGACTTGATCAGGAAAAGAAGACCAGAGAGGGAAATGAGAGGGGATCTCTAGAGGAAGCCATGTTGGCAATGTCCCTTCCTGCCCCTGACCTTGGACTGTCTGGTAAGCTCATGTGTTTCTGATTTCACTCAGTGCAGTACCCTCATAAACAGCCACTATGTGGCAGACACCACGTTAATGCTGACAAAGTAATTGTAGCTATGCTAACATCTGTTGAGCATTTTCTATGGCCAAGTGCTGAACTATACTTAAATATATCAGTTCATCTAATCTTCAAAACGAAACTGTGAGGCAGTTCTATGATTATCATCCTTATTTTGATTTTAGGCGGTGGAGTGTCACAGAGAGAAGTGATTGGCCCAAATTCAAACCGGTTAGCTGACCGGGGCTGTCCTGCTGGGGGGCAGGCCTGGGGAGGGGGCTCTGTCTCTTCTCCCCAGGGCCCAGGGGTTTGAGCCCTGAGGTCTAGGCCTGCTTCCTCTTACTGGCTCCACCTCATACATTTTCCACAGGCTGAGGCTGCGAGAATTTTTAGATCTGGGTGCTGATAGATACGCATGGTCCCTAAAATCCTCTCCTACAAAATAGATGATGAATATAAACTAACCTCATTAAGGTGGCCAGTCATTCAGTGAAAGCTCAGTGGGCATGTGGGTTTGCCTGAAGCGAATTCATTTTGCACAAAGGGAGGATTAGTCATGACTCCTGGGCAAGTTCTAGGCGGGGAGCTCGGTCCCACCCACATGCGCCACCCTGCCCTGCCCCCTCCCCCTGTCTTGATTTACCAGTTGGACTTGAGGAGCAAGTCACCTAACTCTGGCAGCCTTCCTTTCGTCCTAGGTAATGGGCTGATAGCAACTCCTTTTGGGACTAGTATAGAGTCAGGACTACATAACGGTACATGATATGTGGTGTGCAGTAAGGGTGTACTCGATGAATATATTATTATTATCATTGTTCTGGGCATTTAAACTAGAGCCCAGTTGTAGTTATTTAACAAAATAACACTTTGGAACTGGGTTAATCACAGGGTTTTCTTAACTTGCCTTTACTTTTCTTTGAAATATCATTTTTAAGTATTTAAAAACTAAAAACAGAAAAGAATTGTTGAGAAAATAATGAAAACATTTATAGAAGAAAAACTGACAGGAGGTTAATATGAGAAGTATAACTATTGTCATAATCTATGACTATTTTACATAAAGTGCTTTAGAAATATTTAGGAAAAGAAACCCCATAAAGAAAGACTGCTTAGGTCCAATAGCATCTAATGTCTACTCAAGAAAGTCAGCAAATTAAAGCCAACAACAATAAAAATCAAAACACCAGCAAGTGCTGGGACAACAGGAGCCCCTGATAGACTGTGATCTTTCGTGGCCCAGGACTGAATCTGGTTTATCTGGGGTAGTGGCAGGCACAAAATTCCAGGCTTGCCTGCACAGGTTCAGTGACCTGTCCTGCTGGCTCTCTGGATTCCCTGGTTAAAGTTGCAGTGATACAAAGCTGACCTTGACCCTTGTTCTCTGATGGAGGCCCTGCTTTTATCATCTGGTTCCAAGGTCATGGGCCTGTGATCTTGGCTATGGCGATTCACAGTTAACTGCACTAAGGAAGTAACTGAGCTCGTCACTGCTGGAGAGCACGTGATCCTGAATCCACTCAGCACTGAGAGTGCATTTGATCATTGTCCTCCACACATGACCACCAAATCACAGTTACTGTAGATAGCACATAAAACTGTGCTCCTCATATATTGTAAATAAATGGAAAGAGCTCCTCAGTTTTATGATGAAAACTCCTTTATATAATATTTTTCTTAATCAAGAGCCAATTTTGTGCTGTTTTTAGGTGCAGTGCTACATAAAGTAATTCAGCATTATAAATTTGGTAATATGGCATATTTAATTTCCTACTTAAAGAGATAATAACAGATAAACTGCTTTGTACTCATTTAAGATTTCAAACATAGGATGACGATAATAATAGCTGTGGGTCATGGGGTGTGCCTGTGCAAACACTAACTCTAACTCATAACAAAACTGCCCAATAGTGCTGATTGTCCTTTTTCAGATGGGGAGACTGAGGTCAAGAAACCAACAGATTAGGCCAAAGTTACAGAGCTGACAAGAGTGAGAGCCAAACTGGGGCACAGGTCTTTTTGGACTCCAATGTGCATTTTTAGGGATCTTGGCTACACAATGCCAGCACACAGAACATCGGTAAAGGGCATTTCCTTACCTGACCGAGCTTAAGACACCCATGACTGAAAGCTCAGCATAACTGTGAAGGAGCATCAAACTATGGCCCCACTTCTAATACCATCTGTGCTTTGGAATTTCAAGTGCATGAGACCCAAAGACTTTCGAATCTAAGGGGAGTCTGATGATGAGCCATCACCACAAGCTAAGTGGCTTTTCTGTAAAACGAACTCCAAGAAGATGATACAGAATAATTGTTATTTCAAGAATGTCTAAATTCTATGGGGAAAAGACTAAGAAGGAGCCTATAGGCCTAGACTCTCCAAATTATCTCCTTAACTTTTAAGAAAATGGCAAAGTAAAAGTGACTTTGTACAATTGTGTCCTTATTCTGAAAGATCCTCCATATCCCTGAAATTATCCATATACTCCCCAGTTGTGCATATTCTCCCTCCAGGATTCCACACTCAGAGCACCACACACAGGACAAGGTTGATACCCCCTTGGGAGTCCTCATTCAATTATTT
Source organism: Fukomys damarensis (assembly GCF_012274545.1). Taxonomy (NCBI): domain Eukaryota; kingdom Metazoa; phylum Chordata; class Mammalia; order Rodentia; family Bathyergidae; genus Fukomys; species Fukomys damarensis. Next base: position 40,178,815 of record NW_022900926.1, read on the forward strand.
TTCAGTGTTAAATGAGGGAAAAATAATTTCCCCTGCCGGGTGTGGTGGCTCACACCAGTAATCCCGGCTACTCCGGAGGCTGAGGTGGGAGATCGCTTGAGTCCTGGAGTTCTGGGATGCAGTGCGCTATGCCGATCAGGTGTCTGCACCATCAATATGGTGACCTCCCGGGAGCGGAGGGCCACCGGGTTGCCTGAGAGGTGAAGCCGCCCAGGTTGGAAACAGAGCCGGTCAAATAATTTCCCATATCCAGCATGAGAATGGCTAGTTTACGCACATTTCTGGTGTTCTTTACTCAAACACTTCACTTCAGATATCAAAAGAGAATTATTGTAAATTTGCTAGGGCTCAGCAGTGTTCATTTTGGGTGATTTTATAAGAAAAGCAAGGGAACAGGTAGAAATTGAGAACTCTGAAGCACCAGGTGTAACTGCAATCCCGAGTGCTGTGTGTGGAATACAGATGTTGCTGCCAATCTGGCTGTCCCTGGTGTGAGCTCAGGGGTGTGTGTGGGTGGAGGTTGCTTTGGAGAGGACACAGGGTCTCCTGGTTTTCAGCATGAGGAATGGGCCTGGCTCCGAACCTTGTTAGGGATGTGACCCTTTCTCTTTTGTAAGGACAAGGCACAGGATTCTACAGTGTTTGTCTAGATTTTGTCAAGTGAAAAGCATGAGAGGGAGTGCTGTCTTTTTTGACTGTGAGGATGAACAAAAGCAAATGTAAACCTAGCATTTGCCCCATGCCTAACCTCAGGGCTCTTCATTTTGCAACAATAAAAAGAATTTATTAACACATGTTTGCAGTACTGTAATGATTACATATATTGTGGGGAACTGGTACATATACGTAATAAGCCTTAATTCTTTTTTGTTCTCCCTTACGCCTTCCCTCCCTCCATACTCCTTCTTACTCTTACAAAAGCTCTATTTTCATCATTTTGTAGCATTATATCACCTGAACAGTTGCTGTTTTGAGACCACCAAGCAATAAATACATCAAGGGTTTAAAAGTTAGATGCAAACTGTTCATATTCCATCTGTTTCTTTGAAAATATAGACAATATAGACATCTATGTATGTATACATGTATGCACACAAGTACATATCAGTACACATACATAAATATGCACTCATATATACACACATAACCTAAGCCTACACGTATATATGCACACGATGTTCATATACAGATGCATGTATGCAGATAAGCATGCACACACACATAAGTATCTGTGCATATCACATACTTATTTACATATTTTTAAACTTTTGTATTGTGGAGAATTTTCTCTCAAGGAGTTTCTTGGGGCAGGGAAGAATGACTTGGTAATGAACATGTTTTGTGGATGACCAAAACTCACATTCACACCTAAGATTTGTTTAATTTAGCATCAGTATGTGACTTATTCAAAAGATAACAAGCCACTTTCTACAGCAGAAATAATAATGCTACTATTGATTCTGAAACTTAATTTGTAGCTCTTGATGGAGTTAAAGTTCTTTATACTTCTAGGGAGGTTTATATTGAATGAACTTTGTACGATATTTCTGTAAAACAGGCTTTAGAACCTAAAATTTCATCTGGGTTTCCATCCCTTTGATATTCTTTACTGAATATTATTTTATCACTGTTATTATGTATAGTAAACATAAATGTCCTGCTTTATGTATCAATAATAAAATATGCATTCTGTTCCTAAAAAGCAGCAATACACACTGATTTTTCCTGACAATAAATATTTATGGACAATTCTCACCAATTTTATTATCCATACCAATGGTTACAAATACACGAGTTTATCATTCAGCCTGGAAGATTTTATAAACCACCAAAGAACTCTTATCTATTCCAAACTCAATGGATTATAAAATAGTATGAATTGTCAGTAGTTATTCTGATAAAATATACTCTCACCCCATACTTGCATGAGGATAGGTTGAGTTCCGGAATATGCATAATTTATAGGTGGAAGTACAATTGTAAAATGTGATTTACATGACAGAAGCATGTAACACTGCCCTTCCTTTCAAGTCCTGGAGTGAACCAGTGAGAGTACCCTCTGAGAGGACAGGTCTAACGCTGTGTCACTCGGTCCTTCCTGCAGTCTGGTAATGCTTTCAGGCCTGGTTCACAGATGGTAGTGAAACTGGGCCAGCAGATGTGCATGGCACTTCTATCGAGGGCGTGGTCTTTGACAGGTGCAGTCATCTTACCTAGGACAGAGTCACATCCACACCAAGTGAATGCTTCCTACCTGGGCCCTGGCCCATGTATTCTGATAGCTCTGCTCTTGTTCTGAGGGCTGCAGGTAGCTCTGAGTGGGCATCTTGTTATTCTTTGCAGCACAGGTGATGTGTTCTCTGCCCAGGACTTTGTTTCTGCTGGAGCTGCATGGGCTGAGGCATCTTTCTAATTGCTGCACTAGCAAATTTCTCCACAGTGACTGGCATCTCCTACTATGCCATGTGAGATTGGGGCAGAGACATGCTCTACCTTCTATTTGGTGTTATTATGCTACAACTGAGGACATAATTGAGGGTAATGCCACAACTGAGGACACAGGGCTGACAGAGGACCTATCCCTGACATCAGAGTGTCCAGTCTATCAGGCAGTGGTGGACACTAAACAAGCACTTCCACTGTGCATGGGAGACCTCACTTGCATGGAGTTGGGATGCCACAGTAGTCTTATCAAGGAGAAGTTGGGGAAGGAGGTCACAAGACATAGCCTGAGAGAATAGTTTGCGCAAAGGGCCAGGGTTGGGGGCAGTCGGATCTATTCACAGACAGATCAGTGGAAGCCAGGCAGGTGGAGGCCAAGTGAGGCAATCAAGAAGCAGGGTCAGGTGACATGGAATGTGGGGGCCACATGAAGGGTGGTCATCTTTATTCTCAGTGCAAAGCAGGAGGCTGAGGAAAGTTTCAATGGACAGGGTACATGTCTAATCTTGTATTTTGGCTGTCACTTGTGTGAGGTGTGATAGGGCTTAGTTGTGCTATGCCTGCCTCATTCAGGTTCAAAGAGGTAAGAGGAGCCGGGTCCAGGATGACAGAGAAATGAAGAAATAACAAAAGAGGTAGAAGTTGGTGTTAAATTTGATGGAGTGAGAGAGGAATGTGTTGGGTCTACTGGCCTATGGAGACCGATGGCAACAACAACTTTATAAGGGACACTGAGGAGGACAGAGTTGTGAGGGGCAGAGAAGAGCAGGAATTGCTTTTGAATACATTCACATTGGGTCCCTGTGAAGTCCCTGAGGATGGGGGAAAGCAGGTGGCTCTAGCACCAGGCACAATCAGGGGACAGTAAGGAAGAACAATGATCTGAGGTTAGGTATGTTATGATTTTGCTTGATTTTGGTACCAGGGGATCAAACTCAGGACCTTGTAATTGCCAGGCAGGCATGGCAATTGCTGAGCTACATTCCCGACCCTATAATAGTGTTTTTGCTTCGTGTTTAAATATATCCAAAATAAGATGGGATAAATCTGCTAGAAACCTAAATAAGCAATTTTCTAACAACTACTCACATACACTTCCTAATTGCAGCTCCCTCTGTCAGCCACTGTTCACCACATGAAACCCATGTCTGTGAACTTCGTGGGGACGGAGGCAGTGATGACATGCAGTCTGGGCTTCATTTGATCCACCCAGCAGCTCCCAGCATGATTTTGAGTGGCTGCTGCCTCCTTAAATCTTGGCATGTTTTTGTGTTAAGATAGCAGGAGGAACCAAATGATCTCCAAAATCACTTACAATTTTATAGTCTTATAATTCTTTGGGTAACAACTACTCAAAAACATGTAAACGAATCTTTCTATTAAACTCTATTTAAATTTGGAAGTATTCAATACTTAACTATTTACCTGTATCTTTGTGTTTGTGATATCCTAACATGAAAAATAGAATCTTTTAAATTTTAAATTGAATTTATTGGTACATTCTAGGTAGACAGTACAGTTATATTCATTACTGGGATCTTGTACCTTTACATGACAGGTCTTGGTTCTCATTTTTTCCCCTCGTTCCCACCCTCCCTTCACCCTCTCCTCCCGTCCCCACCTTCAAACACTTTAATTCCATTTTTACATTTTCTCATATTTTTTTCCTTTTCCCTTATTCCCCTTTCCCTATCCTTCTCACTGTCCCTACACCTTTGGTCCTTTTCTTCCTAGAAAAATAGAATCTTAATCAAAATGCATGTCCATTTCTTTGCTCAGTTTGCTTGACCATTAGCTTCCAACTATTTGGGGCATGTAATAGCTGCTTACAAATGACAAGAGCTAATTTTTTTTTTGGTATCTTTTGAGGGGGGATTGAACTCTGGATCTTTTGCTTGCAAGGCAGGCAGCGGGACCACTGAGCTAAATCTTTGGCCCAAGAGCTAATTCTTTTGACATAGTTTCTATATCTTTTGAGGGAAGCTTTTCTTGGAAGTCATCCAAAGTTTGTGTACTTGTCTAGAGTATTCAAATAGTAATCACACCCATCACCAAACAGCAGAATCAGGGAAGATTACAAGAGGTTATTGAAAACTATCATGATTATTTCAACTAAGAAAACTTACTACAGTAAAAAATACATTACCAAAAATGGAAATAAAGAGTTTGTAAATGGGGAGGGGAGAAAGGGGTGAAGGGAGGGCATGGACAAGGGGAAAAAAATGAGAACCAAGACCCGTCATGTAAAGGTACAAGATCCCAGTGATGAATGTAACTGTACTGAATACCTAAAAATGTACCAGTAAACTCAATAAAAGAAAAAAAGAGAACTATTAGGGCCAACACATTTCCTTTTCCAAAATTGTTTATAAGTATTATGTATAAATTCAAACATTAGACAAAACAAAACAATTAAAGAAACAAACAAATGTTAACACCGAAATAAATGCTTACTGGAAAATTGAAAAAAAATACATTACCAAGAATTATGAGATAAGTATTTTCAAAGCAAGTAAGAGTATTTTGAGGGGGACTAAGGGCAATGTGTTTTTCATTCTAATAACTTTTAATTTAAACATTATTTTGTGATTATACCATGTTAATAAACTGTTTACGGTGTGTCCTCATCCACCTTATTCATTGGATCTAGCATCCTGTGACTTCCGGTTCTTTCCCAACGCCAAATCATGAAAGGAAAATGTTTTCATTTGAATCAGGAGGCAGCCATGACAGCACAACTAAAGACACTCAGGAAAGAGCACTTCCAGAACTGCTTCAGAAAGTGGCAAGAACAATGGGATAAATGTGTTTGAAGTGAGGAGTATTTTGAGAAGGATTAATGGTAGTTTTTCTTTTATTGTAAAAATTTAAAAACTTTAAACAGTCACTGTATTTCTTGATCTTACCTCATATATCTGTTGCTTTACCTTAATGTCACATCTAAGGAGCTTGATTTTTTCATTAAAATTGTGTCATATAAAATGTGTATAATATGTTCAGAGTGACTTTTCAATTATATACACATAGAAAGTATAGAGTGCTGAAATTACTAGTGAAAATCCTTTCATAGTGCATCTCACTTCAGCCTCTTAAGAATTTTTTTTGATAGCGATCACCAAAATTTACACATTTACCCAAAATTTGCATCAGTGTCAGGCCTCTGGAGAAATGGCAAGGGAAGAGTGATGAGCAGCTGTATTGGAGGGCTGGATGAGTGAGCAATATGGTACCAATTGTTTGCAGAAAGAAACTGCTACTGGACCAAGGATTTAGCTCAGTGGTTCCAACACCTGCTTTGCAACTGCAAGGTCCTGAGTTTGATCCTTGGTACCAAAAAAAAAAAAAAAGAAAGAAAGAAAGAAATTGCTGTTTCCCAGTGCTTTTTATGTCTAAAAAGAAGCAAAGAAAAATACACAACTAGTTGGGCTGAGACTTCTTGTGAGAAATCCAAAACTATTAAAATGAGTTTCCTTTTATGAAAAGATCAGAAGAATAAATGTTTTTCCAGTGAGCAAATTGGAGACTCAAGAGGCAGATTCTGAGTTGAGACTGTGTTTAGATTTTCACTTTTTGGCTTTAGAAGGACAAGTTTGACCTGATGATTACTTGGGATGGAAGGGTTAAGGCTCTTTTTGGTTCAGGAGGGTAAGTCCATGTGTACATTTAGATGAGTACAATGTCTGTATCACTTCATGAGCTTTGATTTATAACAGGTTTTGAATTATAATACCAGAGTATACCCATGCAATTTTTCTTATATGGTGCTTTTCATTTAAATAACTTATCTAAATTCTTCATTCAGTGAAGAAAATAAAGTTACACTGTTATCTTCAAGCGATCCAAACAAAACATTTTTAAGTTATTTAATTTAATTCCTAATTATTTAATTTGAAATAGTTTGACTTTTTTTTTTGTATCAGGGTTGAACTTGGTTTTAAACATTTTTTAAAAAACTTGGTTTGTTTCTTGTGGATACAATATGCATTTGCTTTTATTTTAAATATTTAACAGACTTTAATAAGAACAGAAAGCATGCTGTCAATATATTGGTTAAAGTTAATTGAATTTGGAATGCATGCTAAAACTGGGTAGGCCTCATTTCTTTTCTTATGCTATTAAATTAGTAGATCAAAAGGTTAGCTCAGTGTAGCCTGACACATACAGTGTATTTCAATTACACATCATTATTCTATGAATGCTGTATTTTGCTTAAGATTGGTAATTATTGAATATAAGCTGTTTAAATTTCACTTTCAAAATGACAAATTTGGAATTCATTTTCTAGAAAGCTTGTTGTAGATTTCTACCTTCAAATTTAAATTAAATTAAATGTACAGTATTTAGATTTCATAAAACAATACAAAACAAAACAAAAAGATTTCATCTTAATTTTTGTCAATCATTATTTTTCAACCTGTAGGTTACTATGTTTTGATTTTTCTTCTTTCAATCTTTTCCATAATGTTGCAATTTACACCTTCTCAGGCTCCAAACAGGTTGACCTCTCCTGCCCCTCCAACCAAATAGACACCACTGATGATTGTTGCTAAGGCTTGGATGTATTTTGTTGCCCAAGGTTTTACGTGTTGAATGCTTGGTCCCCAGTGCAGCAAAGGTAAGAGGTGGGGCCTAGTGGGAGATCCTTAAGTCACAGAGTTTTCCCTCAGAAAGGATTAAGGGAGTTCTCCTTAGCCCTTTAGTGAGTTCTTAGAGTGAGAACTATGAAAGAACCTCTTTCCATGTTCTGGCTTCCTGTCTTGTTATGTGATCTCTTCTTGTCACACATGCTTCATAGTGCCGTCTTCCATGATATGATACAGTGCGGGGAGAGGGGCTTGTCACAATTAGTGTTATACTGTTTGGATTTTCTGCTTTCAACTCTTTTTAAAATAAAGTATCCAGCCTCAGGTGATTCATTATAGTAATGGGAAACAGACTAATACAACTATGTTGGAGCAGTTTTGTGGGAGTTCAAGGACTTCCTTGATGGTGATAACCAAGAGTTACTCAGCTGTTCTTCCTATGGACCTCCTCACTACCTTCTGAGATTTACAGTCAAATAGTTCCAGTGCTAGTGCCAGTCATGCCTTGTGCTTGCCTGCCTCTGCTTGTGCTGATTTCTGTACTTGGAGTCCTCTGCCCTATGTGCAATGTACAAATCCTACCCCTTCTTCTCATCTCAGTTCACATCATGCCACTTTCATGATTCCCCACCTGGAAGTAATCTCTTCTCTTCCCCAGTAAGTTTAACTCTACTTTTCATTTTCTGTTGTAAGGTGTTGTTGCACACATGTTATCAATGGAGTATTTGTGTTAAAATTCACATGTTGAAGTCTTAACCTCCAATGAGGCTATATTTGAAGATGAGAGCTCAAAGGAATTAGGTCACAAGGCTTGTCCATATCTTACAAGAAGAGATAGCAAGGAACTGGATGGCTCTCTCCCCATACACAGGCACTGAGAAGAGGCCATGGGAGAATAAGAGAAGAGGGCAGTCACCTGTGAACTAGAAAGCCTTCACCAGACATCAAATTGGCTGCAACTTGCTTCTCAGACTTCCAGTCTCCAGAACTGTGGGATCATAAGCTTGTTTAAGCCAAGTATTTTGTTAGGGCAACAGAATGGACTAAGACAGCAGGTAGTAGATGATCTCCTTTCTTTTGGAGAGAAGATCTCTTATAGTAAGGGCTCAATTTGTAACCTGTCTTTGCTCCGCATCACCCACTTCGATGTACATCACAAAGCCATTCACAGCTTTACCTCATGAGTTCAAGAACAGCAAGACCAGGGCAAGCTGAACACCCTTGGGGCTGCTACAGCAAAAACCAGCCTGGGGGTGAGTCTCGGCACACATAGCAGTGGCCATTTTTGGTAGGAAAGAGTGAGATGGCTGGAAGGTGCAGAGCTCTGGAAACATCAATAAAAATACGTTTTCTAGGGGTGATATACTCAACCCTTAATCTGACGAACCACATATCATCACACAACAAAAATTGTCAGATCTTGGGATGACAGGGTGGAGTTTGGGTAGAAGCTGTGCAGATCAGAAGTGTAGAAAAGATGCATGACAAAAAGCTGACTAGCCTGGTAGTGGTGGGCCAAAGAGAATACCTTGAAACCCACTTCATGGAGTGGCAAGGGCATCACTCATGATGTAGAAATAGATCCTGATAGTCAGGCACAGGACAGTTGCCCTCCTATAGCAATTTGTTTTAGGGAACCAGAGAAAATTATTCTTCCCAGAACATTTACAAAGCAGGAAAAATCTATGTGTATGGAGTGGACATTCCTTTTCTCACAGAAAGTCTTTCCAAATATCTGAAAAGTCCAACTCATTTGATTTTTTTTTTTTTTTTGAGGCAGAGTCTCACTATGTAGTTCAGGCTTGCCTTAAACTTAATTATGTAGCCCAGGCTGGCCTCAAAATCATAGTGATCCTCCTGCCTCAGCCTCCCAAGTGCTGGGTTCACAGACATGCACCACCATGCTCAGCAAAGTCCAACTCATTTGAAAGGGAGTGATTTGAAACCAAAGCCAGCATATCATTGATATTATAAGAACAAATATGAGAAGGAATAGTGGGGCTTACTAGTGGAAATACATTCACACATATACACCCAAATTGCCGAGAATGACAAAACTTTTGATTAAATACTAAAGCTTATTAATAAAGACTAATAAACTAAAGTGGATGAAATAATCACAATAGAGCCCTTAAACAAAACAAAACAAAATGAAATAAAAAAAGAAAATCTGAGAGAACAGACAGCATGATGACTACATAAAAAGGAAAAATGAGTTGACTGAACTCAAGAAAGAAGTACAAGAAAAAAATCATAGAAATGAAGATCAAATTCAAAGTCACAAGGGATGAATAGAGCAATGAAAAACGCAATAGGAAAACAGACATTAGAAAAATCAGGCAAAATCAAATGAAATACAGAATTTAAAATAGAGACAAGATGAGACATAGAGAAGAACAGGATAGAGATCTTAAAAGCAAGCCTGATTAGAGATCTTAAGGAGAGAATGATACTGGGAGAGAAAAAATATTAAAAGACTTAATTAAAGAAAGTATTCTTGAAATTGTAAACCCATGTATTACTGATCTGCTGTAACAAATTGCCTTAGACTGGGTAACTTACAAACAAAAGCAGTTTATTTTTCAGAGTTTTAGAGGCTGTGAATTCTGTGATCAAGGCACCAGCAGATCCAGCATCTGGTGAGAGACCATTCTTCAAAGACAGAATAGCTTCTATGTGTCCCCACAGAGCAGAGGGCTGTGGGGGAATCCCTCAAAGCCTCTTTTATAAGGGTCCTAATCCCATATGTGATGTGAGAGCCCTCAGGACCTAATCACCTCCCAAAGATTCTGTATTAGAGATTAAGTTTCAATTTATGAATTTTGAAGGAAGAAAGCATCCATATCAGAGCAACTTATGATCTGGAAGTACACACTGCCTGCACATGGATCCAGAATAATTAACACCAAGTGGGAAAACAAAGAGAAAAGCTGGTCTGCACCTATCCTTGGACTTATGGGGAGAAAGAAAGAGATGGTCACGCCAAGCTTTGGAGAAAACATAATGGAGGAGAATGCCAATTGTTGGAGTACACAATGGGGATGTTTTATGATTGAGAGTGACACCTTCCACACAAACCTGAGAACTCCAATGTTCACTCTGGAACACAGTGTGTTCTAGTGTGGCGAGGAAGGACTTGGGGACTACACTTTAGGCTTTTCCAGTGTCCTGCGTTCTTTGTACCTTCCCAGTTATTAATGAAAAGGAACAAGCAGATTTCTGATTTTGGTGAGCCTGATTTCAAAATATGGTCCTTTGTATTATCTCACCAAGACATTTTCTGTTATAGAGTTTTTTTGTTTGTTCGTTTGTTTTTAAGTATAAAGAAAAATATTGCACAGCCAGACAAAAAGGCCAAGTTGCTTATAAGGGGAAGATTTTATGTTAGTCTCAGAATTCTCACAGCTACCTTCAAGGTCAAAAGACAGCAGAGGCTAAAGGAGATACAAGCTAAAGAAGATAAAATATATCAGAGACTTTAGATCCACTAAGACATTATTTCAAACAAAAAGTCTAAGGCAAACTGTTCTGAAAAAATGTGACCTTTACGGAATACTGTCTCTCTCCTTTATGATGAAATGACTAGAGGATAATATTCAGGCAACCCAAAAGTGATCACTGCTGGGCACTGAATATGTTTAACTGCAGAACTAAAATTAAAGCAAAGTATAGATGTGGGTGGTAAACACAATACTAATATTAAGTGCTCTGGCAACATAGAAATGATGCAGCAAACAGAAAACAAAGGGGAAAAAGGGAGCGGAGTTATTTTCTAATTGCCTCATTTGCAGTGGTTGAAGGTTACAGGGTATAATTTGGAGTTGACATATCAAATACTAAAAAGATATGTATACTCAGAAGAAGCAAATATAAATACCAAGCAACTTGATTTTATTTAAGCAAATTTTAGATCAAAGAGGAAATACAATCCAAAGTTACAAAAGGAATAGAAAACAACATAATAAAAATACTGTATGTATTTTTACATTTGAAGCTGTAAGAGGAACTAAAATGCTCAGAGAAAAATATATTACTTTAACTCTTTTCATTAATTAAAAATAATTAAAATTCAAAATATCTTAGGGTTAGGAAAGGAACAACAAAATAAATGGACAGAATAAAACTTTTTAAAGTAAGAGCTGAAATTAAAATATAAAAGCAATAGTAGAACTACAAAATAAATCCAAAAGATAGCTTAGAAAGAAAAAAAAATCACTGAAATACATAACCAACAGTGAGCCTAATAAAAAAGAAATACAGAATGTGCAAAGAAGAGATAGTAAGAGAACAGGGGTAGTAACAAGAATGGAGGGAATTAAAAGAAACAAAGACATTATTTTTTTCTATTCTAGGCAAATAAATTTGGAATTTAGATAGATTGAAAAAAATTCTAGGAAAATTTAATTTGCCAAAACTGACCCTAGACAGAATAAAAACTGTTGACAATGTGTACTTTCTATGGGAGTAATATAGAAGGTTATCAAAGAGCTTCTCCTCCCCACAAAATACAGAAGATATAATCATTGAGCCCAGACATGAAAATTCTACAAATGATTGATTTTTTTCCCCAGAGATCATTATTATTTCTTTTTTCTTGAAGGAAGTATAATTTGATTTAACCACCACCACTAGAACAACAAAAAACTGTAGGGAGAATATAGAAGAGACCAATATCACTCATAAAGCTAAATAATAAAGTATATACCTTAAGTAGAATATTAGAAAACTAAACCCAGCAGCATATTAAAAGAATTCTGCACCATTACCAAATGTAATTCACTTCAAAAATGTAAAAATGTTTAGTTACTAGGAGTTATATTAGTAAAATTTATCACATTAAGGATTTAAGTAAAAATACTTATGATAATTTCCATAGATGCTGAGAAGATACTGGACAATATTCAGCACCCATTACTGATAGAAACAAAATATAAAGTATAGTATATTATTTCCTTTACAGGTTGAAATATATCATCATGCCTAATGGAGACGTATCACAAGTATTCCTACAAAAGTTCTATTACTATTATCATTATTATTTACCATTATACTATAGATACTAGCCAATGCCATTACATAAGAAAAAAACAATGTGAAGTAAAAAATTCAAAAGAAGGAAGCAGAATAGTCACATTTTGGAAATTGCATATTTTATTCCTGAAAAACAGAACCAAATCAAATGAATGAGCAAAATAATTCATTAAGGTAGTGGAACTGAAAAGTTACTAGACTCTTCTATGCAGTATATGAAGAAAACTTTAACTGAAGGACTTATTAGAAGATATAAATGGAAAGACATATTCTGGGACTTAGAAAACTGAAAATCAAAAAGGTGTCATTCCACTAAAGTTAATTTCTAAATTTAAAGAGATTCTGACAGGAATGGAAATATTTTTTTTGTATTTTAACCAGACATATTGGTCCCAAATTTCATAAGTAAAATATGTGAACAACAATTGTTAGAAACAGTTTTATAAAGATCTGCATTTGCTTTGTGAGGTGGATAATAAGTATCAGATATTAAAATATACAGGCACATATACATACAGGAAATTAATTCATATAAAACTGTCATCTCAGACCCATAGTTAAAATATGAACTATTTAATATTAATAAATGATGTTTGGATAACAAGGAAGCCATCTGGAGAAATACATTTGGATTCATTTTCATACCTCAAGTCAGGACAAATTCCAAATAAATTTAAATATGAAATAAAATCATGAGCCAGGTGTGTTGCTCCCTACCTGTAATCCCAGCATTCTAGGAAGCTGAGACATGAGAACTGCAAGTCTGAGTCCATCCTGGGCAAATATAATGATTTAGCAAAGTGCTATCCCAAAATGAAAAGTAAAAAACAACTGGAGATGTAGCTCAGAGCTAAGGCCCTGGGTTCAATCACCAGTACTACTAAAAGCAAAGCAAAACAGAACGAAACAGCAAACCCTGCCAAACTCTGCTGGGAAGCAAAGAGAGAGAAGAGGAACCAGAGTCTCAATATCTGCTTCAAGAGGCATGTCCACAGTGAAGTAATTCCTCCGACTAGGCCATACCTCCTAACAGTTCTGCTCCCATCCCACAGTATCATCACCTGGGAAGCCACCCTTCAAAACATAAATTTTGGAGGCCATTTAAGATCCAAGCCACAATGGAGACTTACAGAAGCAAAGAAAAAAAAAATTGAAAAACCAGGTCTCAGAAAATAGGTCACTGACACAGGACTAAACAGTCAGAGAATTATCTGCAAACACTCTCAAGACCCCTAAATCAAGCTGCAAATCCTTGGGCAGAGCCTATCTGGTCTGACCTGGCTCCCAGAGGCAGAAAGGGCCACTTAGCAGTCTCCGCATCACCCCAAGGCTGCTTGCAATGGCTTTAATGCCATCTCCTCTCCCCCAGGAATCTGCTGTTACATGCTGGACAGTCCAAGAGGATGCCAGTCCCTATGTGAATAGCTCTATTTGGGGACCTGGATATCCCATTTATTCTACTTTTGCATATGTTCTTCCTATGAGTTCTTTCATGGAGATTCTGAAGATTTGATATCAAGTTTGTTACAAGAAGTTGCACAGTTTGGGTTCATACTCTTGATGGAACCTTTAAAAACTGAAATTTCCAACTGGCTGTTGCTAAGATCTAGAAAGGATCAGTTAAGTGTTTTAATTCAGTTGAAGATGAGAAGCCTACTACAGAAAGCTGAATGTAGATTGAAAAATTTGAAATAGCAGCTAGGAAAAATTGAGAAGCACATCATCTTGCTTAATCTGCCCAAGCTGGAAACACACATTTAGGGTTCAGGTAAAGGAGAAATATGACAAGAAAGCAATGGGGAGCAGGGTTTTGAAATTTTAGAGAAAGAAATATAACAGCAATCCATAGCTAATTTCCTGCTTTTTAGGGAGGCATGGGTAAAAATGAAACACAAATGAATATTACATAAAGGCAGGCAAAAGCATGGCCTGGAAAGATTTGTAATGAAATCTGGAAAGTGTGATGTTATAGTTGATAGAAGCATAAAACCTTTGAAAAAAAGCAGTAAGGATTATCTATCAGAAAAATATGAACATTAAACTGAACTTGTAATACTTTCTTGTGAAAGTGACAAGGCAAATATCTCTACTGTGTTAGAAATACAGTGTAATACATTATATCATGTAAGTAAAAGTTTTTTAGATTTTTAAACTGTAGGTTGAATGGAAGATTGCCTCTTATAATATTTCAATATTATATTTTATTTTTGCTTTTCTGTTAAATTTTATTCACTTAAAATTACTGCCCTGCCTTTTTATGCAATTCAGATACATTTATTTTCCTTTAAGAGTTACTTTAATACTTTCCACAGCCATATATTGAAAATATCAACATCTTATTTTGTTAGTTATAGCAAATAACTTATTTGCTAATTATAAATTCTCCTCAGAATTAAAAGTGATTCGGGAGTAAATAACAAATCTGAACATTTCTTAGTTTTCTTTTTCAGCCCTGCCAGTGCTGAGAAAGCATGGGAAATATTAGAAAGAGAGCAATTCAAGGAGGAAAAAAGTCTCCATTAAATTGAAATTAGTAATTTATTAGGGACTGTGCTGAAGCTTGCTTGCTTAGCAAGACTTTACTCACAAAGTAAATAATTTACATTTGGTGAGGGATTTGTATGATGTGTTTTAAAAATAAAGTATTTTAGAACACTTTAGAATCATTTAGAAGATTGGCACACATAAATAGAATTGATATGTAAAAATAATTACTTTTTAGTCTAACCTTTGAAGCAGGTCCTCTGTAATGTCTCATTAATAAAACCTGAGTAATGGTAGATACTTTGAAGGAAAAAAATATGCTTTTCACATGTTTGATGATTTAAGCTTTCCATTGATTGAATGTAGCTTTTTGTAGTACTGGTGTGAAGTATTATGGTTTCCTTAGCTATATATAAAATCTTAAAATTACTTATAGCTGAGTGGGGAGTTCTATTCTTATAGATTGGCTCACTTCTGGACCAAATAACTGCTGAATATGTGGCACTTAGTAGGCATCCAATAGTCATTGGGTAACTAAATGAGCAGAGATAAATCATTCTGTTCCTGAGTTCTCATGATGAAACCTCCTGTCTCTAAAGCCACAGCTCAGGAAGGGGCATGTGGCGCTTGGTCTTTGGTCCAGGGAAGACGCCTGGTAGTCTCATGTCCACTAACTGAGGGTGCCAGACATGGCCTCTGTGGGCAAAAGTCCCTTCAGTGGTGTCCCCATCATTCCCTGGGTGATAGAGCCCCCTTGCCCTGCAGTAATCTCTGCCCAGCTGTCTCCTGTCCCGTGCCCTGATTGTCAGGTTCTGGATGGGCAGCCTTTATACTCCAGTCTTGTCTGTATTAAGACTGAGCTGCATGCGAGGGAGATATCCTATAACTTGAGGCAGAAAAGAGATGTGTGCTTGTCAAATGGGGGAGGGATATCTCCTCAAGTCCTGTGGCTCTCAGGGAGGCAGATTTGTCATGTCCAGCACAAGACTGGAGTCTGACTATGCAATCTTCTCCAGCTTTCACAGAAGTGGCCAATTCGTGGGGCTCTAAAATGTAACACGTGTTGTTATAGTTTAGATCTAGAATGCTCTAGCACTATACTCATCAGTATATTGATCCATGGATGAATTCATCAAGTGTGCTGATAGGAAGTCGGGCCCTGGTGGAAGAGGTGTGTCACTGGGAATGTGCCTTTGGAGGGTCCTCCCTGCTCTCTGCTTCCTGGCTGCCATGAAGTGAACAGCTTTCCTCCACCCTGCCCTTCCAACATGATGTTTCTGCAATGGAGCCAGCTAGCCACGGGCTGAACTCACTGAAATTGTGAGCCAAATGAAACCTCTCCTCCTTTAAATTGTGCATGTCACATTGAGCCTAAGCAATATGAAAATGACTATTCTCAGTTTGTTGCCATGCACAGTGGAAGTGATTAATGAATGTTTGGGAAGCAGTAAGTCGACAGGACTTAGGTGTAAGCTGGACAGAGGTCCCAGGGGGCTCCCCCATATCCTAGACACTGGTGTCTGCACTGGTCTCTGTGCCCTGGCCACATACCCTTCAGTCTGGATGCTCTGACCTCTCTCTGGTTCTCTCAAATTTTCCCAGGCTAGTGTTTCACCGACCATACAAGCAGTCCATTCCCATCTATATACCATGGACGAGGCAGTTCCAAAAATAGGCAATTTAATTTAAACCTTGAAAGTCAGTAAAAATTATCTATCTACTGGTATTACAATAAATTCTAAATTGTGTTACATTTCCTCTTTACCAGATATCTTCTTTGCCAGCATTGTATTTACCTGCGATCTTTGAAATCTACATCTGGCTCCTTATTGTATAGTATTTTTATCTGTTTTTAAAAAGTGGAGTGCGTGAGTTTCCATTTCCAACTGTAACCCTTGAAATGGATATTCCTAGCCATCCTGAGAACACAGATGGAAAAATTCACCAATAAGAGATCTATAAGAAGCACTTTTTATAGCGGCCTTAAAAATCTTAATCAGACACAACTAATAATTCAATTAAACACAAATGACTTTTTAGCAAGGGTCTATTACTATTTTTTCATGAGTAGATAACAGGAACATGATAACAGATGATTTTAGTGCTAAATAATTGGAGATATACTAGTACCCATTTTAATTTATGGATCAGATTATTATTTCCAGAAGTGAAAATGTATAGTATTCAAAACATTTTTATACTAATCTTTGATTTGGAATGGAGAAATATTCTATCACTGTTAATGCTGCTTGTAAAAATTTAAGTTTTTTAATCACTAAAATGAGATCCTAATGTAATATTTAACCCAAATTGTCAACATGTCAACCAATACTTAGAATTTTTTTTTTTTGGTACCAGGGATTGAACTCAGGACCTTGCACTTGCAAGGCAGGTGACAGAACCACTGAGCTAAATCTCAAGCCCCCATTATTTAGAATTTAATTGCTGTTTTAAAGGGAAAGTAGGAAAATTTGCACTGCTCTAAGAGATTACTTTTGTTTAGCTTATATTTTTAGGATGGAAATACTTAGAATTTAATAGATGGAGAAACTTGGGTTAATAAGTGTTAGCAACTATTTTTATTAACCCAAGTTTCTCCATCTATTAAATTCTAAGTATTTCCATCCTAAAGTAGCTTCCCGTAAGTTTAAGAGGACCAGAAGCCCTATCTTTAGCTAAGGAGAGTCACTGCTTCATTCATTCATTCAGCATTTATTAAGACCCTATTTACTACAAGCTGAAGACATAAAAACAAAGAAGTTATAGTAGTGGTCTGGTTCTCCAGGTACTTTTACTTTAAAAGTATATCATTAAGTGCTAGCAAATATCACCATAAAATTGTGATTCATGGCTTACTAGCTTCTCAAATTAGGTGGTTTCCTTTGGTCTGGGGTAGCAGCTACTTGTCCTGGATAGTTCAGGCCTGGATATTTGCAAGACTCTTCATTCCTAACCTCTTGCTTCTTCCTCTCCCCAAATCTTCTGTACACAGCTGCCAGATCCCTTCTGGCCCAGACAGCTTCTCTTGTTGTCCATTTCAGGTCTGCAACAGCAGCACCCTCCCTTTTCCTGCAATTTATCTGTAGCTCCTCTGAAATTTGTCACCAAAGCACTCATACCCACTATGACCCAGCTACAGTAATTTTTATTACTCTTGACTATGCTAACCAGTAATCCCCCACCTCAGCCCACCTGTTGCACCCATGGCTCCCCCAACTTCAGATGCGCTGTGGCTCCCTATCTGGAATCTCTGTCCAGGCCCAGCCCAGGTCCTGCCTCTGGGCAGCCTTTCCTCTTTACCCCAGTGACCTCTGTGCTGCCCTTGAATGGCTGTCAGCAGGCATCCACTGTTGATCTCACTGGTCAAGTGTACACCGTGCCTCATGTGGATGGATCTTTTGGGCACAACCCGACGTCCAGCAGCAGAGTGTGATGGTCCCAGGGTTGGAATAGAGCAGGTGCACAATGAACACCAAGGACTGCCATGGTAGCCAGACTGAGATGGTCCTTCCTGGACAAGAGGGGTGGCTGGGAAAAGAGAGAAGCCTGGCCTTGGGGGAAAAAAACAGTTTTTCCTCTTTCTCAAACCCTAGAGGGAGAATGTGGACCAGGCTTTATTTAGTTAGAACTCTAAAGGAGCAGATGCGAAAAGCTTTGCTGGGAAATGCAGGAGCTGAGGTCCAGCTATCTGAGTTTGCACCCTGCACTAGCTGGAATTGGATAGAATTTGGGATGAATTATTTAATTATGTCCTTGACACTCAACTCTTTTGTTATGAAATGGAGCTAAAAGCACCCTAGACAGGCCCGGGGAGATCAATTCAGAATGTTCCTTTAAACAAGAAAAACACTTTTGAAATTGCAAAATATTTACACTAATCAGAAAGACCAATAGTGACTGCGTTAGTATTACAAATGAAGTCACAACCAGCTTTCTCTTAGTGGTTTTTTGCAAACTAATGTCAGCCTTCTTATTTATCCATGTTAGCATTGCTCTTTATCTGAAAAATATGTAAATCTATTTAAATTAATTTCCTGGAATACCACACAAAACAATAATAATATTAGTACCATTCATAATGTACTAATAACATTAACATAATTGCATTCAGATATGAAATTGCTAGGTAATAGGCTTTTCATAAATTGTTTCATTGAGAATTTCTTTTCTTTTTTCTTTGTTTCTTTTTTTTTTTTTCATTACTGGGTATTGAACCCATGACTTTCACACTGAATTCCATCCCCGACTTTAAATTTTTTGTTTTGTTTTGTTTTGAGACAGGGTATAAGTTGCTAAATTGTCCAAGTTGAGATCGAACTTGCAAGTCTCCTGCCTCAGCCTCCAAGAGTGCTGGGATTACAAGGATTGTACCACAAAAGTATCATTTTTAACCCGACTCTGGGTCTTCAGTTCCAGTATTGTCAGAAAAAAAGGTTTGTCTCATGTGAGAAAATTTCCCACAGTTTTTGTCCGCCCAGGAGAAACTCTCAAAGGCTCTTGCAGTCAGAGGGAGAGGAACGGCCTTGTCTTGGGCTTTCTCTGGTGTGGTGTTCTGGTCTCCAGGACTCATTGTGCTCCAGGACTGTGGTGCTACTGATGGGGAAAGAAGCCTGTAGGCTTTTGCTGCCACAAAAATAAAGGATCTTTATTCATTTTCACTGAGTCTGGGAGGAAAGCACTCCATAGCTAAGGCTTCTTCCTTGGGGATGAGGTCCGACATGCTGTTAAAACTGGTTCACAGACAATTGCAGAATTCTTTCTGGGCTCTCTGAGTGTCACTCATGGTTCCTCACAGGCCTGAGCATGTGGTGCAAGTGGCATACCTGCCAGGCCTGGGATGGGAACAGAAGAGCAAAACACCCCGCTCCATAATAAGGTTATAACTCAGGCATTGAGTCTAGTGTGCAAATTTATCTATTTTTTTATAGTTGCATACAACTTTATATTTCACATAAGCCAGTGATCCATTCCTTCCCTGAAAAAAAAAAATGCTGAAGCCAGGTACTGTGATGTGATGGAGACTAAACTACCAGGCAAGTCTGCGGCATAATTGACTATGTGTGGCAGTGTCTGAGTGATTGAGCTGCACCATAAATCACGGACACGAAGATGTCACTTTGTGATATGTTATTAGACCTAAGTGAGGTCATGTAGCCACTGTGTGGATCAGAGGGATTCCCTTTGGTCAGACATTCTGATCTTGCTGGATAATTATGAAGCTACGCTGAATTTAAACAAAGGTGAATGTTCTTAGCAGGCTCAAAGAGAGAATACACATTTCCCCCTATCTTCACCTGCCACTGACCCTGAGCAGTAGGCAGGGAACAAAGTAATCCCTGCCTCTTAAGTAAGCTAATTGCTCTTAAAGTATTTTGGTACTTGAGAACATAAATGATGTTCCAGGGGTGAGCCAGTTCCCCTTTCCTAAACTTCAGAATGATACAGAGGAGCTGTGAGGAACACTAAATAAAATCACAACAAAAGATACACACACAAACACACACACACGAAAAGACAAATGGCTTAAACCTCCAGGGCTGGGGCCACTATTCCAGTGTTTTCTGTGTTGTTGTTCTACTTTTTTATAGGCTAGAGTTTTGTTTATCTTAGAATGTACAGAATCATTTTCTATACATTGGTAACCTTTTCACATTCTGACGGTTCTGGCAATATTCAATATTAAATATAGAAGTCACTGATAAAAAGGAGCACATAAATTAATACTGTAAGTTGTTTAGAAGAGGGCCTGGCACTACAGAGAGTGAGCTCAAAGTCAAGTATAAGAACCTTCATTGGGCCAAATTGCCACTGGTGATAATGGGCAGCCAGTGAGATGGAGTAGGCACCCTGCCTGGCACAAGAACAGAGGGCTGGAGTGAGGGCTGCAGGAGAAAGAGGGCAGATCTAAGCACAGGAACAGGTAGGGGATTAGGACACAGAGGAAGGACTGGAGGGCCTCTGGGGACAGGAAAAGGACTCCTGTTTAAGGGCTGAACTCTGCTTGAAATAGTGGATTTTCCAACCGTATTGATGAGAGTTTTGGGGGTGCTAGATATTGCAGTTGCTGTACCATGGAGCCATCCCCAGCTCTTTTTATAAATTTTATTTTAAGATAGTATCTCACTAAGTTGTCCACCCTGGCCTTCAACTTGTGATGCTTCTGCCTCAGACTCCACAGGAGTAGCTGGGATTACAGGTGCACTACTTAGATGGGTGATTTTCCATGTAAACACAAAAGCCAAAACACCAAAACAACAACAAAAAGATGTTCCTAGATTCTAATAGCATTTTCCTTACCGACATGGTCCCTAGACCTGGGCCAACATGTTTGAGTTCCCAGGGGTGTAAACGAGAAAGAGTTAAGCAGCAGCAACCCCAAGAAGCGGCACTTTGTAGGGAGTACTTGAAATTCAGCTGCTGGAGTGGGAGAGGAAGTTGGAGACAGGAAGCCATCTCAAAACAGCGAGCATTTAAATAAGGAGGGCAGGGGACTGTCTAGTGTTTCTCAGCCTTCTCGGCAGTATTCTTTTCCTGTCTCTACACAGGGAAGAGCACTGGGTCCCACTTCCAGCCTCTGAAGACATTTGCATAACACATTTACATTTGAAGGGAGCTCAGAGATTGGCAACTCCTGAAGCTTCAGCTAGGCAGGGATTTTTATAATAGCAATTAGGAACAGAAATAGAATAACAATAGCTGTAGAAATACAGTTGCTGAGCTGTGGGTAGATGAAGCAGAAAAATCTCTGCATTTTAAAGACTGAACTTGGAGTAATTGCAGAGTTAAGAGACTAACTAGCCTTTGTTCTTTGTGCCCCGGCTGGGGGCCTGGTAGGACCAGACTGATCTGGACCGATGTAGGGGCTGAGAGCTCCAGGCAGCACAGGAAATAAAGTGGTTGGATGGCAAAGACCAGAAAGGCCAGGCCATGACCCAACTGAGACCAAGGCAGAGCCAGTTCAAGGCGGCCATGGGCAAAGATCGGGTGGCTTCCAGGATGGCAGTTAGCAGATCCTGTGAAGTGCTTGGGTACAGGACAGTGCCACAGAGAAAGCAGGGAAGGGGAGATCTAAACATTAGTTTTTGCTTCTATTTAAACTGATTTTATTGGCAGTTTTTAATGCACATATTGATCAAATTCATCATAGGGAATTTGTACCTGTGCATAATCTATTGTGATTCTTCTTTTTATCCCCATTCCTCTCTCCTCCCTTCAATCTTTCCACCCTCCTTATTTACAAAAGCTTTGTTTTCCTTCAATTCTCTCTTTCCTGTTTCTTTTCCTTCCATTTCCCCTCCCACCTTCCTTGTTCCCCTTTTCATTTGAACATTTTCTTTCTACTTCCCAATATCTACCATCCATTTTTGGTCCTTATTTATGTTTCGGTTTTGTACACAAGAGAAACAATATAAAATTTAAACGTACGTCTGATTTACTTCATTTAAAAGTATGGTCTCAAGGTGCATTCATTTACCTAAAAATGTCTCAAGTTTATCATTCTTTATGTCATAGTAGTACTCTACTACTATATGAAGACCATATTTTCCTTATCCATTCATCTGATGATAGGCATCTAGGCTGATTCCAAGGTTTAGCTATTACAAATTGTGCTACTATAAACATGGGTGTTCATTATCACTGTGGTGTGATGCTTTTAACTTTGTCACAAAGATACCAAGAAGGGGAATAGCTAGGTTAAATGGAACTTTTAATTTTGTTTTTTGTTTTTTTTTTTGATGAACCATCATGCTAATTTCCAGAGTGGTTGTACCAATTTACACTCCCATCAACAGAGGGGAAGTGCTCCTTTTTCTCCACAGCCCTGTCAGCATTTGCTATTGGTTGATTTCTCGATGACAGTCATTCTTTCTGGAGTGAGATGGGATCTCAGTGTTGTTTTAATTTGCATTTCTTAAATGACCTCTGATGTTGAACTTTTTTTTTTTCATATATTTATTTGCTGTTTGTTCTTCACCCAAGAAGTACCTATTAATTTTAGGTGCCAATTTCAGATTGGGTCTTTAAATTTGGGGGGTGTGTCTGATTGTTTTTAGTTTTTTTTTTCTCATTGAGTTTATTGGTACAGTTTAGGTATTCAGTACAGTTACATTCATCATTGAGATCTTGTACCTTTACATGACAGGTCTTGGTTCTCACTTTTTCCCCTTATCCCTGCCCTCCCTTCACCCCCTTCTCCCTTCCCTATTCACAAATATTTTATTTCTTTTTCTATTTTCTCGTTTTTTTTCTTTTCCCTTATTACCTTTCCCCTAACCTTCCCACTTCCCTACACCTTTAGCCCTTTTCTTCCTATTTCACATTGCCAGTTATCCCATTAAGATCTTGTGTACTGTTATAGTTTTTCACACCAGAGAAACTATTCAGTATTTATACATGTGTGACTTATTTATTTCACTTAGGAGTATATCCTCAATATGTATCCATTTTCCTATGAATGACTCTAATTTCTCATTCTTTATGGCTGAGGAATATTTCATTTTATTGAAAAACCACATCTTCTTTATCCAGTTTCCAACTGATGGGCAAATGAGCAGTTTCCACGTTTTAGCTATTACAAACTGCTGATTTTTTGAGTTCTTTATATAATCTAGATATTAGTCTGATGTCTGAGAAATGGCTTGTAATTTTTTTTTCCCATTCTGTGGGTCATCTTTTCATTCTGTTGGTGACTTCTTTTGCTGTGCAAATGCTTCTTAATATGATGAGACACCAGTTGTTGATTCTTTTTAATATTTCTTGTGTGAGACCTGGCATGTAAAGGTACAAGATCCCAGTAACGAATGTAACTGCACTGTCTACCTAGAATGTACCAATAAATTAAATTAAAAAAAATTTCTTGTGTGATTGGGGTTTTGTTCATGAAATCTTTGCCTACACCTATGTCTTTAAGAGTTTTACCTATTCTATCTTCCAGCAGATTGTTTCTGTATTTATACATAGATCTTTGATCTATTTTGATTTTAGTTTAGTGACTAGTGAAATATGTGGATCTAGCTTCAATCTTAAGAATGTGGAATGCCAGATTTCCCAGCATCATTTATTAAAGATGCTATCTTTCTTCTAGCAAAGGTGTGTGGCCTGTTTGTCAAAGATAAGGTGGCCAAGTGCATTTGGAGTTGCTTCTGTATCTTCTCTTCTGTTTCATTGCTCCTCAGGTCTTTTTCTTTTCCTTCCTTTCTTCCCTTTCTTTCTTTTTCTTTCTTTTCTTTCTTTGTTTTTGCCAGTACCATGCAGTTTTCATACAGGTAGCTTTGTAGTATAATTTTAAGTCAGGGATTATGATACCCCCATCTTGCCTTTGTTGGCCAGAATTGCTATTTTAGGTCACTTCTGGTTCCAAATTAATTTTAGGATTGATTTCACTCATTCTGTGAGGTATGCTATTGAAGTCTTTCTTAATCAGGATTGCATTAAATCTGCAAACAGTTTTGGAATTATGGAAATTTTCACTATATATTGGCTCTGTCGATCCTAGAACAGGGCATACCTTTCCATCTTCTGATACCCTCTTTGATTCCCCTTTCAGAGTACGTAGTTTTAAAATTAAAGGTCTTTTATTTTCTTCATTAGATTGGTTCCTAAATATTTCATTTTTCTTGATCCTATTGTGAAAGGTGTCATTTTTCTAATTTCTTTCATTGACAAATACTGGATTATTTAGAATTTTTATATATTCTTGATTCAGCTTTGGTAATACAGATGTTTCAAGAAATCTGTCCATTTTTCTACATTTTTCCCTCTTTTTAGAATACAGGTTCTTAAAGCAGGTATAGATGATCTTCTGGATCTCCACAGGATTTATTGTGATTTTACCCTTTAAATTCCTAATTGCATAGATTTGAATCCTTTCTTTCCTTTTTTGATAAGATTGACTAAGGATCTGTCTACTTTATTTAATATTTCAAAGAACAAACTCATCAATTCATTGATTTCTAGTATTATTTTCTAGTCTCAATTGCATTAATTTCTTTCTTTTCCTTTTTTTTTTTTTTTTTGGTACCAGGGATCAAACTCAGGACCTTGTGCTTGCAGTGGAACCACTGAACTAAATCCTCGGCCCTCAATTGCATTAATTTCTGCTCTGATCTTTATACTTTCCTTCCTCATATATGCTTTAGGTTTAACTTGCTTTCCTTTTCCTAGAAGTTTAAGTTTCAACATTAGGTTATTTGTTTGAGCTTGCTCTGTTTTTCTGATGTGGGAATGCACTTCTATAAATTTTCCTTGTAGGGATGCTTTCATTACATCCCATAAATTCTGATATGTTGTATTGGCATTATCATTTAATTGTAGAAACTGTCTGATTTCTTCTTTAATTTCATCTGTGACCCATTGGTTGCTCAGGAGGGTAACTTCATGTATTTATGCAGTTTTTGTTTTTTCTTTTGCCATTGATTTACAATTATAATGTATTATAATCTGATAATATGCATAGGATAATTTCAACTCCTTTGTATTTACTTAAGCATGTTCTATGAGCTAGTATGTGGTCTATTTTGGAGAAAATCCCATGTGCAGCCAAGAAGAATGTGTGTTCTCTTGTGGGGTGCAGATATCTACTAAGTCCATTTGTTCAGAGGTTTGGTTCAGCTCTGATATTTCTTTGTTCATTTGTCTTTGTGATTTTGAATTGTCTGTTTGTGACAGTGGGTATTGAGGTCACCCATTACAATTGTATTAATGCTTATTTGATTTTTTATGTCCATTAATGTTTATTGTATATAGTTGGCTATGCTGGTATTTGGTGAATATATATTTATGATTGTTATCTCTTCCTCTTGGATTGTTACCTTAACAAGTATGTAGCAACTTCCTTTGTTTCTTCTGATCAGTCTTGACTTGTGATTCATTTTGTCTGCAAATAGAATATCTATCACTATTTTATTCTAGGTTCCTGTTGATACAGTATTGTTTTCTATCCTTTGACTTTTAGCCTATGAGTTTCTTTTTGAATTCAATGCATGTCTTGTATGCAGCATATTGTTGGATCTTGTTTCTTGATCCATTCTGACAATTTGTTTCTTTTGATTGATTGAGACTGTTAACACTGATAGCTACAACTGGTATGTATTGACTTATACTTGTCATATGATTTTCCTATTGTTGGTCACCTTTCTTTCCTCTGTATTTAATTGCTTGCCTTGCCTGGTGGATTCATTCTATTGGGATTCATAGAACTGTTGTCTGTTTCTAGAATATCCTACAGAACATTATGGAGTGCTGGCTTGGTGGTCATAAATTTCTTATGTGTTCTTTATCATGGAAATATCTTATTTCTCTATCAATTTTGAAAGATAATTTTGTTGGGTACATCAATCTGGGTTGTAGGTTCTTTTCTTTTTGGGTTTGAAATACTTCACTCCAAGTTCTCTTTGACTTAAGGGTTTGTGTTGAGAAGTCAGGTGTGATTCTGATGGGTTTTCCTTTATAAGTGATTTGTTTCTTTTCTCTTAACAGCTTTTAATATGCTGTACTTGTGCTGAATATTTGGAATCTTGGTTCTACTATGCTTTAGTGTAGTTTTTTTTCTGATTATGGCTAATTGGAGTTCTGTATATCTCACTTAACTGTATGTCAATTACTGTCTACAGTTGTTTTTTAAATGTCCTTTGTGCTATCTTCTGATTTTTCATTTATTCTGATCAATCTTATGTCATTCTTCTTTGCATTGTCTAGTGGTTGTTGGATTGATTTTTCATAGTCCCTTGCTATTTCTACAAAAGCTCTCATCTGATGATTACTAACTATAAATCTATCTTCTACATCTGGTATTCTGTCCTCACATTAGTTGATTCATCTGTGTATACTTTAAATAGAAATTTTATCTTTTAGATGTCTGTTTGAATGTATTTCATAGAATCTAGTTCTTTCTTATGTTGAGCATTCCTGGTTTCCATCACTTTTCTAAGCTTCTGTATTTATTTTAAAAATCTACATCTACTCTACATTCACTAAACAAATCAATTATTATGGTCATTATCTCTTTAATTATCTGTGAAATTATTTCTGAATTTTTATTTTTTATTTTTATTGAGTTTATTGGTACAATCTAGGTACAATCTAGGTATACAATACAGTTACATACATCATTGGGATTCTGCACCTTTACATCATAGGTCTTGATTCTCATTTTTTCCCCTTGTCCCTGCCCTCCCTTCACCCCCTCCTCCCCTCCCCATTTACAAATACTTTATTTCCATTTTTTCAGTTTCTCATATTTTTTTCCTCTCCCTTATTACCTTTCCCCCACCCTTCCCACTTTCCCTACACCTTTAGCCCTTTACTTCCTATTTCACATTATTCATTGTCTCATTAGGATCCTGTGTACTATTATAGTTTTTTGCACCAAAGAAACTATTTTTTATTTCAGTTAAAGAAATCTCTGTATGAACATTAAAAATAGGGAACCCTAAAATAAAACTAAAAAGGAAAGTAAAAGAGAAAAGGCAATGATGTAACATTAAAATAGTCCTTAATTCTGGACATGAAAATGGTCCCTGAACATATTTAAATTGCTTCTATGCTCTTATAGTCTTATCTTATTCTTTTTTCATTATAGAGAATACTTTATTAGTTTCTGTAATCAAACCCACGTAGATATGACCTTACATATTTAGTACGATGTGTTTCCCCTGTACACATGGAAAAAAAATAAAAATAAAAATAAATTAACATTTCTAGACCAATATGGCTGTCCATTTCTGTACAACGCCAAGTCAACACAGTAAATTGGGATGACTTTTTCGAAAGTTGGCAGCACTGTTAAAGTTTCCCAAAATTCAATTTATATATCTATATCTATATCTATATATATCTCTCTCTCTCTCTCTATATATATATATATGTATATATATAAAATAAAAATAAATTAACATTTCTAGACCAATATGGCTGTCCATTTCTGTACAACGCCAAGTCAACACAGTAAATTGGGATGACTTTTTCGAAAGTTGGCAGCACTGTTAAAGTTTCCCAAAATTCAATTTATATATCTATATCTATATCTATATATATCTCTCTCTCTCTCTCTATATATATATATATGTATATATATATAA
>NW_022900926.1:40206514-40250692 GCF_012274545.1 Fukomys damarensis
TTTTTTTTTTTTATTAGCATCTTAATCATCATCTGGAAAGAGAACATTCTAGAGTTTTATCATTAAATGTAGCTCTGATAAAGCAGGGTCCCTACTATGTATCTTAAATCAGGTACAAGATATTTTACATTCATAGAGGTATGATATAGTACTGTCCTACATCAATAAACTAGAATCAGTTTTGGTTTGAAATTTGCTTTGTCTGCAAATAAGATTGCTACCCCTGTTTTTTTCTGGGCTCCTGTCACATGGAGAATTGTTTTCTATCTTTTCACTTTCAGTCTATGGGCTTCTTTTTGCACTAGGTGTGTTTCTTGTATACAACATATTGTTGGATTTTGCTTCTTATTCCATTTTGCCAGTCTATTTCTCTTGATTGGTGAGTTGAGGCCATTGACATTTTGGGTTATAACTGATATGTACTAAAGCCTCATTCATCTGCTTTGTTACTTCCATTGCTAGCATTTCAGAAAGTCCAGCTGGGTGGGTTTTGATTCCTTTAATCTCAATGTCTTCTGGATTTTCCTTGGATGAGCTGGAGGTCTGGAATTGCATCTTGCTTTTGTGTCTTCTTTATTCTATTTTTTAAAAAATCTGTTTTCTGTATCAATGCTTATAAATTACTTCTGGTAGATAGCTTTATTACTAGCACTGAGACCTCCTTAGGAAATTACTACTTTTTAAAAATGTCTTCTAGGTATAGCTGGCTTTTGGCTTTTGAGTCTGCCTTCAGATCCCTCCTCTTCAATTTATCAGGGATGAGAAGTTGCTGCCTATTTGGCCTAGCACTCAGTTCTTTGGTACTGAGCTATGGTATTGTTTATGACCCCTCAGACATTCTTGGTACTGGCATTCAAGGAAGGACAATTGATCACAATTATGTCACCTTGGCTAAAGTAGTACAATCAGTAATAACAACAGCATCAAACACAGTCTAGAAAATGAGGAACTGTGGTAACTGTTCACTTGCCATCTTTAACCATAGCTACAAGATTTACAGTTGTGTAACAAAATCTAAAGCAAATCAGAAAATTATATATAGCAAATATCCCTCAGTAGAGTGTTTTTACTGTCAGAGG
This sequence comes from Fukomys damarensis, assembly GCF_012274545.1. NCBI lineage: Eukaryota > Metazoa > Chordata > Mammalia > Rodentia > Bathyergidae > Fukomys > Fukomys damarensis. The sequence continues at coordinate 40,207,594 of NW_022900926.1, forward strand.
AGAAAATTTAAAAGGATAAGAGGAAAAAATAGAGAAATAAAAGTAAAGAAAGAGATTAGATACAATGTTGAAGGACAAATGAAGATTACCAATACTTTGGGAAACTGGTGAGGAAGAGAGGAAGGAAAGAAGGAGAAAAAAAACAAGAACAAAACAAAATTTAAAAAACCCTAAAAACAATATTTACATTTATGAAAAAAAAAACATAATCAAGAAAGAAAAAAAAAAAAAAGAAAAGAGAAACACAAAAATGAAGAGATTTCTCTGTGATTTCCAGCCTGGGTTATCTTCTGAGGTTTACAGTATTGTGGTAGTGCTCATTCAGTAAGTGTCTCTGCTATCACTAGTAGACAAAGGAGGTCAACAGAGTCCAGACCTGTGTTTGATAATCCCAGCAGAACTGCAGTAGGAAGAGGGCAGGGTGCTAGTTCTGGTGCTTTCAACTCCATATAAATTCAGGCTGATCCTGGCCTCTGGTCGTGGGGTTGGGCCTGAGTTAGTCAGCCTACAACACTCTGGGTGTGTCTTGCTAGTCTGACCCTGGATGTCTCCTGTGGTTGTGCCTCACCCAGTTCTTGGGAGCTCTGAGAGAAAGCCAATCCAGGGCTAATTTGAGTCTCAGGTTGAGTTGATCCCTCACTAAAATTGCACCTGGCCAAGCACGCTCTCTCTAGGGTGTTGTAGTTCACAGCATCCACTGAGTTTCTCTGTGAAAGCCTCTGGAGTCACCATCCCTTGCTATGTCTCTGTAGATTTAAGCCTCTTCTCTCACACTGTGAACCGGGACTCAAGGAGAAAGTGGAGCTTGCCACCTCCTTTTTCTCCTTTAAGGTCTGTCTCTTCACTTTTCCTGTGGGCTCCAATTCTCCCTTCAGATCCTTCCTGAATCTCTAGGATCCAAATCTCTCTGCCTTTTTTTCCCCCAAGTTGTTGTAGTCTAGTGTTCAGATTCCAAATCTTAGGCTAATTTGTTGCTGACATTGCTCTGCTATGTTCTTTTTCTTTTATACTAGGGATTGAAACTAGGTGCCAAACTATATTCCTCTCATTTTTTATTTTGATACAGGGTCTATGTAAGTTGCTAAATTACTCGGGCTAGGCTTCAACTTGTAATTGTCCTGCTTCAAACTCCCAGAGCCTCAGTAGTAGAGTCTTTGACTGGCTTCTAGCCCCAGCACTGCTAAACTATTTAAATTAAATGGAGGATGCCCTAATGACTCCAAGACCAGGCCTGGAATTGAGGGTTGATTCTTGTGTATCAAGGGAAAATTTCTGTCAGAAAGTCCCACATGCCAACCCTGCTCATTTCCCAGAGGGCTGCAGCATGCAAAGGTCCCTCAGAGAAGCCCCTGAATGTGGGCTTCTTGCAAGACTTGAACAGGTTTTTGAAGGCCTAGACCTGATGTTAGTCTGAAGAGTGGGTGGTACAAAAAGGACAGTCCACACTGACTTTTTGCCACTGTTTTGTCTTGCATGATGGCCCACCCTCATGCTCTAGGGGGTACTTCTTGTCTTACTTTTATTTGGCTTAAATTTGCTCTGGAGAGTCCATTTCTTTTCCTGTCTTTAATAAAACTTTGCTACTGTTTGTACTTGCTTTGACCACTCCTTTCCTCAGGACAGAAGGAACCTAGAAAATACCTCTAGAAGGAGACTCCAGCACCCCACACCACCCCAAACTTGTGCTATGTAGATGATGAGGGTGCCTTGGAGCATGAGGACCAGTGGTGCAGAAGCAGCTTTGGGAAAAGGTGGAAATGTCAGTGCTGTTCAGTAGCTCAGAAGGGAAGTAGGTGACCCAGACCTGGAAGAGCACAAGGTGACACAATGGACTGGTCTTTCTGTTCCAGGAGCAGGAGCCTTGTACCAAGGGGTGTGGGCTAGTGGTTGGGAAGCAACACTGGGGAGCATGGAACTTGGAGGAGAGCCCTTTCCAATCCCTTTGCAAGAAATTATTGCTCTATTACAACAGAATACATAGCCATCAACTGCTTTTGTTTAATAGCGCTAGTTTTTATGTGGTGAGTGAGTCTGGTGTATTTAAGAGCACTTCGGGTGGCATCAGAACTCCTGAGTTCAGGTTTGTTTCCACCTGTCTTGGCTGATTAGATGACTGAATGTAAATTACTAATCATCTTAGTTTCAAGTTTTGCATTGGTAAAAATAGGTTTAATAATCTTTCTTGTGATCATCTATGCAGACAATTCATAAACTGCAGAATATGGTGTAATCTACTAGTTTGAGTTGTCCTTGGTGGTGTTAGTTCCTGGAAGTGAAGAATTACCCTGTATTGCACCAAAGTATTAGTGATTATTAGGGTGTTTCATAAATGTATTTTATCATAATGATGTTGATACAGAAATCTAGTGCTATTTCTAGAAGTGTTAATAAGAATTATAGGTAAGCAGTTCTTTAAGAGCCTCTCCCAAGGCTTCATAATTATCATGAATGTTGTAATATGTGAAAATACTGATTTTAATAAGGATGTTCCCAACATTAAGCAGATACCTAATTACAAAAAAGAAATAAAGAAATACAGAAACTAACACCCAGAAAGCTCCTTTTAAGCCAATTCAAAGAAGTCTGCTAAAAGATGTACCAACAGAAATTCAATGTAAGTGCATTTACTAGTAAAATACACAATACCAATAGGTTAAACTAAAATAGTGACAGTAAGGTTTAATGAGGTTCCTAAAAATTTTAAAAATCTTAGAAATAGTCTATTTCTTTACCATGAAGAAAACTTGTGGAAAATAAGAGCCTATAATATGTATAATGGATAGATGAATTTAATTCTATTTAAAAATTGGAACAAGAATGATTCCTTAATAGTGTTCTGAAAACTAGTTAATGCAATGAGACATGAAAAAAATAAAGAGGTATGATAATGGGAAGAGAGAAAAGATAATTATTTGCAGTTAACATAATGGAAAACCAGACTGTGCAGAAGAATCAGCAGAAATAGTCATATTTAATAAAATGATTCAATAAAATACTTCATTTAAAATAAAGGCACCAAACATAATAGACTTGCTAATTATCAGCAGTCAGCAGTCAATTTAATGAAAACATAGATCCTGATCAAAATATAAACTCTTTTTACAAAAGAAACCCTTGGGGATAAAACTACTGAGAAATATGTTGTTGTTGTAAAGAAAAAAATTAAAAATCTTAAAAGAATAGCAAAAGACTTGACTCCATTGACATTCATCAGTCCACAACCTATCTCTTTATTCAGGTTAAGTATATACAGTAAGTTATTCAATTTATTTATTTATTTATTTATTTGGTACCAGGGATTGAACTCGGGTCTTTGTGCTTGCAAGGCAGGAGGAGGAACCACTGAGCTAAATCCCTGGCCCACTATTCAATTTAAATATAGACAGTATTCTTAAATGAGGAGACAGAATATTGTCTCATGAAAATTAGTAGATTTAAATAATCCAAATAGGAAAACAAAGTAAGGGAGGATTTAGTCTACCAGATACTTAAAAACAGAGAAAGAGCAGTTCGTATAGTTTAGTGGTTGTCAAAATATAGCAATTTGTTTCAGAATCAATTCTTTTTCTCATCTCTTACATAACCATCACTTATCTGTTACTTCTGCCACTACTGATTAGTCCAGCCAAACATCGTCTCTCTCCTAGAAAACCAGGCCTGTCTCTCTGCTAGCAGGACCCTTTTCTTCTCTCTTGGCCTTCTTATCCAGATCTACATGGCAGCCAGAGCCAGCATCCACCTGAAACAGGTCAACTGCACTCTTGTGTGCAAAAAGCCATGCAGCTGCCCACACACAGTAGGTTGAGCTATGCCTCTCCAGTTACGGCCAAGTCTAAGCCCCTATTGCTGTATGTGTGAGACTTTATTTGGAAAGAGGGCCTCTGCAGAAGCAACGAAGTTATGAAATTATTCAGACAAGGAAGACACTGAGGAGACACATAGGAGGAATAAATAGGCCCTCTGAAGATGGAAGCAGATTCTAGAGCCAGATACTAGAGCCAGGTGTCTGTATGAAAAGACACACAGGATGGTTGACACCTTCATTTTGGAATTTTGGCCTCCATACCTGTGAAAGAGAACAAATTTCTGCTATTTAAAGCTACCAGGTTGTAGTCATTTATTATAGGTCCCCAGGAAGCTGGCTAATACACCATCTCTAAGAAACCATCTAAGTTCATACAGGCAAGTCTGTACTTGAGCTGCAACCACCTCTCTTCTTGTCTATCATTAGCTTCTTAGAATACAGACAGGTGACAGACCCCCTGAGGGTGCTTTCTATTGCACGTGCTTTCTATTACATGAAGCAAACTTCCCTCATGTATCCATCATCCCATGGTCTCTTTGGTCATGTCTCTACCTTGGCAAGGTTGTCCCTAACAAGCTGATTTTAAATTGCGTCTCACCCACTCTGGCTGGTTTCTCTATTCTTCTCCTTTGTTTTATTTTTCTTCCTACAACTTTTCACCACTGGGAAGATTATATAGTTTATTTATGCCTTTGTTTATACTGTCTTCTCCAACTAACATTGCACTGCAGAGGCAGATATTTTAGCTAGGCTATTCACTGTTTGATCTCCAGCACCCAGAACAATGCTGGGCATGTGGAGTGGACTCAGTGTGAATTTGGTAAATGAATGCAAATAGGATGTATAGTGAGTCCAAATTTAACAGATAATAAAGCAGGCATTAGGAAACAATGGGGAAGATTAATTAAAACCTGATTTTAAGATGGATCACGTCAGAGAAAAATTCATTTTACATGTACTTTCTACCTGTGTATTAAAAGATTAAGTCATAGAAAAATCAGCAAAAAATAGAATAATACACGAGTCTCTGGAAAAGTGACTTTTAAAGCATGAAAACAACTGAGCAAGTTTCAAAGCTGATAGTGATAGATTCTGCTGTTTAAAAGCTAACATTTTTTGCAGAGTGCATGCATCTAACTTCCAATTAGTTAGGACCAGGATGTCTCCAGCCACAGTTTTCTCTTATTCCCTGGATGACCTTAGGCCTGACCTTGGGCCTGATCTACCATTTTGTGTGTTCCATTGGTGGAGACTGTATTCCTGACCCAACCTCCTCTTGGTCTGGAGGACCATGTCCAGTTGTCTGGAAGTTGGAGGCTGCCCATCAGCCACTTCCCAGGCACTGAGAGTACCTGGATGTGGGTTACCTGCCTGCCTGGTGATCCTTCGACATCACACTGGGCACTTGGGTTTCCCAAGGCCTGACTTTGCCTTCACACACAATGTCATAGCCCCTTTCCCCTCTTCCTTCCAGATGCCTTCCCCTGCCTTCCAAGCCTCTGGAGATGACCCTACTCATAAAGCATCAAGGCTGCTGCCAGGTAGATCTGGTCTTTGGGATCAGTGCTATTTCAACTGGATGTTGCTATGAATGTGTGTTCTTGTCCCCTGGTGTATGAAGGATTTAAGTCTAGGTTAACTTATTAACTTCTCTGTATGACAGGTTCTTTCTTATGTGTTACCTAAACTCCAGTCTCAGGCAGAATGGGGATCCTGCCTTGGCAAGCCTGTGGTTGCATAATCATATAGCTGCTTGGTAGAGAAGGTATTAAAATAAAGTGGAGCCCTTGGAGATCCAGGGATTTAGTTCAGTGGTGCCACTGCCTGCTTTACAAGCACAAGGACCAGAGTTGAATCCCTGGCCAAAAAAAAAAAAAAAAAAAAAAAAAAAAAAAGAGGAGCCCTGAGCTCACGTCTTCTGTGAGAGTTCACACTTTAACAACATTGAGGAGCACAGGCTAAGAGAGCTCAAAGGTGCAGTAGAACTGCTTTTTTCCCTAAAACTCCACCAGGCTGCAGGTAGGGCTAAGAAGTAGGACCCCTGGTCCACCAGGTCCATTGGGTCTTGCTGCCATGATCTTCTTTTTCTTCAGGCTAACCATGGTGGCCACTTACGAACTCAAGGCTCACTAGGAGTCCTTGTTTTCCTCCCCTTGTTCTGGGTGAGGACCGTGAACAAGAGGGCAGGCACATTTCCTGAGCCCATCAGAGCCCACCCCTAAGCTGAGGAACCCCAACTATGTACTGACAGGACAACTGTGGCCTTGAGTAAAAATTGCTTTGTCTATTAACTGTGGCAAAACAATAAATAACAACAGACCCCTTTGTTGGGAATGTTTAGGGTGTAATTTAAAGTTCCACTTAAATGGGGCTGTGTTTTTTAAAGCTGTGCTTTTTCCTATAGTGAGAAACATTTTTAGTCTCCCCTTTCCTCTCCCTGCCCTCTTCAAGCCCACAGTCTTGTAAATTGCCAGGATTCAGGCTCTTTGAGACCCACAGAAAATTGTTTCCAAAGCAGCCTCTTAAGAAGGCAGTTATCAGCTTAAAGATAAAAAATGTTACATGGTGAATGAGAATTAAAAATTTTTTTCACATTTCCAGTTAATGATGGTGATGTCATCAGGATGCACAATGGCAAGAGAACTAGCCCCCTCCCTACTCCACACCCTTTCCTTTCTTTTGAGTCTGCTGTAAGTATCTTGTGAACTCATGCTACCCCTGTACCCCTGATCTGGGTCCCCATGGGTGGCTCCTGGCTCCAGGAACACTGCATTTCTTTCTCTCAGCTGAGTTCTGATCTAGCCACACACAGCTCTTGCTGGACTGCTAAACCTTTTCCATTTGAGGAGCAGACCAATTGTGAAATGTATAAGCCCAAAGAATGATTATCTAATAATGTAATTTCTGGATTAGGAAGGCACCTGGTGAAGGAAGATAGTTTTGTGAGGCTTAATCTCTTGTAATATTACTCTGGCCCTGATAAACGTGCATCATATTTATAAAAAGAGAGTACAGTTGAGAGTTCTGGGCCCGGAGATGGAGAACATTAATTCTAGGTAGGATTTGACTATTATTCTGCAATGACCGAAGACAAGATGGATAAACTCATTGGGCCTCTGTTTCCTGCTCTGTAAAATGAGAAGGTTTGGAGAAATAATCTCTAATTTTATTCCTACCCCTAAAATCTTCTATTCTTTAGATAGAAACATTTATCCTGAAACTTTAAAATGTTCAACTTGTTCTGAAACTTTGAAATGCTTTTGCAATTGTTTTGGATTTCAGAAGAATTATAGAATTATACTTCTTAGAAATATCACAAGGGTCATTTATTTTTCACATTTTCTGTTTCCTTTAGCAGTTTATTTCTTTGATGTTTGTGAAATCTAAGTAGGCCAAACCAGTACTGAAGAAGACACACACACACACACACACACACACACACACACACACACACACACTCTAATCCCCGCTCCCCAGTGTTCTAATGTATTCACTCCTAGTTTCAAAGTTGACCTACTACTCCTCTTTGACCCAGGCTGACATCTGAAGTTCCTGCTCAGGATGATAATGTAGTAATCACCCATCATATATATTTGCCTACTGATCTGTCAGGAGCCAGACCCATTTCCAGTTATATGTGCTTCTTGCAAATAGGTTTAAAATGTCTATATGAACATTTGAGGAAAGCATTGCTAAATTGCCCCTTAGGAAATGAATTAGTGGACAGTTTGAGAGATTGGACATCTAGTTGGTAAAGCTAAGACAAAACCTGGAGCAGGAAGGTAACAGTCACACAATTTACATAGGTGACTTATGTAGGAGATGGTTCTGGCTGTATTATACAAATGGTGTTTGGTGAGTTCCCATTCTTTGGATAGTGGCACATGCTATAATCCTACTACTCTGTAATGTGGAAACAGGAGGGCCACAATTTTGAGCCCAGACTGGGCAACTTTAACATTTAGTGAGTCCCTTTTTCAAAATAAGTAAAAAGGGCCAGAGAATTAGCCCTTTGTTTAATCTTTAGTACTGCAAAGGCTAAACCAAACAAAACAACAAAGAAAAAACCACAACAAAACAAAAATTAAAAATGTAAAAAGTTGATTTGGTCCTCTCCGTGATTCTTACATTCTTTACATTAAGGTGTTAAATTACTACAGAACCTCAAGTCCATTAGAATTTTTATTTAATAAACTCATGAGAAAAAGATGAAGATCAAGATACCAGCTATATGGTTTAGAAGATCCAGTGCTGGCAAGTGAATCAGGAAATTCTAGAAGTTGATCAGAGTGTAGATCAGTGTAGTCATCATGGAAAACATTTATAGATGTTCCTAAAGAAATTCAGGATGGAACTACTATATGACTGGCAGTTCTCTGTTCTGAGTATATATTCTCCAAAAATAAAATCAGCACCTCATAAAGATATCTGAACCCTGTGTTCAATGAAGCATTAGTGACAATGGCTAAAATGTGATAACCACCATTAATTGATGAATGGAAAAAGAAATTGTGCTTTACATATAGTACACAATGTAATATTATTCAGTCCTCAACAAGAATGAGACCCTGCCCCTTGCTACAACATAGATGAGCTATCATGTTAATGAAGATAATCAGTCACACGAAGAAAAATATTGTATGATCTCACTTACATGTGGAATCTATAAAAAAGTCAAATTCACAGAAATAGAGAATAATTGGTTGTGACATTTAAACTCAATTGTCAACTTGATAGACTCAGTAGGCATGCAGGGGATTAGTAAACCACTCTCTGGTATGGCTGGCTGTGTCACAGAGGCATCACCTTGGAACCTGTGTCTAGTCCCTCTCCCCTTCCTCATCGGCCGTCTTCCTGGTCACCATGAATTTAACATCTCTGTTCCACCACATCATTCTGCCTTGGAGCCAGCATACTATGGACTGAATCTCCTGAAACCTTGAGCCAAGCTAAGCCTTTCCTTCAAGTTGTGGATATTGGGTACTGTGTCCCAGAATCAGAAATCAGACTATACTGGTGGGGACCAGGGTGTGTAGGGGAAGAAATGGGAGGGGGGAAATGACACAGAATGGTTGATAGCTTGGGTGAATAAGGAAATACATAATGGGTGGACTGCTCTGGGCTCACATACCTGAATACCTGATCAGCCTCTCAGCCTTTGAGAACTCTAAAGTTTCTCTCTGAGCCCTCTCTCTTTATTGTCCCCCAATCCCAAGCCTCTCTTCCACACTTCCCCTTGAGGTCCAGCCTCTACCTACACACTTCTCACTTTTCCTGTAGTGTGCAGATGTATGTGTGTGACTGGCCTCTCTCCAGCTTCCTCTGCCTGAATCTCTGGCTTCCAAACCTCTAGGCTGAGTTGGCGATCACCAGGTCACCTCAAGTGTCACCTCCTTATGTTGATTCTACCCACTTTGCCATTCTCCAACCCCTGCCTGTACTTTATTCTCTTTGTGACAGTTACCATGCTCTGGAGTTGCCTACTATGCATTCATTTTCTTGCTCACTGTCTGCTATCCCCTGACCTCTTGCTTTTCCTGTGTGGGATGGAGTACACTGTCCCCTGGTGTCATTGACAGGTGAGTGGGAGGACTTTTGGTTTACTGAAGGTTGAGCAGTAGCATTAAATACTACAGCAATTATGGCACTGCCTGGCTGGGCATACTGGGTGTACACATTGTCAATTTAGTCATACTAAAATAATAATAAGAGTTGGTGTTATTATTATTCCATTTTAATGCATTGAAAAGTTAAGTGATTTACTCAAGGTTACTCAGGTAGGAAAGTATAAAGGCTCCAACTCAAGTCTTATGGTCTACAACAGTGATAACTGTATATGGTAATATATAGGTGCATCTCAGATGTCCTGGAAGCTCTAATTCTATGAAACAGTCATGCACTCTTCACTGACAAGGATACATTCAGAAAGAATGCATACCATTAGGTGATTCCACCTTGTGCAAATACCAGAATGGACCTACACAAACCCAGAGGGCTATGGCATCTCTAGATGATATAATCCTACTGGACTTCTGTAGTATATTCCATCCATCATTTACAGAAAAACCAATGCGTCATATGCATGTACTTATATCACAAGCCAGTGATGAGCAGACATTGGAATGTGGTACTTTAACTCCTGTTATAGAGGCTCTAAACATGATTGTATAGAATGGACCAATAGTGGTGAACAGTGACCTCAGGGACTACGGACGAGGGAATTGAGGAGGACAATGAACACTGTCTAAGAACATACCCAAGATAATGTACTTACTAAATGCACACCAGTAATCCCAGCCCTCTGGGAAGCTGAGGCAGGAGGATTGCAAGTTTGAGCATAGTCTGGGCAACTTAGAAACTCACCAATACCCTGACTCAACATTAAAAAAAAAAAAAAAAAAGCTGAGAGAAGTAGTTCAGGTCCAATCCTAATACCTGTAAGAAAACAACTGCTTCCTCTACTTTGTATGCATTTGGATGGAATATTAGTAAACCAGCTTAGGATCTGCTAAAATACTGAAGTCTAGTGACTGCTAAAGAACAGATGTTTTCTCTGTAGGTTATAGATTTGAAACAAGCTTAGAAATGCAGAGGCAGAGTTTCAGAATTTCCTAACAAAGGTTTGATTATTCTAGTTTGTTTCCAATATGGAGAATTTTAAGGTAATAAAATGTAATCCTTCCCTTAACTAAGTGGACATGTAGCAGAAGTGGAGGGCAGAGGAGAAGAATCCTCTGTGTCTGAGACTCTTGAGCACATGAGCTGCTAGTTAATTTATAGCCAATCATTGTTACAGTCTGTGTCATTACTGAGCAATCAGTGGGAAAATCTTATATTTTTTTTATTTCCATTTTTTCAAGGGTTATGATGCAATCTCAATGTCATGGCACACTTTGGTGGAGCCATTAAATGGAGGTGTGTTGTTTTGCTGGATCTATATTCTTATTTATCAGAATTTTGTGTTGCTTCATTAGCTACCATTTAATTGTATATAATCGGTAGATTTATCATAATCAAATAAAAATGGTGTAACTGGTTTACTGAGATGGACAACAAATGACTGGAAAACTGTCTCTATCATCTTATGGCCACATGGAGGAATGCCACCAATTATGTGGGCTAGTCCTAGCCCGAGATGATGTGCCCAGGGCTCTGCCAAGGTCACTCTAGGGCGGAGGCTGCAATTGGGGAAGGAGAGTGTGTCATCTGTAAGAATGCCCTGCCTGAAACCAGCCAGCTGCTTTCACTTCCTTTTTGAGAGGAACAAAAGAGAATCCATGTTGATTTGGCACAGAAGGGTGCTCAGCCATTTTGGACTAAACAAAGCCATTTCCGATTCAGACTCTAGACTGTACTAAGGAGCCAGCCCAGAGGTGAGTCGTCATGAACTGAGGCATCCTATTGCCCTGAACAAGTTCGAACTTCACAGTCAATTGAGGCTGCCCCAGACACTTCTGCTGGGGAGCTGAGTCAGTGCATGGAGACCATTCAGTGCACAGAAGTCATAGTGTGAGTAGACCCAGTAACGTAAATATGCCAGGGCATACTCTGGAGGAAGGGAGGGCTACTTCCTTTCCTGTGCCAGCAGACCCTCCTTTTAAAGGGCTCATACCCACAAACTAGACTAATTTGGGAAATTTTCAGTTTTAACCATGACTTAAAATGCATATTGGTGATATGAGTTTATTAGTCAGCAATTTTTGGTTCCAAACAAATGGAATAAATGTATCAAGTGATTTCACAATTCTAGTATATAACAGGCACGTGTATTTTTGAAAAATGGACAATCTCTACATTTAAAAGGATCTACAAGTGCTTTAGATCTGGAAACTATTAGCCATGTTATTTGCATAATGTTGAAATGCAGTGAGAAATTGAAGCTTGAATTCTTCTACTGTTGGCGAAATCGTATTGACCAAGAGATTCTGAGTGGACCACTGGTTCTCTGTATGGTCCACTAGTCATTAGTAAAACATATTTCTCCTTCTATTATGGGTAATGGAAAGCCACACATTGAAAAATGAATCTGTACTGTCCTCTTTAAGAACAAACCAGATCCTTAGATTTGTTTTATGTTGGCCTTTCCCTAAAAGTGAGTATAAGCATGACATGGCTCTTTTAATACTATTAGAAAATGTAATAATTTTCAGATGTCAAATAGAGTTTTGGATAAGATTTGGATTTCTTTTGGAAACTGGGAATTCTGTGGTTTAATGGGACAGGGAAATCAGTGATTGATACAGTAGCACAGCGTTCAGACAAACCATTAATCAATGTATATTAAGGAAAGTGTATTAATATTAGGTGTGACTTTCTGTCAGTAGTAAATGTTAGAAATGGAAGAAGATGGTGCAAAAAAACACCCTAAAAATAGAACAAAACCAAATACAACATCACTAGATATCATGAAAGGGTACTGAGTAAACCCAACACAATAGGCTTTTCAGTAAAGGATGGTCATCTGGCTGTGAACCACAAGGAATTCTACAAATAATAGCAATTGCTAACTCATTTTCTGACTCTCCATGACAGCTGAAAGAAACATAAAAGGGCATATTTTCTCTGAGGGCATGTGACCATGGTAGTCTCCTTACTCATCCATGCAACACTCATCCACTTCTCTGCCTGGCACTGTGTTTCTCTTTCTCCCCATGATCTTTTGCAAAGCAGTGAGAAATGTTGACACTGTGCAGTGTGGACACAGCTTCATCTTAGAGATGGTCTTGCAGCATAGGACAAACAGGTTTTGCTTTTATCAGGAAGTCTGTGGTTTGCTAGATGGAGGGATGATGGACTTTGCAGATGCTCAAATGTGTCACTCTCACAGAAATGTATTTAGTTTTTGACATGTAAAACAAAAACAGGATTTACTGGGAAAATAATACCAAAGAATTTTTCTTGATGCGGTAGGACATGGGGGAATGAAGCCAAGTCTTTGATAGTTTGCTGATCAGATGGGACTATAGCAGATCCTTGATGAAACTGGTGGTGAAATCACATCTGTTAACACCTATAAAGATTGTTAATTATGGGGTGGGGAATTTAATAGGAAAAACCACAGCTTTAACCTTAGGCTCTCTGGAGGCTTTCCATGAGGGCTTCTACAGTTGGACAGCACTCATGGGGCCAGAGCAACCTGCTCCCCGAAGAAATGCTGCATTCTGATAGAGCCAGTATTCTGCCTCCACTCTATGTTGACTCTTGAACTTCTCAGTGTATATGTGACAGCTTATCCATAATTATAAAGATTTAGCATTTTATTCTTTAAGAGATTAAGTACATGAAGATAAGCATATTTTATTAAATACGTTGGAATTCTTGATATGTTTAATCATTTTCGTAATAATTCCTTTAAAAAATCTTTCAGGTAAGTAAAGTAAGTCTAGAGATAAATCTTATACAGAGCATAAATAGAGGATTCAATGAGAACAAACTATATTGGGTTTAAGCTTTATTAAAGAATAGAAAAGAAATGGAAGAACATCTGCAAGAAGCAAATAAATGGGCTCCCTCAGGAGTGCAGCTTATGCAAGGTGACACTCACTTGGGCAGGGTGAGGATGTCTGGCTGGAGTGCTCATGGACATATGTTCATACCACCATTTCTTGAAATGCGTTATTTTTACTGTGTTACTGAAGTCACCTTAATTCTTAACAATAAACAATACTGGCTATATTTTAAGGTGAGTCTTCTAGGATGAGAGTCATTTCTTGCCTCAAAGAATGATACCAAAATATTCTTAGAGCATATTAACTCAGCCCTTAATGACTTCCCTTCATTATACTGCATTTTAATTTGGGCCCTGGGCCATTATCAAAGAAACAGCCATTTGAAAAGGACCATTGCATTTTCTTTACAAATATTGCTGAGGACATTGCCTGTCACCTCATGAAAGCTTGTTGGAGACATTCATTTAGATTTAATCTCAGGGAATTTGTGTCACAGTCCACTTCCTACTTCACACTTTCTTGTGATCATGTTGTCACTCCATCACCTTCATGTGCTTGTTTTGTCTGTACTGTTTCTTTGGTGCTAGGTTTCTATTTTTACTTTGATTGTATATGCTTTTGCTTAAAGTTATGTCAGATCTTTTGTGAAATAAATGTGTATTTCTAATGAATGAGGGTTGAGAGAAAATTTTATGTAAGTGGCTGCTGCCACTTAACCTAACCAATCAAAAGCATTTACTGAGCCTCCTTTGGGAAGAAGGACCCAGTTTGAAGTAAGGAAGAGTCCCTGTTCTCCTGATGCTGCCTTTGCAATTGGCTAAATCTGACAATTGTCAAGCAAGCAGCTATAGAAATGTTATCTATTTCACATGGTTATAAATACTCTCAGGTTAAGGGGATAGAGTGTGTGGGAGCTCATAAGTCTGGAGTCTATAGGAGGGTAGTCAAATAAAGCCCCTAGGGAGAGATACCATTTGCACAGCTATCTGGACGAAGAGGAAAGAGGAGACATGCATAAAACCAGAGCAAGAATATTCCAGGCTTAAGGAAGAACAGACGCAAAAGTCCTCAGACAGGAGAAAAGTAGGTGGATCTGAAGAATAGCAAGATGTTTGATGGAACTAGAGGATACTGAGTGAGAGAGGAGACGGGGTCAAAGAGATAGGCAAGGTCAGATGGAGTTATGTCTGGTGTGCAGTGATGAAGACATTGAAATTTATTCTAAATGCAGTGGAATGTCACTGGGTGATTTTAAGCAAAGGAGTGACAAAATCTCATTAAATTTTGAGAAAGAATATTCTGGCTACTGAATGAAGAGTGGGCCGTTGTGAAAGCAGAGGAGCTTGGTAGAAGCTGTTGCAGCAAGTCACAAGAAAGGCTATGCTGCAATCCCAAGGTGGGGGGATCAGAGTTACCAAGACGATGATGTAGGGTGCTGTGGTGTTACCATAGGACTTGGATGTAGGAGGAGCAGACAAAGGAAATAAGGTCAGCAATGGTGGTCCCCTATCTTTACCCAGGGGAAGGTTGAGGTAGAGGCCGAAAGTGCCCAGGGACTGCATCAAGAATTGCTTTGAAGACTTCCAGTGTCAAATGTTATTGGGCATCAGAGCACAGGTGTGATTAGGATATCAGACATACGAGTTAGAAGATCTGAGCAGACTGTGAGCTAGTGAGGGACATGTACATATCAAATGTGGAGGTCATCAGTGTTAAGGGTTTGGAAATTGCGGAAATTCCTTAATGACTGAGCCACCTCTAACTAGCTGGACATGGCTGTGCAGATCTCTTATGGGGGCCTGGCTAGAGCAGACTATTTTTGGAATGAATAAAGCCAAACTTAGCAAGAGTTCTTTTTGGTTAATATTAAACAACCCTAAAGCTGATAATGTGCTAAATTATTCTTAGCTTTAGGCTACAATTACAATTCAGACAGACCTATTTCTGAAAAAGCAATGGATTGAAGAACTGATAGTTTTCAGAAGTAGTTTATGGAATTGATTCAGTTAAAAGGTGCCTCCAAAGAAGACTTTAAAAGATAGTATTTTGCTTACAACCTCAGATAAAGTAACTCCTTTTTACTTAGCTTCATTATATATATGATGAAATGTGTGAAATTAGTATTATTTACTGGAAATTTTAGTCTGAGAAATACAAAGTGACTGGTCAGATTTAAAAAAAAAACATTGATGATAGAAAATGGCAGAAGGAAGTCTCTGCTTACCTTCCTCTAACATGGGGGACAATTAGTTTATTCCTTGATGGGTTACTAAAAAAGGCATATAACAGAGAATTTATTTTCCTCTATTAAAGTCTCAGCAATTTTTTTTTATAGCACTGTGATTTCTCAGTGGCTCAAATACTTTGTTTGCCAACATTAAAATTGCACGTTCTGGCATCATTATTGCTTGAAAAACACTTTCATTTCAGCACTATTCACTTTTAGTCTCCCAAAAGATTACATCAAAATGAAGAATTAGTTTGGCAACTGAGTGAATTGGTACCTTTAGAGGATAGACATATTAAGAAATGAAACAATATTTCATGTACTCCAGAATTGGATACTTAAAGCTACAACAGTTTGTTGGACTTATTTCTGGGGCCTGAACTCAGCCTTGCAAGCTCCCGAACTACTCAGACAGGGACTTGGGAGATGAGATATAGTCAGCGTTGGGCATTCTTTTCCAAAACACAGACCATAAACTATAAGGAATCTCTTTTGTAAATGGAAACACATGACAAACATGGCATCTTATTCTTAGGACAGAGAGCTCTTAAATTATTTGTGCAATAGAAAGGCACTACATGTATTTTCAATATCCAAAATGTGCACATAAGGAATACATTTTATGTCCCCTTGGCCCAATATCTCAGAAAATACTAGATGATTCAAGGACACACCACTGGTTAACCTCAAATTGAAAAATTCCATAAATGCACTCTACCGGAACTAAATGCAACTGAGAAAATTAAGGAAGAAATCTAAGAAAGAAATTTTTTCCATAGAGGAAAAACAAAGAAACAAACTGAAAACAATTTAAATGAATGGTATTAAATGAACTGCCTATTTTGTTCTATATAATGAAATGGAGAATATGTTTGAGATTAGAACACTATTTTTATTTTTTCTTTTTTTTCTTTTTATTGAGTTTGTTGGTACATTCTAGGTATACAGTACAGTTGCATTCATTACTGGGATCTTGTATCTTTACACAACAGGTCTTGGTTCTCATTTTTTCCCCTCGTCCCTACCTTTCCTTCACCCCCTCCTCCCCTCCCCATTTACAAACACTTTAATTCTATTTTTTCATTTTCTCACATTTTTTCTTTTCCCTTATTTCCCTTCCTCTACCCTTCCCACTTTCCCTACACCTTTAGCCCTTTTCTTCCTATTTCACATTGTTAATTTGTCCCATTAGGATCTTGAGTACTGTTATAGTTTTTCACACCAGAGAAACTATTCAGTATTTACACATGTATGACTTATTTATTTCACTTAGGAGCATATCCTCAAAATGCATCCATTTTCCTATGAGAACACACTATTTTTAAGCACAATCACACAATGTTATAGTTTCACACCAGAGAAACTATTCAGTATTTACACATGTATGACTTATTTATTTCACTTAGGAGCATATCCTCAAAATGCATCCATTTTCCTATGAGAACACACTATTTTTAAGCACAATCACACATGGCACTAAAATCATTCATCTTTGTGAATCACTGAATAAACACAGAAAAGTGGCCAAAGACATTACAGAAAAACCCACTATGTCAAATGAAAGACTACAAATGTAGGGATGTTTTGTTGACACTCGCATACTAGTAAATGCTAAATTTAGCCTCTGCTTACTGTCTGGCCAAATTTGGTTTTCATACAGTGTCATCAATCACAGACTCTTTATCTAACCAGGGTGAGATGGGTTCTGTGTCTTTACTTACTGATTCTCAGCAGCTGGGTTTGGGGAACTTGAATGAAATACCTTTGGGTAGCTAAAAATTTCAACCATTAAGACAGTTGTTTAATTTCTAAATTAAGTGTAATACAATTTTAATCAAGTTATGTTTCAGGGTTTGATGAAAGTTTTCTTGATTGGTCTTAGAATCTTTAGTTAGTTAGGGGCTTTACAGACAGGAATCACAGCTAGAACTCACTGGAGACTACCGGGTAAGTTAAGTGGTATTTGCACACCCATGAACTTCAGTTCTCTTATGTAGTCTTAGAAACAAAAAGACACACTTCCTCTGACAAACACAGAGATGTGAGAGTTTAAAAACACACTATAAAAAAAAAGCCCTATAAAGTACCTTGGAGTTGCGGGCACACCTAATGTGTATCTCTGCTTAAAATAAATCCAGAATCCACAGGAACATCCACACACCTAATACAGGAGTGACTTAGTACCAGGCATGTGCTGGTCCCTTCTCCCCATAACTATGCGAGGCAATGGCAGCGAGAGTCAAATGTGGAGTGAGGGAGACACTGGTGTTAGCTAGAGCTTCAAAATTCAAGATACCATCAACCAGGAATGTGAATGCATCACAGGATCCTTGGCTCCTGGACCACATTAGGTACAGAGAAAAGTCAAAGGTGGTCAGGGCTCACTGCATAATTGCATAATTCATTTATGCACAAATATTGGCCTGTTAGGGGGAACAAAACCCATTCGATCAAGTATGCAATGTATATATTGGTAGGAAAACAGACAATTGCTTTAGACTAAACTATCAGCAAAAATAATGCTTATTTCAACTGTAATTTGCAATTCACAATAGAAATCCATTTAAATGTTGGTTTAGGTCTGAACTCATTTGGACACAAAAGAAAAAATTCCCTGTAATATATGTAGACATCATCTTCTTTTTGGGTAAAATGAAAAATAAATTTTTGCTTGTAGCCTGAAAATACTCACTGCTATAAACAACACAATTCGATAATCTGTTAGATATTCTAAAGGTGCTATGTCTTATACATATCTAATTTTTTATAGTTACTTTATTAACTGAATCCACTGAGGCCAAAACATATTGAATGAACAATTTTAATTTTCCCTATTTGTGAATGTTTGCTAAACCAAAGGAAAATTTGATATTATCATATCATACTTCTGTGCCTGATGCTCAAAATGGTTTCTCTCATTCTTTGACCTTTTATTAGAAAAGACATTTCACATACCTGAAGAAAGATATTTGAGCTCTATAAATCAAGAGAAATGCTGCAATGTTACAATCTACCAATTAACAGGTGGCAATTTTCAAAATGCATTTAAATTGTACCAAGGAATGCATGGAAACAAAAATTCCATGTTGCTCTGTTAGTTAATTTGCATTTTTATGTACACAACACACAGTGGCCTTAATTAGTAGAATAATGATGCTGATATATCTGTTAGTGATTAGCTTTTATTGCAATTCAGCAGATGATTATCATTTACCTAAAAATGCTACAAGGAGAGGGAAAATAGAATTTCCACTCAGTAGGTCCCATAGGCCAGGAGAAAAGACTTTTGGTTGTGAATGAACCTAATTTAATTTTCTGACTTTTGATCCCACATCTTTCGTTACATGGATGAAACAGTCACAAATTACAGCTCAATGATAAATCAGTCTCTTTAGAGCTTTGCTATGGCTAACATTATTACATAGTGTTTGAGTTAGAACCTACCCGTATCTATTCCCCTTCACTTCTTTTCCTACTAGATTTATTCACAAATGATTATGAATATCAAAAATTCTGACAGGGCTGGCTTTTGTTCTTGCCACCTCCATTCTTTGGGCTTATGGATGGTCTCTAAATCAACTAGTTTTTTTTTTTTTAACCTCATAGTCACCCACTTTACCTAGCTTTATAGCTTCCAACTTGTTGCTGCAATTCAACCTCTTACCTTTCTTTGACTAAACAATGTAAGTGTGCACCTAAACTCTGATTATTCACACACATCCATCATACTAAAATTCATAGCTCCTACGTATTTCCCCAGACCTGGCTCACTTCAGAGTAACATTGTGACTGCCTTACTTCTCTAACTGTGGGCTCCTCTCTCTTTTCTCCTTACCCAACAATGCAAGAGTTACCATACCCATGTCCTTTTTTGAGTAGAGCCTCATGAACAGATGCCCTGGAGCATTTGACTAAATCACCTTGATTTGGGACAGGTCCAGCAGTTATGGACGGACAATATATCACACACACAGACACTCAGACACACATCTGTTGAAAGTTGTATTCTATGGAATTAACATGAGAAAAAAAAATGGAAACAAAGTCTTTGTAAATAGAGAGGGGTTGAGGGGTTGAAGGGAGGGCAGGGGAATGGGGAAAAAATAAGAATCAAGATATGTTAGGCAAAGGTACAAATCTCCAAAGATAAATGTCATTATATTGTATACCTAAAATGTACAGATAAAATTATTTTTAAAAAAAGAAAGTTGCATTCTCTCCTGTCATCTTTTCTAGTTTTGATATGTAACTCTAATGAAGCTTGAGGAGAAAGTGAGATTTTGTTAAAAACATGTTAAGCAAACAGTAGGATATTTTACTGATTTTTTTTTCCCCAATGAGAGCACATCATACATAAATTAAACTTTTTCAGTGTGTTAGTGCAACAATATTCATCTTTTTTCCTCCTCTGAGTTAAGGAAATTTACATGGTATATAAAATCTTATCTTTCACTAGAAAATTAGACTAAAAGTATCAAACATCAATTTTGTATATAATTTAAGACTTGAAGAAAGATGAGCAGAAAAACATATCAAATAAATCAAGAAAAATTCAATGTTTTATTTTTTACAAAATTTCAAGGAGATGTCATGAGGAATGTTTCTGGAAGGTGAATATTACATGATAAAGGAAAAACAGGAGAAGACCCAAACTTGCAGTCTCTGAAGAAAATGTGCTAGGGCTCAAAGAAGGGTAGAAACTTGCAGAGGGTCACTGATACGGCAGGGATGGTAGAGCTGGCACTGAAGGCAGGAATTTGCTCATCACATCCCATGTATTTTTTTTTCCAACAAGGTACCACCCATGAGGGCTCCTAGTAAGTGGCTGAATGAATCAACACAGGACTTTATGATCAATTACTTTCATACATAAAAAACATAAAGAAGCTCCACCTTCTAGGTACCTAAAAACAAAACTAGAAGAAAAACAATAAAGAGTGGTGTCTGGAGTCAAGCTGAGGATGTAGTCCATAGGGGAGGTTGGGTGCACTCTCCTAGCCTCCAGTGGCTTGCAAAGGTGGCATCACAGGAGGGCAGACCCTTAGCTAGCATGTTGCAGGCATTGAAGCCATGGATGTGGACAGAAAAGCAACTTGAGCATGTTGACTTCGATCCCAACCTGTACTTATAAACCCCAAATCCAACAACAAAAGAGCATGAACTAGTTCAGATTTCCATGGAAGCTTTCATGAGGAGGGGAATAAAGAGCGTTTGTATCTTAAAGAGTCAAACTGTTGTTAAATCCTTAATTTTTTTTTTTTGCCTTTTCCTGAAATTTTCTTCCCTCACCACAGCTTCCTTCTCCCACATGTATCTTTCTTCTTGCAAATCCCCATCCCAAACCATTCCTTTGCATGCTTTCCTCTTCCTCCTCCCAGATACTTCTCTCCAGTTCTACTCACTGGGGTCCCACCCTGCAGACACAAGCTTGGCATGAGCCCTGTATATTGCAGAACATACACTTTTGAAAGCATACTCCAAGTGATAGTGAGTGGTGTATATGAGTGTGTGAGTGCATGTGTGTGTGTATGGGGAGGGAGGTGAGCACCTGGCTGTGCCTCATTATCTGGCAATGTTGAGAAGCTCAAGGGTTGCAGGGAGAGACAGTGCACATTAGGTAGAAAAAGCAAGAGTTCCAACCTGGGAGTCTCAGATGTGATCCCAATAGAGCTGATGCTGATGGTTGGACCTGTTTCTGGGGAGAGGCTAGTAATCAAATCAAAGTCTAGACATTACAGTCTTTTATAAAAGGAGTCCTTGAAACCAAGTGACTAGGAAGGTACTCTGAGAAGATTATTGAAAAAGGAGAAGACTCATTGTAGGAGGTTGTTCGTCTTGGCAATATACACTGGGGTAGACCAGTTGGACGCTTAGAACTAGGACATTTAGAACTAAGTGTTGACAGTTTTCTTCAGTTGAATGTTAGAAAAAGAATTGTATCTGGCCTCTCAGTGATATTTTGTTCATCATAAAAATCCATATAAAAATAGCCTCATTTTATAAATGGGAAAGATACGTAAAAACAGTGGTGGTAAACCTATGGGACACATGTTGCTTGTTTTTCTTTTAAGAAAAAGATGTTAATGTACATCTACACTAAAGCCTCACTATTCAAGTTTAATTGCAGTGTTGGCACTTTGTAATAAATACATGGGTTTTGGGTTGTAGTTTGGGTACTTGGTCTCTAAAAGGTTCACCATCACTGCTCAAAAAGAGTAAGTACCTTGGTTAAAGTAATTTGCCTAGGTGATGATATTTGGAACTAAACTTTGAAAATCTTTCTTTCAGTTTATTTAATAAATATTTAAATATTACTTACTAAGTGTTGACATTAGGTCAGTTGGGAATACAGTCACAGATAGATACTATTTTGCTTTTTCAAAACTTGCTTTTATGGGCAGAGATAACAAAAACCCTAATTGCTGGTCACACACAGAAAATGATGCTGAAGGACCAGATGGATCAACTCAAGTATGAAGGACAAAGAAGAATGACTGATAGGAATGCAGAAATGATGACTCTGGAGTTACATGAGCAAAATTTTCTGGACAATCTAAGCATTGTATTCTGTAATGTGGAGAAAAATATTAAAGTCAGTAGAACTCAAGAGCTATCCACAGGGTAGTGTGCAAGTCCTTGGTAGAGGGCTAGAAGTGCTGCTTCTCTGTCTTGGACCTCAACAGGCACCTGGCTGATTGCCTACGGTTGCCACCAACATGAGGGGGTGTTTTCTTCATGATTTTAACAGACAGAGGGCCTACCCTCAGTCCCTTCTTCTTCCATATTCCAGCCTTTTACACAGATCCTCTTTAACTGTTCCAGATTTTGTTTGCCCTGCTGTTCAAACCCTCACCCCAGAAATAACACTTTTAAAAAGTCCGGATGCAATGTAGCATCAAGAGTTGTTATAGAGTTGGGTGTGGTGGCGCAGGCCTGTAATCCCAGCACTCGGGAGGCTGAGGCAGGAGGATCGCTGTGAGTTCGAGACCAGCCTGGACTACATGGTGAGTTCCAGGTCAGTCGCAACTACATAGTGAGACCCTATCTCAAAAAAAAAAAAAAGAAAAGGATTAAACGAAAAGCTTCGGTCCTGCCAGATTGCATCATCTGCGAACCAGAAGAAGCGAGTCAGCCTAACAGAACCTATACAGAAGGGAGTTGTGAATTTTGGAGTCCATTGGATTAAATTCTTTGCTATTGTATGTAAAAGAAAAGTCACCCATGGAAACAAAGACTCTCCATTATTCTCTCTTTTCTATCACACGCAAAAATGTTTATCGATTTTGGAAAATACTTCATTTAAGGTACAATAAAATACATTTCTAAATACTAAGAAAGTGAAATTTTGATCAAAAATTGAATTGTGGAGTCAAATTTATTCTGATGTTGGTCCATATCATCAGCAGACATTTTCTTTTTCAGTTAACTTAAAAAGAAATATAATTTCAATTTTTCATAGAAAGTTAGGTAACATTGGCCTCCCCAGCCATTCCTTACAACATGTTCTTTATTTGGTGATCAGTTACAGGTTCCAGGGGTTTCATCTGCCTGTAAGATGTGTATGTGTTGTGACGGGAGTAAATAACACTTGAAAATATAAATAAAGCACCTTCCCATTGATGTCCAGCAGGACAATGGCAGCTGGCAGCTACAAGCTTTTCCTAATGACGTGGCTCCGAATACAGAGCCAAACAAGCAGTAATAACCTATTAAATTCCATAGTGTGAGCTATTTTGCATCAGCGTTTTTATAAAGAAAGAGTTATCAAGAGAAAATAGGTTATAATGTGATTAATTTGTGACCTTACCCTGGTGTAATTTATGGCACTTCAATTTCTTTTCATTCCCCCTATCTTGGAGGAACAGAAATGTGGCTTTAGAGACAGCAGCTGGGGTGACAAAGGGGATACTCCAACTCAGTTTGTCTTCAAAAAGAATCATTATATTTTGAACAATGTTACTGTTCACTTTACATTCATTCTAAACAAGAGTTGAGCATTTTTGTTTTGTTCAAGCAGAAGAAAACATAAGTTAGGACTAGACTAGATTTTTCCCTATTTAATTTCTAGTCAAACTGTAATATAGAAAAAAATATCCATCAAGAGACGTTTATTTAGGAAAGATTGTGCCTATCAAGAAAAGAAAGCAAATACAAATGATGATGTATGCAATGATAATATAATTTTAGAAAATTATCATGTGATAAAAAATTATAGTGTCAGACTGAGTTGAATGTTGAACCTATTCTACCCCCCCAAATCCCTACCAAACAACCAGACGATGGATATCATATATAAAGTTTGATGAAATTCACCGAGCTAACTAATTAAAAGAGATGCCTACACATTACGTATCTCACAAACCTTTGATTTGTGAATCCATCAGCTATTCAATGTCCTCTTGAAGAGAGATCACAAATACCTGGCCATTCTCTCTGCTTGCTCTCACCACTACCTTTGTTTTTTGCAGCAGAAATATCTAATGAATCATGGCCCTTTATTCACGAGGGTGGGTAAAGACTCAGAATCCTATGCAACACAACCATCCTACCTTCAGTCAGACCTAGCCACTGAGTTGAAGTTTACTTGCACCTATGTAAGACTGGACCTTTTTCAATTAGTCAGCAGATAAATACTTATAGAGCACTTGAAGACTACTTATGCTCAGGAATGCATAGAAAAGGTTCAAGTTAGTCTCTCCTGTGACAAAGATTAATTTCTGACAGGGAGAAGAAATAAGAAAAGTGTGGCTATGCAGAAATAAATCACAGTTATAGGTAAGTAAGAAGGAAGTTCAGCTCAAGGCAGCACTAGAAAGAACGGAGAAGGCAGTGTTATTTAGGAAACCCACTTAGAGGTAAAACTATGGTTTATTTTGAGGACAACTAGCTGTGCTTGGTCAGGTGGCAGGAAACCAACCAGTTGTCTCACTCTGACATTAGTAAGCCCTGACATTTGTACAGCACTCTGCATAGTATATCCTGCCATAACTCCGAAGTTTCTTGCCGTCACTGTTGATCTGATACAAGCACACATCTTCAGATAAATAAGTGCTTGGAGATCAGCCATATGAAAATAACCTTTAGAAAAGCAGAAGATCTGCAGGTTTTCTCAAAGCCTCTCTTATAAATGACATTTGACAATAATAAGACACAAAATCGAACTATAGGTTGGTTGCCAGGGGCAGAATTTTAAAAGGAAACCACTTTTTAAGGATTCCCTTGGACATAGTAAGAAAATTCTGGAAAATTAAAACCAAATTGCTATAGTAGAGATGCCTAAACCTTTTGAAAATGAGAACATTTCCAGAAAAATACACTAGAGGAAGTGGACATTAATTCTAATCATTTTTCTTGTGGTTCCGGCAAACTATTGAATTTTATGCATGCCATTTAAACCAGCCTTCCTGGTCTCTATATACAAAGATAGACAGAAGTGACAAAAATGGGAAAAATCTTTTTTGAAAGAGGACCTTGAAGGATTTGGAAGCAGATATTTCATACTCGAAGTTCAACAGAACCATAGTTTTGAGACACAAATTTCCCAATCACTATGACCACCTTCTTTTAATCATTTCAGTGGTTCTAAAGTCTCTTCCTGGAAGGTAGCTATCATATGGGGAAATTGAGAAATTATATTAATGGAGCCCATGTCTCTCTAAGATTATGCTAAGCTTTGTTAGTGGAGTTGAAATATGTCTTTACATGCTTCAAGGTTACCATTGCATACACAATGGAGGAAGCATAGGTTTGATTATATCATAGAGCAGCAAGAAATGCGGTACCTCTAAAATGCTTCCGTGGTGCCAGAAACACCCTTCACAATCCCAAGGCCTGCATTGTAGGACCAGCTGGAGAGGCCCTTTTAATTCCAGCCAAATTCCTTCAACTACATTTTAACCAACAAATGATTCCCTTTCCCTCAGCGTGAAACTGAAGCTTATGTCTTTCTTCACATAAACATAGCCATGTCTTTTTATCTTAAACAAAAAACAAAGCTCTGCCTAAACTCAAAACTCTACCAAAATATTTCCTCACTTCCCTCTTTGCAACCAAATTTCTACAAAGAGATGCCTATACCTGGCTCTTTTTTAACTCTTTTGTTTGTTTGTTTGTTTGTTTTTTGTATGGGGGATCGAACTCAGGTCTTTGTGCTTGCGAGACAGGCGGCAGAACCACTGAGCTAAATCCCTGGCCCTTCCTTAACTCTTATTTATTCATTTTCTCCATTATAATCTGGCTTTTGCTTTGCCACTGTGTGAAAACTGCTTTCCCTAAGAGCAAGGACTGATGTTTCATCAGCAGCCATTTTTGGGTCTCTACTTTACTTGTGTCTCTGAGATATTTTTGATGCTATCTTTCTTCAAAGACCTTTTTCTTTTGGCACTCAGGGAAGTAAACCCTCCTGGTTTCTCTCCTATATCTCTGTCTCTTTGATTTCCTTTGGGAGCTAATTGTTCTTTAAATGAAGGTGGCTCTCAGAGCTTAGCCCTACTGTCTTCTACCTTCCCCATGTGTGGCTTTCTGTGGACCCTCACCTTTACTAGTGACCTTTACTTTACTAGTGACCTCACCTTTACTAGTGATCAGTCCTTTCTAGTTTTAAGCATTTCCATTTCTCTCCATCCCCTCTCCTGTCAAACATGAAAGCCAGTCATGTCTTACTGGATTGCTGAGTCTAGACTTCCTAGTGGTCTTTTCAATTATCCTTATTCCTTGTTATCTCTACTTTAATTTTTTCTTTCTTTTTAAAATTCGTGTCTTAGTCACTTTCTTGTTATTGAAACACACACCTGACAACCACAATTTAAAGGAGGATAGGTTTATTGTGGCTCACAATTTTTCATATATAGTTAGCTGGGTCCAAGGCAGGAAGGTGTAGTGGAAAGACCTGAGCATAGGACAACTGCTGGTGTCACAGCAGCCATGATGCAGATAGAGGAGCCACGGAGGGAGATACGCCTTCTAGGCCATGATCCCAGTGACCCACCTCTTCTGACCAAACCCCATCTCCTCCCAGCAAGTTAACTAGGGTGCCTCCATGGTCTAAGCACCTTCCCAAAGCCCTGCCTCTGGGCGCATGAGGCTTGGGGGGACATCTGGGTATAAACCATAAAACTTGTGATATGTTTTCTCACACAGTGAAATGCATGATAGTTATTTTTTTCAGATCAGTACCTAAAAGTTATTTATTTAATCCACACCAAGTCATTTAGAAAATAGTGTGTCTTAAATTCAGTACTAGTGTCATTTCCCTCTCTACTTACTTGTTTGTTTTGTGGCTCTGGGAATAGAACTCAGGGCCTCCGACATGTTGGGTAAGTGCTCTGTCACTGAGCTACACCCTTTTCTTCCTTCTTTAACTTCTAGATAAACTGGACTGTGCCTCCCAGACCTTCCATTTCTAGATTCTTTCTCAGTTTCTTGATTTTGATTGGCATGCCAACTTATGGCTCATCAATCAGTTTTTCATCCCGCCATTCAGACATCTTCAGTTTTGTCCTTAAATTATTTAAATCTCCTAACAAGGATGCGTACAACATCAAAGTAGGTAAGAAATACAGAGGACAGTGAGCAGGAAATTACTATTACAAATCAGTGAGTATGACTTGTAACAGTAATTTCTGCTGACGGCGTCATGTAAAATCACTACACTTTATCAAATATAACAGGAAAATGTGTTCCAGTTCCACCTTCTGAGCTGAGGGCACTCATTCTCCTAAGATGTCTTTTTGGCTAGAGGAGCAGGGATATTGAAGCTGCATCTGCAGAGGGACTTGGCTTGGGCAGGGTTTCAGCTGGATAAACCGAGTCAGAAGAGGGCTGTGGGCCAGTCTCAGGGGCAGAGGCTCCTGGAAACAGGGTGGAGGGCCTACTTGTTGGAGCTCAGGGCCTACTTCTGGGAGGTTGAGCTGGAGGGGATGCTTCCTTGATTCTGTCTGTTCCCAGGAGCGATGAAAGAACACAAGAGGTTCCTCCTGCCCCTTTTATTTCCTTGGCTTCTCATTCCCTGTCTTTCCCACCTTGCTCATTCCATATCTTCTTCCTTTGCTCCCCCTTCTTCATTTTTACTGCTTTTCCTTTTCTTCTGACTGCATAGGTGACAAAATGTGCTTTCCTCTGAACACCCAGGCTGGAGGTGAGCACCTCAACCCCAGGGCAAAGAGTATGGAGGTTGGTGTAGGGCACCTCCTCACCGCAGTTCAGAGGCCTCTGGAGCTTGCCAAGCCCCAGAAGAGTGTCACACCTGGGGCAGGTAGCGTTTTCCTGTTATAAAAACCTGAGCCAAATCCTCTGCTTGAATATAAGCATGTTTTTTCATATTTAGTCACTATCCTCCAGCCACTCCTTTTTAGCTAGAGCTGAATACTTTTGATTGAGGCCTGAAATACTTTTGCTTGGCGAGCCATTTCTAAAGGAGTTACCCGAAGACAGCAATTTTGGAGGGCTGAGGGGTGGGGGTGAGCGGGAGGAAAGCGGCCCCACAGTCCCAGCTGGCAGCTACCCTCATTTGAGCCCTGAGCCCAGGTCCTGCCTCCTCTGCCTGCACCACTGGCCTTCCAAGCCCTCGCCAGTGCCGATCACTGCATCATCGTTGCCCCCAGGCGCTGCCTTTCCTTTCAGATTGATGCCTCCTGCACCCTCCTCGTCCTCCAGTTGCTGTCCTGCCAAGCCCACGCCAGGCCTCTCACCTCCGGGAAGCCTTTACCTGCCTGCAGGCTCTGGTGACCTGATTTCCTCCCTAAATCAGACTGCACGTGCTGCCCACATCCTCCCTAGAAGTTTTAGCCCAAGAGCAGGACAGGACAGCAAAGGCTCCTGGGGACTCCAACAGCAGCAAGCAGGAAGCACCCCACAAACAGATGGCTGAGGAGCTATGAGATCATACTCCAATGGGAACTAATTTCCTCTCAGAAAGTGCACAACTACTTGTAAAGCTCTGACGAGATTAAAAATTGATTATTAGTTTTCCCGAAGGAGTAAAGAAAATTCATATTTGTAAAATTCCTTTAAAAATGTAACACATGACACAATTACATAAATTCTTTGCAAAGACCTTTAGTCCAGGACAACCCACTCCTGAAAATCCATCAGGAAGGCGAAGGGAATTTTAGGAATCCTTCCTGTTTGTTTGTTTGGACAGGATTTCATTATGTAGCCCAGGCTGGCCTCAAACACCAGGCAATCCTCCTGCCTTTGTTTTCTGAGTGCTGGAATGATAGGTTGTTCACTATACAAAGCTGAGCCCTGAAGTACTTTCTGACACAGAGGATGTCAGTCACAACAGTATCACATTTGCCATTTTTATTATTTATTTTAATGCTTAGGTGAACTGTCAAGTAGTTTCAATACCAAGTCACAACTGAATTTGGTTCTAAATTACAGGTGTATGGTGGAAAACTGGGCCGGAAACTGGCATCTCAGGTCACCTGGAGGAGGCTTTGGGGTCTTACTGATGGAGAAGCTAAAGGCCTGTGGAACCCCTTGATCCTCAGGAGGGAAACTTAATCATACATCTTCTCTTCTTTCTTTTTTCTTTTTCTTTTCTATTAACTTTTTAAGGTATACACAATGATCACAATAATAACAGCAGTTTGTACCTGTACACGAAATATCTTGGTTCTTATTTTTTCTCATCCCCCTTCCCTCAACCTCCACTCCTACCTATTTGTATAAGCTTTGTTTCCATTTTTCCTTCTTTTCTCAATTTCTCTTCCCCTTTAAATATTTTCTTTCTGGTTCACAATATCCATTATACATTTTGGTCCTCATTTATACTTTCAGTTTCTTACACCAGAGAAACTACTTAGTATTTACACACGTGTCCTATTTATTTCACGTAAGAGTATTGCCTCAATGTGTATCCATTTAGCTATAAATGTCTCTAGTTTTTCTTTCTTTATGTCTGAGTACTACTCCATTTTATAGAAAACCACATCTTTTTTGTCTAGTCACTAG
Source organism: Fukomys damarensis (assembly GCF_012274545.1). NCBI lineage: Eukaryota > Metazoa > Chordata > Mammalia > Rodentia > Bathyergidae > Fukomys > Fukomys damarensis. The sequence goes on from NW_022900926.1 coordinate 40,237,031, forward strand.
TTGAACATTTGGGCTGTTTCCAAGATTTAGCTATTACAAACTGTGCCGCTATAAATATAGGTGCGCATATATCACTGTGGTGTGATGCTTTTAAGTCTTTTGGGAAGATGCCCAGAAGGTGAACAGCTGGGTCAAATGGAACTTCTACTCCTAGTTTTTTGAAGTATCTTCACACTGATTTCCACAGTGGTTGCACCAGTCTATACTTCCACCAACAGTGGAGAGGGGTTCCTTTTTCCCCACCAGCATTTGTTATCAGTTGATTTCTTGATAGCAACCATTCTTTCTGGAGTAAGATGAAATTTCAGTGCTGTTTTCATCTGCATCTCTTGAATGACCAGTGACATTGAAAACTTTGTCATATGTTTATTTTCTGCTTCTACTTCTTCATCTGAGAAATGCCTGTTCATTTCAGATGCCTATTTTTGAAATTGGGTCTTTAAATATAGGGAGGTCAGGTTTTTTAAAAAGTTCTTTGTATACTCTAGATAGTAGTCTTTTATCTGAGGAACAGCTAACAAAAATTCTTGTCCACACTGTGGGTTGTCTCTTCACTCTGTTGGTGTTTTTTTCTTGCAGTGCAGAAGCTTTTTATTAAAATGAGATCCCATTTGTTGATTCTTTGTGCTAGTTCACATGCTACTGAAGTTTTGTCCATAAAGTCTTTTCCTATGCCAATATCTTCAAGAGTTCTACCTAACCTATATTCCAGAATGTTTATTGTTTCTATTTTAGTGTTTAGATCTTTGATCAATTTTGATTTTAGTTTAGTGAATGGTGAGAGATGTAGGCCTAGTTTAATCTCTGGCAAGTTGAAACCCAGATCTTCCAGCACCATTTACTAAAGGGGCTATCTTTCCTCCAGTGAGGGTATTTGGCTCCCTTGTCAAAGGTGAGGTGGCTGAGTAGGTCTGGAGTTGTTTCTGCATCTTTTAATCTGTTCCATTGATCCTTGGTATATTTCTTTGCCAGTACCATGCTGTTTTTATCACAGTAGCTTTGTAGTATAGTTTCAAGTTGGGGATTGTGATACTCCCTGCCTTGCCTTTGTTGCCTATAATTTCTTTTGCTATTATAGGTTTATTCTGGTTTGAAATGAATTTTTGGATTGTTTTCTCTAGTTCTGTAAAGTACTCTGTTGGAATTTCAATTGGGATTACATTGAATCTATATAGCAGTTTTGGAAATATGGCCATTTTCACTATATTGTTTCTTCTTACTCAAGAACAGGGATGTCTTTCCATTTTCTGGTATCCTCTTTCATTTCTTTTTCCAGAGTTCTGTAGTTTTCAAAGTAGAGGAATTCTACTTTCTCTATTAGATTGATTCCTAGATATTTCTTTTTTTAAAAATTTTTTTGTGAAAGGAATTGTTTTTCCAATGTCTTTATTAGTGAGTCTGTTATTCATGTACAAGAAGGTTATTGATTTTTTATATTCACTTTGTATCCAACTACTGTTCTGAATTTTAGTTATTAAGTCTAGAAGTCTCTTGGTGGAGTTTCTGGGGTCTTCTACTTCTTTCTTTCAAGACATTTTTTGCAGTGCCAAATGTCTTCAAAGAGAAGTTTTCTTTTAAATCTGTTTGGTTCTCTTCTAACACCATTTGACAGCTATAGGGTTACTTACTGTTAAATAGTTATATGGAATGTTGTGGCAATTTCCTATAATCCCAGCACCCTGGGAGGCTGAGAGGGGAGGACTGAAAATTTGAGTCCAGCTCAGGGAGACTTTGTCTCAAACAAAACAAAATGAAACAAAACAAAACAAAATCTGAGATGTTGTTCAGTGTTAAGGCCCTGGGCTAATTCCCAGTATTGTAGGAAAAAAGGTATAGAACTAATGGGAAGGAAACAACAGTCCTTGGCCATTAATTGAGGCTGGACTTCTCTGGCCCCTGAAAAGGCTAAGCCCATGGGCAACTTAAAATGATGATTAGGCAGGCAGACTGCCAGGTATGAGCTGAATGTGCAGAGAAGCAGAAGAGTCAGTGCCTGGGAAAGCACAGCCTACACTTTTCAGGTGGGATATGGAAATCAGCACTTTTTAGTTCAGTGAAATATCTACTATGTGTATGAACACAACATCAGGAGGAGATTCTATTTCCTCAGAATTAGGTATCCTTCTCCTATTTTAAGTTTCAGGGAAAAAGTAAAATAGTCCTTTAGAAAACTTAACTTTTAGGAGATTTTTTTCTTTACTTTTTAATAAACTAAATTCCAAGCCATCTAGAATGAAAAAAAAAAAAAACTAGACTCATCCCATGACCTTTCAGACCTATCCTTTGTGTCTAAATTTGGGCCACATTGCTAGATAATTATTCCAGTTTGCATTTACTCGAACTTGCTACTCTAACTAAATATTTATTTAGTTTATGCTGAAATTTTTACTGGGAAAGTTTTTATAAAAATTATGTGTGTGCATGTATTTGCCCAGTCTCACTCCAAGATTGTTAAGAAATCACTGTATTTTTCCATATAAAGGAATTCTTTGGTATAAAACCATTTTCCTAATCATACCACAATGACAGTGAATTGATGCACTTTCTTAATCCATTTGTCAAAGAATAAAAGATATAATAGATAATGTGAAAAAGGAAGTAAAGGGACAAAGTGGAAGGGGAATGGAGGGGTGGGGGAAGGAAAGAAGGGAGTAGAATTAATAGGAGAAAATGAAAAAGGAAACAAAGTCTTTGTAGATAGGGAGGGAGGGAGGGGTTGAAGGGAAGGCAGGAGGATGGGGAAAAATAAGAACCAAGATTGATTATGTAAAGCTACAAATTTCCAACAATGAATGTCATTGTATTGTATACCTTAAATGTACCAATAAAATTAATAATTAAAAAATCTAACCAGCAACCTTAATTTTAAAGCAATTGATTAATCAACACAAAAAATTCTGAGCTTCTACCATATGCAAGGGACTCTCCTTTAGCTACGTTTATTACTTTTTTCTTTGCTTTAAAGACAGGTCTGCTTGAAGAAGTTTTTTCACTTTATCTGCTACCATAAGTATCATTCTTTTTAATAATTTTCATATATAGATTAAAAACACACTAGGCTCATGGATTCTGGCTACACTTTGGAATTCTGAAAGTCCTTCAACTTGCTCTCACTTAAAGAATTCATTACCTGGATAGATAGTCAAATCCTGGCATATTTTTAAAAAAAATTTTTTTTCTTATTGAGTTTATTGGTACATTTTTAGGTATACAGTACAGTTACATTCACCATTGGGATCTTGTGCCTTTACATGACAGGTCTTGGTTCTCATTTTTTCCCCTTATCCCTGGCCTCCCTTCACCCCTTCCTCCCTTCCCTATTTACAAATACTTTATTTCCATTTTTTCATTTTCTCATTTTTTTCTTTTTCCTTATTTTATTTCCCCTACCCTTCCCACTTCCCCTTTAGCACTTTTGTTCCTATTTCACATTGTCAATTATAACATTAGGATGTTATGTGCAATTATAGTTTTTCACACCAGTTTTGGTAATTCATATGATACTCTACATTGAAGACCCAAAAAACTCCACCAAAAGACTTCTAGACTTAATTGACACTTTTAGCAGAGTAGCTGGATACAAGGTCGGCACCCAAAAATCAATAGCCTTCTTGTACACAAATAACAGACTCACTGAGAGAGAAATTAGGGTAACAATTCCTTTCACAATAGCATCCCCAAAAAATGAAGTATCTAGGAATCAATCTAACAAAAGAAGCAAAAGACCTCTATGCTGAAAACTATAGCACTCTGAAAAAAGAGATAGAAGGAGTTACAAGAAAATGGAAAGATATCCCCTGCTCCTGGGTAGGAAGAATCAACATAGTGAAAATGGCCATACTATCTAAACTGCTATACAGATTTAATGCAGTTCTAATTGAAATTCCAACACTAGAAAAAGTAATACAAAAATTCTTTTGGAAGTAGAAGAGACTTAGAATAGCAAAAGCCATCCTAGGCAACAGAGACATGGTAGCAGGTATAACAATTCCCAATTTGAAACTATACTACAAAGCCCACTGTGATAAAAACAGCATGGTACTGGCAAAGAAACAGATCTGAGGATCAGTGGAACAGACTGGAAGATACAAAAACAACTCCAGATGTACTCAGCTACCTCATCTTTGAGAAAGGAGCCGTCCATCCTCGCTGGAGGCAAGATAGTCTCTTTAATAAATGGTGTTGGAAAAACTGGATTTCAACCTGCCAAAGATTGAAACTAGATCCTTATCTTTCACCATGCACTAATCTAAAATCCAAGTGGATTAAAGATCTAAATATTAAAACAGAAACACTAAACTTGCTGGAAGATAAGTCAAGTAGAACTCTTGAAGACATTGACATAGGAAAAGACTTTATGAACAAATCCTCAGTAGCACGGGAACTAGCACAAAGAATCAGCAACTGGGATCTCATCTTATTAAAAAGCTTCTGCACTGCAAAAGAAACCATCAAGAGAGTAAGAGACAACCTACAATGTGGGAAAAATTTTTTATCAGCTGATGCTCAGACAAAGGACTATTATCTAGAATATATAAAGAACACAAAACTATCAGCCTCCCAAATATAAAGACCCGATCCCAAAATGGGCATATGAAATGAATAGACATTTCTCAGACAAAGAAGCATATTTTTTAATTGATATATTTAGCTTTGTTACCTAAATGAACCATTAGGAACAGTAAATAATTGTTATTTGTCTCTATAGCCATTTTTGTTACATTTCCATACTATGGGCTCATGTTTGTTTTGGTGTTCATTGTGTATCCTTTTTTTTTTTTTGGCAATCACTGCCTCTCTGTATCTTTTAATCGTAAGTTAAGTTTGAAAAACTTAATTAGTGTGCTATTTTTCTAAGCTAAAATTATTTTTTCCAAGTTAGATGTATCTTATTAGCTTAGCTGCATCCACCTTATTTTCTTACTGTAATCTATGGCTGGTTGCATCACTTTGGTGGCAGGGCTGTGTGGACAGTGCTGAAATTCTGGGTTTAATTTGCCCTGCAGGGTGCCAGTTCACATGCCCGGTTGACCTGTCTTGGCCAGTCAGCTTGCAAATGTGCAGAATGCTCTGGGTATAAAAGCAAATGTGTTTAAGGAACTGGATGCATGTGGTTTCAGTAGGGCAAAGCCATTTCTGCTGTTGCCAACACAGTTCAGTGGGCACCCTGCAATGACAGGTAGACTGACAGCATCTACTCACCTGTGCAGGATGGCATGCCAGTGGGGACGGCTTATAGTCTTCTCCTTATCCTGACATGGTATATATTTGGTAAGCTTCAATTTCTAACTTGTTATAGCATTAGAAGTCATAGTTTTACTTGCTGCAAAAAATTGGCATGAATCTTTCATGGCTTACCTTGATTTAAATCCAATCAGTTATTTAAATCAAAGTGGACACATTCCAGTTAGAGTTGATCACTACCTCTTACATGATTCTGTGGAGGCTGCTGCCTGGTACTTCCCAGGCCCCCTTTAGAACTGAGGTTCTCACTCTCCACCGTGGGAGTGGAGCCTCCTGAATGCTGGGCCTCCCGGGGTGCTTCCCTCCATGTCAGATGGCAGCTGCCTCTATCGGGTCTACCCACTTCCCTAGGCAGCGGCGTGGGCATGTTGGGCTGCTGTGTGGGTACACAGGTCACGTTCTCACTACAGTGCAGAGGGCCACCTCGCTTACCTCATAGTGTTTCTTTCATTCTGTTTTTTCCTACAGCTTTAGTAAGGTATAATTGGCAAATAAAAATTGCATACATTTATAGTAGATAATAGTGTATTTTAATAAATATATATATTGTGGAATGATTAAATCAAGCTAATCAACAGATCTATGTATATGTTTGTGGTGAGAAAATTTAAGCTCCATTGTCTCTCTCTTTTTTAAAACTGATGTTTATTTTTATTTATTTATTTATTTATTTATTTATTTTTGGTGTTTTGAGACAGGGTCTAAGTATGTAGTTCAGACTGCTCCGGAACTCACTGTGTAGCCCAGGCTGGTCTTGGACTCATAGCAAACCTCCTGCCTCAGCCTCCAGAGTGCTGGGATTACTGGCATGCGCCACCATGCCTGGCATAAGCTCCATTCTCTTAATGACATCACTATTAACCATAGTTATCCAGCTGTTCAAGAGAGCTCTGGAACTTATTCAGCCCATCTCACTGAAACTTTGTACCAAAGTATGTAGCAGACTGCTCCGGAACTCACTGTGTAGCCCAGGCTGGTCTTGGACTCATAGCAAACCTCCTGCCTCAGCCTCCAGAGTGCTGGGATTACTGGCATGCGCCACCATGCCTGGCATAAGCTCCATTCTCTTAATGACATCACTATTAACCATAGTTATCCAGCTGTTCAAGAGAGCTCTGGAACTTATTCAGCCCATCTCACTGAAACTTTGTACCCTTAGAACAACACCCCTTACTCTCACTCAGTCCAATCACATGCCCTGGGTGGCCACTATTCTATACTTTGCCTTTAAAAGTTGGACTTTTTGAGATTCCACATATAAGTAAGATCATACGATATCTTTTTGTTTCTGGTTTATTTCACTTAACACTGTGTCCTTGAAGTTTCTCCATGTTGTTGCAAATCACAGCTTTAACCTCTTTTTTGTGGCCAAATGGTATTCCCTAGTGTGTGTGTGTATGTGTACACACACACATATATATACAAAAATATATCACATGTATATAATATATATACATTTTATTTATCCAATCTCATCTGTTTGTAAACATTTATATTGATTTCCTGTTTAGGATACTGTGAATAGTAATGCAGTGAGCATGAGTGCACAGAAATCTTGTTGACATTCTGATTTAATTTCCTTTGGATATGTATGGCCCCCAAAACAGATTGCTAAATCATATAGTAGTCCTATGAATTTTCTGAGAAATCTCATATTATTTTCCATAATGGTTATACTAACTGCATTCTCAATAATAGCATACAAAGTTTCTCTTTTCTTCACATCCTCACCAACACTTACCTTTTACCTTTTTGAAAATAGCCATTTTAATAAGTGTGAGGTGAAAATGTTGGTTTTTAACTTGCATTTCCCTGATTATTGATTTTAAGTAATTTTATGTACCTGTTGACCATTTTTATGTCTTTTTTTGAGATATGTTTATTTGGATTCTTTGTCTATTTTTTAGTTTTTGTTTTCTATTGAGTTATTTGAATTCTATGTGCATTTTAGATATTAACTCCTTATCACAGTATGATTTATAAATATTTTCTCTGATTCCATAGTATTTCTCTTTATTTTGTGATTCTTTCTTTTGCTGTGAAAAAGCTTTTTAGTTAGATGTAATCCTATCCATCTATTATGAGTTTTGTTGCTTGTACTCTGAGGGTTATATCTAAAAAATTGCTGCCAAAATTAATGTCATAAAGCTTTCCCCCTATGTTTTCTTCTAGTAGTTTTATAGTTTTTGGTCTTATGTTTATGCCTCTTGAATTTATTTTTATGTTGGGTGTGACATAGGGTCTAGTTTCATGCTTCTACATATGGATATCCAGTTTTCCAAACAATTTTTTGAAGAAAAATATATACATATGTCATTATATACATTTGATACCTTTGTTGATGAACAATTGATGATCAATTGACCATAAAATCTACAAGTTTATTTCTAGGCTCTCTCTTCTGTCTCATTGGTCCAGGAGTTTGTTTTTATGCCAGTACCATGCTGTTTTGAATATTATATTTCTATAATACATGCTGAACTCAGGAAGTGTGATGCCTCCAGCTTTGTTCCTTTTGCTCACTGGTGCCTTTGCTATTTTTCTATTTCTGAGAAGAACATCATTGGAACTTTGGTAAGGCTTCAGTTTCTCACTCTCTTAGAGGTGCTGCTTTTGCACAAAAGTCTCCAAGTTCAAGGCCATTTCTAGGAACCGTAACAGTCCTCCTGTTTCTGCCTTACTTTTTGCCCACTTGTTAGCCAATTTAGTTATAAAGGTGTCCTCTTCACAGTAGGTCTCTCTCTCTCTCTCTCTCTCTCTCTCTCTCTCTCTCTCTTCAGCCAGTCTAAAGTCCACCACAAAGAAAAGCCAGCAAAGTACACATCTCCTCTCTCAGACCCCCAAGACTTTTCTGATCACCTGCTTTTCTTTGATCCCTCTTCTAAAATTAAGTTGCCCTATAAAACCTTTACTTAGGCTTCTTCTCTTACAGCATTTATGTTTTTCTTGTGCTCTGCAGTTGGAGCCATCTACCAACCTGACCAGGCTGCAAGCTTCTGTAGATGGGACACTTTTATTTTTCCTTTGATTTCACTTGTTTTATTATTATTATTATTATTTGGCAGTACTGCAAACTGAACCTAGAGCCTTCCTGTGAACCAATATCCCCATCCTTTTTTCATTTTATATTTTGAAACAGAGTCTTGCTAAGTCTCTAAGTGGCCTAGGCTGGGCTTGAACTTTTAATTCTCTTGCCTCAGCCTTCAAGGGCACTAGGATTTCAGGCATGTGCCAACATGTTCAGCAATCCTTTAACTTTACATTGCTCTATTCTGGGCCTAGTGCACAGTCTGGAACTATGCAGGCACTCAGAAAATGTTTTCTTAATGGAGAACATCTTTATTCTTAATATTTTAATTTGTTCTTAATTTGTTTTATTTTACCTCCTTACCTTTATGTATGATATACACATACATTGTCTGCTAAATGTTTTAGTAAAAGTTTATTAGTAATTATTTAATGCAAGATTATTCTACACATAAAGTCAAATAATATTACAGTCTCATTTACTTTTCCTTTTTGAACTCAATATTAATAATAATTTTATGGCACATTGATATTACTTCATCTCTGCATGATTTTTTAAAAATTAGTATGTTTAATGTTGTAGTCAATTTTCTTAATTATTTGATATACATTCAGTTTAGAACTAGCATTTTACAAATGTTAATATTTATGAATATTTTATTTTCTCTGCCTTGGACTTCATGTTCAAGGCCTTCACAAGTTCCACTCTCTCCCCTGGCCTTTCAGAGGGTGCACAGCATTTTCCAGGTCTGTCCAATACCCTTCCCCATAAAGGCCTTCCCTGAGGACCCTGTGCAAAGGCTTCGTCACCTCCTCCCCAGGGCACGCCATGTATTTCCTTTCTTTTGCTTCACAAAACACATCATTATTTGCATTCAAATCATCTATGATGAGCTCCTTACTCTCTCCTCTCTGTGGTGTGAGCTCCATTCCAGCGCAAGGACATTGTGTTTTCTGTTACCCAGATGCCTAGAATCTAGAACAGCTGCACCGAGAGGGACTCATAGGATAGGTGGAGTCAATTATGCATCTTCTGCTACAGAATGAATCAGCAAGGGGAGCCAGGATGGGAGAGTGAAGGAAGGAACAAGGTGTTCCATCCATATAGCTGTAATTATAGTGAGCTTTTACACACACTGTCTCCTCTATCCAGGAGTGTAGTCAGTGCCTAGTCCTCATGGATCCTGACATCCTAGGACATTGGCAGGGGAGATTTAATGCTAAATTGGCACAAGTGGGACTAAGATTAGACCCATACCATGCCTCCCCCACCCCATAGTAGACAAGAACAGAGTGGGATGTAGGAAGTCACCTTGGTGACTTCCAAGGCACAGCCAGGGAGACAGGTGGCATCAAGCAATGTGAGAGCAAAGGTGGCAAGGTTGTAATGTGGACAGAGGCAGGTACCACTATGCGGGTTGTAGCAGATTTCATTCTTGGTGCAATGAGAAGCCATGGAGGTATTTAAGAAGAAAAGAGCATGATGTGATTTATTTACTAAAAAGGTCACTCTGGATATTGTATAGGGAATATGTCTTCTGGGAATTAATAGTGGGGGCAAGAAGAGGAAGTAGGAAACCTTCCAGATACAAGATTGAAAGAGGGAGAGAGGCAGGGAAGGAAGAGGGAAGAAGGGAGAGAGAGAGAGAGATTAAGAGAAGAGAAGGAGGTTTGGGAAGATACACTTGGATTAATGGGATATGACCAGCATCAGGTTACATTTTGAAATTAGGCCCAGTAAGACTTGCTAATGGGTAGGCTGTGACCTATAAGGATTAGGGAAGGATATAAAATGACCTTTAGGTTTTTGGCCTTAGCTAGTGGTACTGAGATGGAGATGATCAAATAGCGGGCGTTAGGGGGAAAGGAAGGATTTGTGCTGGTCACTTTAAGTGACCCATGTACATGGGTGGACTGAGCAGAGCAGACAATTGGGCATGAAAATTAGAAGGGTGGTTACGTCTGAGTGTACAAATCTGAGTGTATTAGATGGATTAAAATCATAGACAAGAATGAAATTTCCCTACAGGGCAGGCAGTGTGGATATTTTGTGCCAGCACGAGTCTTTGTCATGGGCTGTCTGTGCATTGAAGGATATCGAGTAGTGTTTCTGATCTCCTACCCCATTTCCAAGTTGCAATAAAACTGCCTCCAGGCATTTTCCAATGACCTCGGAAGGGAAAAGTTGTTCCGAGTGAGAACCATAAACTGTAGACATGCAGAAAGACTGTGGCTGGAGAAGAAATGGTCTGAGCCTTGCCCTTGTGGGCACCAAGGGGTAAAGGGGACGAGGAAGAACATACGGATGATATATTTTTGGTGATAAGATGTGGTGGTTCTCATGTGAGAGTTTCTATATTCTTAGGAAAATAGAAACACATTTATTTATTTATTGCTACCAGGATCGAACTCAGCACCTTGTGGTTGCCAGGCAGGCAGAGTGCCGCTGAGCTACATCCCCAGCCCAAAACAAATTTATTAGCAAAAATTGAGGAATGGAACTCACTTAAGAAAGTGAACATATGAAGTCCCCAGGGTTTTATATGGATTAATGAGGAGTTAATGAGACAATGCAAGTTGAAAGCCAAGCAAACTGAATATTGTAAAGTTATAATGCTAATGACAGCAGAACCTTAAATAACAGGTGGCTTTGTTCTTAGAAGATGGTTCCTTACATATATGTAATTAATATAAACATGACTACAAGGGTAGGAAAAATGTAGCAATGTTTCCAAGCATGACGGTATTTCCCAGTATTATAAAGTTGTGTCTTTCTGTTGTGTGTGTTCATGTTTGTGCCGGAGTGACTAGAGGGTGGGTGGATAGCATTTGTTGAAGGATCCTTGAAATATTCAGACTCTATCAAACTCTAATTTGCATTTTAGATTTCTTTTTATACTTTTCAGCTAGCCCAGCTGACAATATGGCTTTTAGCATTCCTGTTTCCCTAAGACTCCTGCTCTGACTTTCCTTCTTAGTTTTTCTTCCCCTTTTGTCTCATTGGCAGTCTCAGGAATCTAACGGTCCCTGCTTCTCTTCTACCTCGTCTTCCACAAGGCTCTAAATTTTCCTGGTTCAGCCTCCTCAGTGAGGTGATTCCAGCTCTGCCCTGCATCTGTCTTGTTCCTCCCTGAGGAGGAGGCACCATTTTGCCACACCTGTCATTGGTCTCCACTTATCTTGTTGTCCCTGTCCTTTAAGGTCACTGGTAAAGAGAGTGCTCCAGGTGCTTTTTATGATCATCAGCTCTCTAGAAGATGTAGAATAGGTAGAAAAACTTTTGTTTCTCAACCTACATTTCTGGGTATAGAGAAGAGGGAAAAGAGCAATCCATATGTCATGCATTCAGTTGAGACATGGTTTCGAAAATTCCTTCAAATTCCTGGAACCTTTCTCTTCCATGCCAAACTTCTGATAAGAATCTCCTATTCTCGCCACTTGAGATCATCACCTTGTATTCCTTTCACAGGCATCCAGGGAATTGTCTCAAACACTCACTGAAGTTGCTTCTGCTAAGGCCACTGCTGATGATTCCTAAATGGGGAGCCTGACGGCTTCTCTATTCTTTCTGAAGCAAGGTGTCTGTCCATTCATTCTTTCTAAAGCAAGGTAAAACCCAGATCCCTTGCTTCTCACATGCTCCTCTGCCTCTCCCATCATACCCAAGCCCCTGCAGTCTTCTCCCTACTCTCCCAAATGTAAGAATCTCCGAGGCTCCATCAGTGGGGATTTTCTTCCTTTTCTTGTTTGCTTTGAGTGAGCTTTGTAAGCAACATAGCCACGCAGAAGCTCCTTCCAGCCCAGAGCACTCACAAATATTTCTAAGATGTGTTTTCTGATTGGACATTTGTTTCCACTTCAATGTCCCATGAGCATCTTACACTCAACACACCAAAAACTAAAATCGTCATATTTCCCTAGAGCATCATTTTTTCTGAATTTAGCACCAGGTTAATGGCAAAAATGTGTACTTAAGTCAAGAAGAATGGAATCTACTAAACTAACATTATGTGAGACAGAAAACACAGAGACGTAACAATGAATATCACCAAAACTATTAATAAATTAGCTGAAAACATGCCATACCAATATTGTTTTAGAAGTGAAGTAATTTAACTTTCTATGAAAAAAATTATTTTCTTATTTAATCCTACTTAAACCCATTAAAGAAGAAGCCTTCAGAGTCTTTTTTTCAAAACAGAAATGTGGTTATAATGTACAGTGACATTAAAACTTCATAGAATAGTTTCAGACTAGATAATTAGTTCCAAACTAGGTAATTACTGAGAATATTACAAAATCTTCAAGTAAGTACAAAAGTAGTAGTACACTGCAAGAAAAAAGATATCATTATTAAGTAAAAATGTAACATTCATTTCCTAAATACACATATGGGTCAGTAAGAAAATCACAAAAGGGTGAAATTAATGTTTAGTAGTAATAAAGTTATAAGTTATAAGGGAAACAAATTATATAACTTTCATACCAGAAAGAATAAAGAGTCATTTTGATAAAAATTAGAATTTACTTTGATGGTTAAAAACCACTGGTAAGGTAAGTACTTACACTTTCCTTAGCCATTATTAGGCTTAGTGATAAAATGCCAAAACACTTTCTTTTCTACTTTCCTTTCTTCCTCTCTCTTTTCTTTCTTTCTTTCTTTCCTTTTTCTTTTCCTTCCTTCCTTTGTCCCCCCCATCATTACTAGGGATTGAACCCTGAGCATTCACACTGAGCTAAATCTCCAGTGCTACTGAATGTTTTTAAATTCTGAGATAGGGTCTCCCTAAATGAGTCAGATTTGGGCTTAAACTCATAATGTTCCTGCCTCAGCTTTCCAGAGTGCTGAAATTACAGACCTGCACCACTGGGTCTCACTAAAATGTCAAAATATTTCTACTAAAACCTACAACAAGATGAGGGTGTTAACTTTTAAAATTCTCATACTGTTGTTGACATTTGTTTTGTTTTGTTTTGTTTTTTGAGACAGGGTCTCACTATGTTGCTGAGACTGACCTGGAACTCACTATGTAGTCCAGGTTGGTCTCAAACTCACAGCGATTCTCCTGCCTCAGCCTTCCAAGTGCTGGGATTACAGGCATGCGCCACCACACCCGGCCTTGACATGGTATTTTAAAAAGTTATTCTCATAGAAGAGGAGAATAGAATGGTAGTTACCAGAGGCTGAGAATTTTGGGGAAGTGGTTGGGGAGGCCTTGGTCATAGGATGCAGAATTTCAGTGAGATAGGAGGAATACATTCAAGAGATCTACCATCTGATATACATGGGGACTACAATTAATAATATATTTCTGAATAATGCTAACAGAGTAGATGTAAAGTTCTCACCACAGAGTGATACATTTTAATTAGCTAGATTTCATCATTCCA
>NW_022900926.1:40251535-40286873 GCF_012274545.1 Fukomys damarensis
TTAACCAGAGAAATAAATAAAAGGTGCTAAAAGAATTTGTTGGTACTGTTTGGAGATTTTATGATTAATAACCAAAATCTATTATAAATAAGAGAATTCAATAAGATTACAAAGTATATGGGGCATAGCTGCACTACACATAAATAAAAGTGAGAAAATAGAGTGAATATGATTGACATAACTATATCATTTCCAGGAACAAAACAAGTAAAACAAAACAAAATAAAAAGGTAAAATAGCCATGGATGAACTTAAAAAGAAATTTAAAAGTTATATACAAAAGCCTGTCATCTGTGCGCCCTGAATATGACTCCACTGCTTTGTAAGTACTTTCCTTCTCTCTTGAGTGCCTCTACTCTAACTTCACTATGGACTTCCCAGCCTAGTCTTGGAGTCAGGTATTTCTCCAAGAAGGGGGAGAATGATATTTGGAAACAAAACCCAGGTACTATAAGTGTTCATCATCTTGGGGATGTTACTACTCCCTGGTCTTCTCAATGAACACACAAATAGTTACAACCATGTGTAATTTATCAGTTTCAGATAATTGACCAATCTCTCTCTCTCTCTCTCTCTCTCTCTCTCTCTCTCTCTCTCTCTCTCTGAAATCATGAGTCCACACCAATATCTCTAATTTTAATCCAACACTCGGATATGTTCTAATTTTTTGCCTTTCTATATTTGTAATCGGTTGTAACCATTTTCCCATTGCTACCACCTGCTTTGTCCATCTCCTTCCCAACACAGAAGCCCTTCTTGTCACTCTGGTGAATTCTCAGCAACACTGACACTCGTTCTCCAACACAAAGATGCCCTCTCCACTCCTGCAGGCTCCACATTCCTCTCTAGATTGCCACATCCTTTCACTGTAGGTAGTGACAATTGTATTGGGCCCAACTTGGTGGCTTCAACTCAGTCACCCAGGAAGGGGACAAGCAAGAGAACATGTTAAGTTCTCCTCCTTAGGCCCTCACCACCTGTGTGCTTATTTTCCTACTTCCAGACCAAGCTCCAGAGGGCTGCAAAACCAAGCAGCTCAGCTATCTCATTGCAGAGGAATTAGGAACCATCTCTAATTGTAAGAGAGACCCTATTAAAGCAAAATATTCTCATGAGGCATTTTACTATGCATGATTGATTTAAATACTGAGAATCACATCAGATTTGTTTTTCCAAAAAGCAACAGTTTTTTTTGTTAAAGTGACATTATATAGATGCATGAATACATTTTAAGTTATAATATTGCATGTTCAAATAGTGTACAAGTCTAAAATCTCATGAAAAATCTACCAGTGTATGTAAGCTTTACATATCCATGGTATTGGTATAGAGTAAAGAAAAAAATTTATTCACCATTGAAAGTTTTCAAATGTTCACCTAAAGTCACCTCAGTTTTCTGTTCCCTTATTCTATAAAACAGCAACTCTAACAGTGCATAGTGATACATACCTATAAACCCAGCCCTCTGGGAAGCTGAGGCAAGAGTATTGCAAGTTTGAACCTTGCAACTTAGTGACTTAGTGGGAAACTTAGTGGCTTAGGGAGACCCAGTCTCCAAATAAAAAGATAGAAAAGGGCTGGGGATGCAGGTCAAAGGCTCCAGGTTCAATCTCCATTATCACAAAAACAAAACAAAGCAAAACACAGACACCTATGCTTGAGGAGAGCATCACTGAAATCAAGGCTAAATGTTTTTGTCAAACTAACGGTGAAATGATATACAGAATTATGATATGTTCCTGTGAAATGTGAAGCAGTTGATAATTTGCACATAAGCATTAAAGAATCACCACTCTGCCTGGAGGAGAACTTCTAACACTGTACTAAAAAATAAAAATAAAAAAGGTCAGCTCTAAGTGTTGCTGTCATAATGGCTGGAGCCAAAGGAAATTTTCTTTTAAAAAAAAGACAGGAGTCTGTGATTAGAACCTATCCTGTAAGCCTAGGAGAAGAAACTTAGTATCATGGAAGAAGGCTCCAGTCGGGTAATGAAGACTTTTATTAAGTCAATCTTATTGGAAGTAAGACATTTTCACACTTTATGAAACTTTAGGTCTGTGCAAAGTCTGATTAAATGGGATATAAAGTTGACCAGAATTACTAGAGTTGACAAGGTCACATTTGGACCTCCTGAAATGAACCACACAAGCTACCTCCCCACCTGCTTAGGATGGTTATTCATTAATTTAAACATCTTGCTGTCTCTTATTAATATCTCCTATATTTATCATTGTGTGGAGGAAGAAGTTTCTTTATGAAAATTCAAGGTTGTATCCCCTCTATTGTGTCTCTGTCTCTGTCCCTGTCTCTGTCTCTCTCTCTCTCTCTCTCTCTCTCTCTCTCTCTCTCTGTCTATCTCATGGTTAAGAGTTCATTCCTAGGATCTGGACATTTCATGGCTGCTTTACTGTATCATTGTAACCCTTGTGCACATCTCTGTAGTAGATTCATGTATTATACAAGAAGGAAGTATTCTGAGGTTATGGTTCTTGGTCAATGAGAGGCTGCACCTTCTCAGTCAAGGATTAGTACTCTGTCAACAATCTACAGTGGATTGTCTTTGTCTTCATGTCCAAAAAATTTTTGTAGATTACTGACAACTTGGCACATATTATATTCTTTTTTTTTCTTTCCAGTACCGGGGATTGAACTCAGGACCTTGTGCTTGCCAGGCAGGTGCAGCACCACTGAGGTACATCCCCTGCCCACTGTATTATATTCTAGAAGGATATTGTGCATTAGGGCTTGGATAAGACCTTGGTATAAAAAAACCTATAATTCTTTGATAGTTTTTCTATAAATACTTCAGGAGGAATGTATTTGGGTCACAGGTAGTGCCTGTTAGAGAGCAGTGAATTACCACAATATGCTAGGTTTTCACCTCAGTTCTCATATAACTCTACTGATCTGACTGCTTTCTTATCTTTAATAGATTTTTAAAAATATGGAGAAGAATAAGATGTGCCTTGCAAGAGCACAATTTATATGCTTCACAGTGATTGTGATCCTAATGGAGACATTTGCCAACAATGAAATTCACAGAGCATTTGGTGGTGGACCGAGGTCCTTTCACAGGCACAGTGTGATGTTCATGGGGACTAACTTTTACAGGCTTAGCTCAATGTGTCCACACTGTTCTTATGGAATAAAAGTGTTGATTTTTAATGACTGTTGTAGCCTTGCTTACTGCTGAATTGTGATGGCTGTTTGTTTAAAAACCATGAAGCTATATGTTTGCGCATGCTACACAGATGCAACAATCTTGGGCAATTTACAGTTGTTAATTTAATATACAATATTTCCTTTGTGTTATATGCTTTATATCAAATTATAATTTGAATGTGTTTGGGCCTTGCGCAAGTATTAACTAGGTTGATATATGCTTATCTCACACATTAGGGAAAAATCAATATGAAGGAAATTAAGAAACTCAGTAAGATCATAATATTCCTTTAGAATAAACATTCTGTACTAGTTGTTTCATTTTGTGCTACCCTCATCTGTGAAATTAGGTAATCTTTATACAATAACCTATCAATATTAACAATTATTTGTTGTTTGTATCACCCAGTCTCTACTTTATACCTGACCATTCACTATAGCTTTCTTAAAAAATAGATTTAGGAATTGATTAATGAAATAGAAAATGTTAGATCAACTTACAACCGCTTTCATCCCAAATCCACCTTCTGGCCTCTTTGCAAAGTTTCACTTTCACAGTGAAGTGGGTTGTCATGTTATATATGGTTAGATTCACTCCAACTACTCTTTATTAAGGTTACTGAGAACTTTGGATGATAAGATGCTCTATTTCAGGGCCACTCATCACGTTTCCTGACAAATGCTAACAATAGTTCACTGTGCACTTTCTTTACTGAAGCCACCCAGCTCCTTGTCAACAGGAAAAGGTGTCAGAAGAATGTACCTCATATTGCTCACCACCTTATTTAGTAAAGAATCAGAGTGCCAGGCTATAGATTACTTTGACTTGTGCTTCTATTTGTAGCTACTAGTACACTAGCTTGTCCAACCATGCCTGATAGATTTCCTTTTAAAGAAGTCCAATGTGAAAGGGGAAAGTGGAGTAATTAGGAAAAAAAATATTCTATACTGGCAAATGAAATTTTCTGCTTAATCACTTAATATTAGGCATCACACAAATATTTCTTTCGGGAGAAAAGTACATTCCATTTCTCTTGCTAACACTGTAACATCAATTCTAAGAGAAGCTAATTTGCACAGTACAAAGAGGATATTTATACTAATGAAATGCATGTATAGAACTGTTCCATTCTCCAAATTAGTTCACATTTCCTTCCACACAAAGAAGGCATAAATTGGAAAGATATAAGTTATATTTTAGTATTATTTTTGGAGCCACTTTACTAACATTCTAGGAAGTCACACCAAAAAAGGACTGAAATTCAAATTTATGTTCAGTCCACCTAGCCTAAAGCCAATAACACACCATTCTCTTTTTCTACAAAAGAAATACTAGTTTGATTTTGCTGCCTGCCATTTTCCTTGTTCTAGTTTGTATGCTATACTGTCATTGTCATTTTCATTCTGTTGATCGAATGTGCCATATTATGTCTTAAGAAAAGAAAATAATAGAAAAGAAAGGAAAAGCTCAGAAATAATCTGTGAATATAAATTTTTTCTATTCTTCACAGAGTATCTTTGTGTAGAAAATACAGCAAAAATAATCTTTGTACTGGATTATGTGGTATAAGCTGGTTTACTAACAGGATAACATCAGTTTAACTACAATGGAATTCAAATTGGCTATTAAGTTATGCTCATGTAGACAGTGGCAATATGTTAGACAACTGTGAAAAGAAAAGGAAGCACCGCCGACAGTCTGTGGCCCCAAACAGGACACTTCCATATGCTCTCGACGCCTGACAGCTTCGCAGCCCAAGTCCCTACTCCTTCTCAGCGACACCCATATGGCGCCACAGATTGAGAGCTTGCCTTTCTGAAGACAATCGCACTCGCTCTGTGTTCTATAGCAATGAATGTTTCTGAACAGTGATTCTTCATTTTGTTGCAAAAATAAGCGCATGGATACTAATTATTCCACTTTCTTCAAAAGAGACATTTTTGGATCCTGATAGGCTTGTGTTCATTTTTTGGGAAGGAATTAGATGCGTGTATTTTAATTTAATATCAAATGGGCTAGCCTCCCATCTATGCCCCTATGTTCTGGGCAATGCCAAGTGGTAGGAATTTAAATTTGAAAAGATACCACTCTTAAACATCTAATCCTGTAACAAGGAGCCAGAAAATAAGTGTGCTCTTCTCACATCTGAAGTAAACAGTGTTGAATGTAATGGAAATGTCACATATACAAAGAACTAAGGATTTTTCTGAAAATGATAATTGATTTCAGTCTTGCTGAAGGCTGTGTTTACTTATATGCTGCAAATCTGGGGCTCTATACATTCGTTTTTTGCTCACTGAGCATTTCTTTCAGACTCTTGAAACGCTGGATGTCACCTGTTCTATTTAGCAGGCAAACTGGCCAGTGGTCATTATTTTCAGTTTAGCAGAGACAAACCAGCCTCTAAATTACATATAAAGTGAGGAGAGCACAGAATACTTTCAACAAGTAAGATGTCCTTTCTCAGTAAGATATAAATACTACAGGAGAGTAGATTTCAAAGTAATCTGCATACTTCTGTTACTAAAAAAACATTTAAAGAAATTTCTCTTTCAATATTTTTTAAAACATTGATACACTGATGAGTATTCACAATTTATGAAAGAAAAGAAATAAAATCCTAGAGAAATGTCGAATATAAACCAAATTTGGTAAACTGAAAATACACATATATGATGGTAAAAGAAAATACCCAGACTATTGTATTTCAAGGTTCAGAAAAAAGGAAAACAAATATTAGTATATTTTCTCAACTACATTTTCTGAGTTAATAATTTATTCTGTATTTATTTTTCTCTCTATGAGAATTTAACCCGATCTGGTCTTGAACTTGTGATTCCTTTGCCTAAGCCTCCCATGTGCTGGGATTGCAGGCGTGTGCTGCCACAGTCATTTCATGGGCCTTTCTTTTGATTCTGCACCCCTTCTTCCTTCTGCAGGAGTCTAAGAAGCATCTCTGTGCATCCCTTCTTCATGTTCAAACCCTTCCCCCATGGGGCATGGCTTGATGATCTTCTGTTTACCTCCTTTCTTGGATCCTGAAAAACTTACAGGGTTGTTCTAGCCCCACGGTCGCCCCACTCCTGGTTCTGCATTTTCTCAGTTTCTAGGTCTTCAGTGCATCATGGCTCTAGATCTGGTGTCTCCCTTGTGATTGGTAGAAGTGAGGGAAAAGACCAGGGGGAGAGGTATGGACTGAGTACTCTCTCTGAGTACTCTCTCTCTCTCTCTTGCTTTCCATATAAAAATATGTGTACTGAATGTCTTCACTCTGGGGGCTGAGGAAAGAGGATGGTAAATTCAAATTCAGCTTAGGCAAGTTAGTGATTTAGTGAGAGCCTATCTCAAGTGAAAAATAAACAAGGGCTGGAGATGTAGCTCATTGTAAAGGTTCTCCGTTCAAGGCCCAAAAAGAAAGAAATTAAAAATTTAAATTTAAAGTATTCTAATACATACAGAAAAACAATTTGAGGGGGAAAATGACAGTTTTTATATTGATTCATATAATCTTAGGGAAAACTGAACATAGAAGTAACAAACGTGGGGTTAGAATTTATAATAAAAGGTCTTGGGATTCCAGTAGTCTATCAGTTGTCTATTAAATTATATGAATACTCTGATAGGGAAATTATTCTAGAGACCAAGCTAATTCTAACAATCCTATCTCACACCTTTTGGTAAATATCTGCTGTTGCCTGTGCTCCTGAATGAAATGACAAAGATTTATCCCTTTAGAGCTAAGAAACTCCCAGACCCTATCACAGAATTCAAGTTGGATATCATTCCATGTTTTTAGTTTAAAAGTTAATCATGACTTTTCTTAGAAATCACCACTTATCATGAAAATATACCCTCAGTCCTATTTGCATGCATCATCTATTTTCACCTTACAGCAGACTAATTAAAACCTGATCACACCTCCCTCAGGTATGAAATGTTGTGAACAACTACACCAGATATGATTTGTGAAACACAGTGTAAAACGTGCACCTAATCGTTTGTTGCAACCTCTGTTGCCTGCAAAAAGCTCCTACATACGTCACCTAAATGACAGGTAACTTCTCATTTTCTTTTAAAAGTAATTAGTCTTATAAAGCCACAAGACTGGAGCAGTGTTGGTACACTGCCTGTGGCTCTTCCTGATGAGCTGGCGACACCATGCTTCTTAATAAGCCCGGAATTTGCCATCACTGTCCCTTCGTCTCAAAAAGAGCAGAATTATCTTCTCCCTGAGGGCCCTCGCAAGTGTGATGCACACTGAAGCAGTTGTTACTCGAGCTAATGAACTGGGAGAGGAGAAATACCATCAACCAGATATCAGAGGCAAGCAAAGTTTCTTCCCACATCAAAATAAATCTTTAGAAATGACGCATTTGATCCACAGCGAAGGTGGTTCCTTCAACTCCAGTGATTTAAGTAAAATGTTCTTGGTTGAATGGCTGAAGTTGGTGGATAGGCAGGAACAGACAGGCAGGGGCAATGGCCTCGTGGGCAGTCCCAGCCTTCAGAATGACATGAATTCCAGGAAAGATGGGGCAGAATGTGCGGCCCCCACAGATTCAAAAATCTGTGTCTCCCTGAGATGCTTACTTTTTACCCCCTGAACCTTCTGCTCAAGGGACTTCCAATCCCAAGGCCTGGCTTCAGATCCTGGCCTCCTAACCACACTTTCAAAAGTCTTTATTTGTCACCTTATGCAAAGGACTTAGGGAAGACCAGATAATGTGGTATTTTCTCAATACCCAGGAGATTTAGGCAAAAACATAATAGTTTATTTCATTTTCTTATATGAATTGCTTAGATAAATCTCAAGGAAAGAAATCAGTCTAAGATCTATTTGCAGGAAGTCCATCTAGGTTAGCTTAGCTCATTTTCTCATTTCAGGATGAAAACCTTCATTGCAGCTACTTGTCTTTGAACTATGAGAATGGAGAATCCTAAAAATTTGACAGTTGGTGGCAATTTATGTAACTTGTTCAATTACTGTTGGCAGGATGTGGAAAAACATGGAGATAAAAATCTGAATTTAGGGCCAGGGATTTAACTCAGTGGCACTGTGCCTGCCTTGCAAGCACAAGGTCCTGAGTTCAATCTACTGTACCAAAAAAAAAAAATCTGAATCTATAATGTATATACATAAACATATATGTGCACGCACATACTTATATCTCTGTATTTAACATCACTGAAGGACAGAAATGGCATAGCATTGGGACTGGAGAGGGACTCAGAAATCATTCACTGAATGAGACTTTCCACTAAGGTTTAATCCTAAATTTTATTCCTTACACATGATTTCATTTTAAACTCTCAGACAGTGGACACACACATTATCTCCCTCTGTATCTCCCTCTGCCTCTCTCCCCTTCTCCCCGACATTGCCCTCAGTGGCAACCCGCACACTGCTCCATCCCTTTCTGTTTCTGTCTCTAACACCCTGGTCTTTTGAGTTCTCCTCTCAGCAGCCTCCCCACAGGCCTGCTCAAGTGCCCTGTTTACTTGGCTGCTTCTGAGGTACTTCAGCCTCTGCCTGCTGCTCTAACTTTTCTTGCCCTTCTGATTCCAGCCCCAAGCCCCTGTCTGAGAGCCTCACAGAGTCACAGGTGCTTCCTCCTTTGGACTCCCTGCACCTGACTCATGGCTGGCCTCCTCCACATCCAGGAAGGCAGGTCTATCTCCTCCCAGTATGAATGCAACAAGCATTTGCAAGTTTGCAATATGCTTTGGTTTCAGAGAGGCCTTTGCATATCTCCCATCATTGTAGCTGCCCATTTTGTACACGAGGAAACCAGACTGTTGTAGTTATTGGTCCTATCACACAGCCCATGGAGTGGTCTGAGGCTAAGCATCCTAATAACAGGCTCAGGTTCCTAAGGAGCAGCTTGAATCTAACAGACACCCGTGAATGTGAGGCACACAGATTACTCCTTTCCGCCTCTTCCAAACACTGGTAGGTGGTTGTAAGGGTTTTTTGGTTTGAATTGCAGCAGAAGGTGAATAATAAAGAGGTGAGTGAATGGGAGGTCTTTGTTCAGTATCACATCATGCCTAGTTTTTGAGGAGACCCTCATGCAGTGGTATAGTGGAGGGCACCCTCCAGAAGGAGGTGAAGTTCCTGAGGTCAGGAACAACTATCTTTCTACAACTCTGTTTCTTAAATAAATTGGACATAAATGTATACTAAGCAGAAGAATGCAGAGAAATCTGTTTGAACTGACACATATAGCTTTCTGGTTCTTTCAAAGACTTACAGATGCTCTTCAAAGTCAATTGGGATCACATACATATGCTATAATGAAATGGAATGGTCTTTTGACAAACTCTGTAAATTAAAAGTTTCGCACATTGAGGACATACTCTTAAGTGAAATTAATAGGACACAGCTGCAAACACTGTATAGTTTCTCTGGTATGATAACCTAAAAGTGTAAATAAGGATCAAAATGTATAATTGATATTGTGTAATAGGAAGAGAAGGTCTAAAGGTGTGGGGAAGTGGGAGGGATGGGGAAACATAAGAAGGAAAAAGAAAAAAAATAAAAGGAAAAAAATGGAAACAAAGTCTTTGTAAACAAGGAAAGGTGAAGAAGGTGAAGGGAGGGCAGGGGTATGGGGAAAAAATAAGAGCCAAGATATATCATGTAAAGGTACAAGATCCCAATGATAAATGTCACTGTATCATTTACCTAAAATGTACCAAACTATGCATAAAAAAGTTTTCACCAATTCTGTTAAAGTATTCACTGATACTAAAGTATACACTAATTCTGTAATTCTGTTAAAGTATTCACTTTTTTCATAATTCTTCTTATGTTTCATAATTTCCATATGTCAATATCTCTTTAGCTTTCCTTATAGCTTTGTAATCAATTATAAAGTGAGAAATAATAAGTATCACATTAGAAAAACTCATATTTCTCAGAACATAAGAAGCCTTGGCTAAAGGAAAATCAGACATGTGAAAGGAAGAGAGAATGCACAGATCTCACTCTACAGAGAGACCCGGTCCTGCTGATCCAGCCCAGTCACAGCTTCTGAACCGTCTCTGCACACAAACCCTACACATGCAGACTCAGACATACAGGAGTAGTTGACCAACCATCCTGGATCAGCACTGGAAGTCCTGTGATCTGGGAAAGTTTTCAATCCCAAGCTGACTGGGAAAGTTGGTCACTCTATTAAAGAGACATCCAAAAAAAAAAAAAAGCCACAAGACTGTTAAAGCTAGTTTACCAAGCATCATTACTTAGTGGCCTCACTCTGAATACAGAAAGGTTAAAATATACCCCTGCCTAGAGAAAAGACTTGGTGCAGTTCTGTCAATACATCTGGAATGCTGCTCATGAAATTCAATCTTTTCCCTCTCCTACTCATGGCTGTGCGTTGTTCGGAAAGTATGCATGAACTGAGAAGTATGTGACTCGTGCCCACATCCATACCCTTGGCTCTGAGAGTCCAAGGTTAATACTATTTGCCTTAGACTGAGGTCATGCAAATGTTATAGATCACAGAATCAATAACCGTGGG
Organism: Fukomys damarensis; assembly: GCF_012274545.1. Taxonomy (NCBI): domain Eukaryota; kingdom Metazoa; phylum Chordata; class Mammalia; order Rodentia; family Bathyergidae; genus Fukomys; species Fukomys damarensis. Next base: position 40,262,225 of record NW_022900926.1, read on the forward strand.
CGCACTGCAATAGGGTGGTCTCATCCTGAGGAGGTACCAGAGTCCCTGCTTCTGATTTTTGGTACAAGGGTTGTAAGGGACCTAACAGGCCTGGGACTTTCCCTTTTCCATTTTAGAAAAAAATTGTTGCTTTTTCTTTAGGTTATATATATGTATATGCATATATTTTAAAAATAAATATATATGCTCAGAACTGACAGCAGATAAAGATGAATAGAAGGGTCCTCAGTTGTCAGTCTTTATCAAAGCAAATTTCTATCCTTTTTGCCTTTCCAAGTACCACACCTTTGATTACATTTTTAAATTTAAAAAATGAACACTTGTCACTTTTTATTCTTTAATGATTAAATGTCTTATTTCCTTGGGCAAGTCTTGAGAAACACACATATACTATGATGCCATTTCATATGGTTTAAAATGCTCAAGATATTACTAAATACAGTGAGACAGATATACTATATCTAATACACATACATCCCTAGTTGTATACATATGTGCGTATGTATATATATGGATACACATGTATATACACACAAATTTATTGTCTACACATGCATGGACCACACAGAACAGAGGTCACCTCTGGGACTAAGTTGGATACTGAGTTCTGGGAAAGGTCGGAAGTAAGAGCACTATCCCCTCCTGCATCCTTTCACAGTTACACACAGTCTGACCACATCTTTGACCTCCTCTGCCATTTACTCCTCTTCTCTAAGAAGCATCAGCCATCTGTTAGGTGGCCAGGCCTGATGGTTAAGACTGAGTCCTTTCAAGCTACACAACTTAGGTTTGAGTCTTGGATCTGCCATCTTTAGCTGGTGTGATCAAGACACCAGGTTCTTCAAGCTCTGTGCTCAGCTTCCACAGTGGAAAACGGAGCAATAACATTATCTGCTTCATAGGTTGTAACCAGTGCTAAGCTGATAAACACATGTGAAAGCACTGCTTGTCCCTTAACAGTGGCTGACATGAGCTCCTGAGCTGTGTTCCCACTAAAGGCCTCTGGAGAAAGTGGACTAGAATTGTTGGTTTACCTTGAATGAATGCAAGTTGTACAGACCAGACTGCAGCTTGGCTGAGGGCAGGAAACATATCATAGGTCTTACCCTTAAGTGCTCAGAGGCTGGTGGAGTCATTTAACATTACTGGTAGTTATTTACTCCCACAAGATGGTTAAGTCTGTTATTACGAGACCCTGGGGCAAGTGCTGGGCCCTCTGCAGTCAGCAAGAGAGTAACACAGTTCCTACAGCGTAATCCTCAGGAACTCAGACTCTGGGAGCTGGCCAGCCTGCCTCTGCATCTGTATGCCAACGATTCCATTGTGTGACCTTGGGCAAGGTGCTTAGGATCTCTGAGCGTTATTGTGACCATTTGCAAAGGGTAGTAATACCCTCCATCTCCTACAGGTGTGAGCATCAAGAGATAAACCACGTAAAGACAGCTTAGCACAAGTGCCTAATGTGTGCTAAGTACTATGGAGGCAGAGCTGTTATTTTTTTCACTACTATCTAGGTATTTGATTATTATTTTTGAAAAAATGATGAATTCTTACCTTTGAAGACAATATTTTTAAGTTTTCTGAGCTATCTTTAATTACTATGTTTGCAAAAGCCATCTCTCATAATCAAAACAAGTAACGTGAATTACGTTAAAATTTTGAAAATCATTTTAGTGAAAAAATAGCTCCAGTCATTTGGTTAAAATATGTCCAAGTCTAGGTTAAAACGGTATTTCAAAAAAAGAAAGTGTATTTTAGATAAAAGATGTTTTATTAACTTCAGTTTTCCTCATACATCATACAAGGGTGATTGAAAAGTAAAGTGAACATTGTAATTTTTTTTAATTACAGTAAAAAAATACATGGCTACTAACTCCCCTCAGTATACTCACTCCTTTTTACTTCCAACCCTATTATCCCATCTTCTTGCCACTGTATGAAGCAGTTATAGATGTTCTCTTCCTTGAGCATCTTAACAGTGAGTGCTGCTGAGTGCCATCCAGCAGAATGGCAGGCTCACAAAAAAACATTACGGTGTGTCTGTGTCTTCCCTATCCACAGAAACTGACACCATGTAACTGTGGCTCTTCCCTGAAGTCAAAATAACCGTAAAAAGAAAACAGTCTGAGTCGATTCAGGACATCAAGGCAGCCAGTGCAACTAAAGACGCTCATGACAGAGGACTCCCAGACTGCTTCAGAGAGGGGCAGGAACGGCGAGCTGAGTATGTTCAAAGTGAAGGTGAATCCATTGGAGGGGATGAACGCCAATGGGACTTTTACTCCAGTGATTTCAACAAAGTAAACATTTACTGTATTTTTCAATCACATCCTATATTATAGCATGGTAGTAGACGTCAGAAAAATACATATTTAGGAACCTCTTTCCCATAATAATAGTAAAGTCATTATAAGTTTCAAATGCTTTACATGTCATCACTTTCACACTTTTTTTGTTTTGTTTTGTGCCTCTGACATGAACTGGAAAAACTATTATTTTAAATCTCCATTTGGATGTAGCCAGTTCAATGTCCCTTTGAAAGATAATATAGTCCTTGCTCTAAATCATTCCCTTGTCAGTTCCCTTAAAAGCAAAGGTAAAGAGAGAAATTTAAAATAAGAACAGAAAATAGCCACCAGTTTCATGTGAACAGTGGGTGAATGGAACTCTATTTTGATGATACACTTCTAGACAAAATCATTTACAGATTTTTTTTTCTTTTTTCATAGCTAAAGGTTTTTCAAAATAGATTTGCAGTATTCCTAGAACAGCTAACAGCACCAAAAATGTCCACAGGGATCAAAATTGATTAGTACTAATGGGAAACCAGTTGTAATTGTATTTGAAAGGAAAATTTCTTACTGTAAAATTTAAATATCTATTAATCAAATATGTATTTTTAGTAGGAGGGAAATGATATTGAACATTTTAAGTTCCAGCTTTAGTTATCTTTCTGTCCATTTATCCACCTACCTACTTATCATTTATCTATCTGTCTAGGTATGTGTTGGTCTTTTGAATATCTCCTCATCTCAGCTCTTGTGTCATGTACAGGTATACTTATTTTTACCTATGTCTTGTCTTCTTTGATTGTAGACTCTAATAGATGATTACCTAATCTTCCATACAATTTATCACTGAAGTCTCCCACAAGATTCTATCCCGTATGTCAACACTAGGTAACATTTATAGAGCCATTCATTACTCACTGCAAGTGGGTGTCATTAGTTACAGTTTTGCCTCTTGTCACCGAAATCCTGCTGAGGTAGGTAGCCTTATTTCTGTGTCACTCTCCAAGGTTATAGGGCACACCTTGACCAATGTCCTGAAGCAATTTGTGGCTCCAGGGACAGTCCCGCGACCCTGGAGAATGAGAGGCCTTGGAACAGATGAGTGTTGGGGAAAGGGAGGGGCAGAGTGAAGACCATTGTAAGATTTAGAACACAAGTGATCAGGGAAGGACAGTGTCACTGATAGTCACAATAAAGGTGCCAGGGACTATTCATGAGTGGTGGTAACTGTCACTCTGCTTTGTTAGCATCCTAAGGTGCTCATCATGGGCCAGGCACTGTGTGGCTCCTATGCTAATAAACATCTTCATTTAATTCTTACACCAGTCGTTTTTTTTTTTTTTGGAGACAGGGTCTCACTATGTAGTTGAGACTGATCTGGAACTCACTATGTAGTCCAGGTTGGTCTCAAACTCACAGCAATCCTCCTGCCTCAGCCTTCTGAGTGCTGGGATTATAGGCAAGTGCCACCACCATGCCCAGCCTACTTACACCAGTCTTATGAGTAAAATAATGATTTCAGGCATGGACATGTTGCTTTTGATATGGCTCTGAGACAAGCCAGGAAAAATGGCCAGCAATGAGGAAGACAAGGTCTGAGCAGGAATAAACATATGACAGTCCTTCAAATCCATGCTCAGAATAGGAGTTGTAGGGAGAAAAAAGGAAGAAATAGGCAAAGATGCCCAGCAGCAAGGGCCCAGATCAGACACCTACGTAGGCAGAAGGCTGGAGAAGAGGTGCTAGCAGGGTCAAAGGAAAGCGAAGTTATGAAGTAAAGATCAGACCTCATGAAACCAAAGTCTTTGTTCTCCAATACAGTGACATTAACATTGTGGTAGGGAAGGCAAATAGGGATTTTTCAGGCACAGAGTTTCCATTTCTGGATGTAGAGAAAAAACCTTGTAAGGTGGGGAGGGAGGAAGCAGAGGAGAGGGAGAGCAGACCTCGGGGAGTCTGAGGGCAAAGCATCTCTGAAAGTAATTGTCCTTGACCATGGAGGTTACAAATCACAGAATATATTTCCAGGAAATGTGGGGAAATCTTTTGTGGCTGGAAAAGGAAGTTACACAGATTTGAAATCGCTGAGTTATGAGAACATGTGGAAATTACAGGGGAGGTGGCAGTTCAATGCTCTGCCTCTTGGATATGTGAATTCATAAATTTCAAGATCAAATAGTCCTGGCAACATGCTCAGAGTGGTATATTTCATTACATTTTTCTTTAGCAACATTCTTTTTTATTTTTTTGGATTCAGTCCCCCCAAGATTAGATTGGGGTTCATAGAATTACTAAAGAAATAAATACTTAGCCAACATATTTGGTAGTTTATTATAATGAAATAGGGAAACAATCCAATGCTAATTATCTCTTTGGGGCTGAGAGGACCAGCACATCCCCAAATTCTCTTTCTGTTGTGAATGAACGAAAACCTGCTCAATTGGTCTCTTGGAGAGCATCATTTTGTTCTGGTCACAGTTAGAATTCAGGGTCACCCAAAGTGGACCCCTCTGGAAGTCAACTCCAAACTAAGTTCAAGCTGAAGAGGACGAATCCCAGGAGGCAAGAGAGCAGTGGGAATCTTGTACTGCAACCTGTGGAAATCAATTTTGAGAGGAATCAATTGGAAAGGGCCCAAAAGTCTAATGTCTGCAACTTTACTGATGACCAAGAAAGACAGAGTGCAGAAAGGAGAGGAAGGACGGGGAAGGAATTGATAGATGGGAGGAAGCAGAAGAAAGGACTCCGAGGACACTGAAAGCAAAATTGAGTGTGTCTGAGTCTCGGCAGTCAGGCTAATTCCTACCAGCCAAGAGGCCAGCACATCTAGCGTTTAGGACTAATTTTAGTAGCGCCAAATACTTGGACACCGATGTCTTCACAAATAGGCTATTTGGGTGAGAGAAGCAGCTACTTCCTAAAAAAGCAAAAGCTATCCTCTGCAGTAGAATAAGCATGGCACTAGAGCAACCGGAGTTTGTAACCCCTGGATGCTGGTCTAATCTGCTTTTTGCTTCACAGGAAGAAAGCACATAGCTCTGAGCATCCAGGAATAACCCTTGAGGTGCCTGAGAACTTTCTGCTTTGGGAAAGACACACAGATGGAAATTTTAAAATTTCAGACACAAACATATGAAAGGAGAAAGGAAGAAGGGAGAGAAAGGGAATAAGAGGGAAAGGGGAGTGAAGAACAAAAGGATTGAAACTAAGTTCTGGGAGATCAAAAGTAAAGACCCAGGTCACAGGGATACTGTGAACTCTCTTCCAGAGAAAGGATAGCTGGGTCCCTGCATTGCAAGGGGATGTGTAACTTACATGCCAAATCTCTATCATATGGCCTTATTTGTTGTTAAGCCCAATTCATATTAAGAAATAATCTCACAATCCAACATAGATTTGATAAGTCTCTGATTCCATACTTTTTCAACATGCTTAAAATATGTACTACATTTTTTGCAGCGGGTACCGGGGATTGAACTCGGGCCCTGTGCTTGTGAGGCAGGCAGCAGAATCACTGAGCCAAATCCCTACCCCTGTACTACATTTAAAATTCATTTTTATTTGCAATTCTTTTAACAATACTTTTAAATTATGACAAGCTTATGCAGTTTTCAACTTTGAATATAAAAATTTAAAACTGATCATTGAAAAAAGTCATCATATTAAGTAATATGAAGTTTAAACAACACTTTGATTCCTCAGCTAAACTCCCAGGTATCTAGGAAGGGCACAGGCTGTCCAAGTTTCCCACACAATCTCTAGATTCCTCTTCAAAACTACCTGTTTCAGCCCCTGGAAAAATCTGTCTTCTCAATGGCTTTCCACACTTGATGAGATAATTAAAGGAACCTAAGGTGAGTGATGGTAAAGTTACTAATTCTAACCCTAACTCTTTACAGGTTACCCCAGAAGGTTTAAATCAGCCTTTGAAAACAAATTTAAAGCAAAGCTAAAATTTTTCCCTCTAAGCATTTAGAAGTCTGATACTTTCACCAACCCTCCAATCTAATAAAATTCTCATGAAAATGATTAAAACACAAATTATGCTTCTATAAATTATATTTATAAAAATATAGTGTCCAATTAAAACTTTTTATAGACTTTCACCAATATAAAATGAATACTCTAAAAATTCATTGAAGTTGCATGCCAACGTTTGATATTTATTTTATATTTTTTGTTATAAATATTCATTTTGATTAAGAGCTTTAAATGTATCAGGCATCTTACAATTTTTAAATCAGGAAACCCAGTTACTATTTATTAAGTGTTTTTTTTAAGACTTTTTATCTCCTACAGGCTTTAGGGTCAGATTTATGAATTACAGAATAATAAGTCTTGGGCACTTGGAAAAATGGTGATCCCAGGAGTGCAGAAGAGTGTCCAGTGTTTTCTATGCTGATCTGGTGACAGCTACACTATAGAGAGTTACAGATGTCTGCACCTGTCCAGTGCCTCACAAATGCTTCCCTCTGCTGCTCTGGGGGCAAGGAGGCATAACGACCCAGCATGTATAAACTCATACTAACAAAATATACTTTCATCAAGTCTAAATTGAGCTCCAAATGAATATACATGCTGGAAAAAACTAGCTTTGTATACTATAGTAAAAATTGTATTTCAAATGAAAGAGGCGCCTCAATTCACACATATCTTGAGACATCCGTCTCAAAGTTTAAATGTTTCAAACCAAGGCAACGGACATTTTTATAGTTGATAACAAACTACAAATTTGTCTGGGGGAAGAAATCATAAAATGTTTGACAAAAGAGCTGTGATAAGAGATAAAGAACACAGTATTTTCTGTCTAAATTCCTAGAGGGGGAGATACAGCTTGTCCCCGAGCCTACATTTCCAGCTATGTGTGCTATGATTACAGTTATAGACAAAGGATACTGTGTCGGCATGCAGAAAAACAAACAATAGGTCTTTTTCTGAATGTATCTGTAGGAAGAACATACAAATGAGTCAACAAGGGAACTGAAATGATCCTTGTATTCTTTGTAAAAATAATACTTTAAGGTTCCTTTGCAAGAATGTCGGTATTCTTTCCCCCTGTGCATCTTATTTTCCTTCATTCACTATAGAATTTTTTCCCAACTTGCACCTGGTTTGACCAGCAGTCAGCTGGCTTCTGAGGATTCTCCTCATTTTATTCCCCTCATCCCCCAGAGACTCTGGACAGCTGCACAATTGTGCTCTCTTTAGTTATAAATGCAAGCTTGTGACATCCTCTGCTTGATTCAGTTAAATACGGAATTAATTGAAATCAATTCAACAATTCCCCAGTGCTCACTTGCTGAAGGCAGTCCTGCCCTGGCATCAGGGAAGGAGAGAGAAACAGAGGGAGGGAGAGGGAAAGAGAAGAGAGTCCTCAGGAAGCTCACAATCTACCTTGAGGGAGTAAGATACAGCATGTATATTCATTTGGAGCTCAGTTTAGACTTGATGAACATGTATTGTGCTAGTATGTGTTTATACATGCAAGGCAGACTGTGCTTCTTACCATAGGAGATGATTACTGATAATTTTATTAGTTTGCAGGAAAAGAGATGGATGGAAATGTCACAGAATTAGAAAATCTTGAACAACTTTGAGGTGAAAGGATTTTGCTGCTGGAGGTGGGAGATGGACAGTAGGAGCAAAGATACTGAATCCACAGATAAGTCATCTAGATTAAATAGCCCAAAATGCCCATCTGAGAGGAATGGGAGACACAGAGAGAATGAGATGTTCTTCTAGATGGATCCATAAAACCCTCGACGGTGGAGAAGCCTTACAAATGACCTACATGAGTGCCTTCACTATAGAGAGGAGAGTTCAGGCCACAGAGGGGCAGTGAAACCTGCAGATGATGGTGGAGAAAGTGGCCCACATCAAACTAATGTAGAGAGAAGCAGAAGTCCAGAGGAGCGGATACAAGGTCGGATGAGGGCACCACGGCAGGGAGGGAAACTGTGAGGTCAGATGACATAGAGATTTGATGTCAAGGTGAGAAGTTTGATTCGGAGCCTGGAAGGGCATTTGGCTGGAGGATCGGTGGGGTATTTTTTTTTTTTTCAATTTTGAAATACTAGTGTCTACCAGGTATTTTATACAGGTCGCTTGCCCTTTGCACTAAGGGTTAATTAATAATCAATTTTCTGACTTGAAGCAGAGTAGCATTTTTTCCAAACCATTGAGGTGACGATATGTAAATAATATTTTGAATTTGAAATGTGATAAGTGCCAAGTGGGGGCTTTTGGATGGGGCTGTTCCTGAGAGATGGTATGGGACAGTTTGTGTGTGAAAGCATCCCAGGAGCACTAGAGAAACATCCTTGAAGGTACTGATGTGTCCGCAATTAACAAAAGACAGAATAAAACAGCAATAATCAGTGAAAGTAGATTAAGTTGGTTTTGATGATATCTTTGGGGTAGGCTGACAGAACATTTTAGCATAAGAGAAAGAATGCTGCTCTTTTGCCCAGTTCTAGTTCTGGGCTATACAACAAATTTTACTAAAGTTCTAAACTGAGGGATTCAATTGTTCTCATTAACTTAGATTGTCACATATATTTTTGACCTTTGATGTCCACTTAGAAGGAAAATAGAGAACAGATCATTTTCACCTTCTATGAAAAAGAAATCTGAATTTCATAAGCAAGCATGTTCTTTAAAGTCCCCTGGGCTGTTTGGTGGGCCCTTCAGATAATTTCTGGACAGACCTCTCACCTTCAGAGTCACTTCAGTGCATTGCCCCTTGCTGAAGATCCTGAGTCCTTCCTGCAGGGTCTGTCCAAGCACTCATATCCAGTACAAACCTTGGAAACAGCCCAATTGTCCCCTAACTTGTGCTTTCACTGTAGAAACCTTCCTTTCAAGGATTTGGTTCAAGGCATGGTGTTGCTGCATGAGCTCAACCTTATGGCTCCTGCTTATAAAGAACAGTTATAATTTAGAACTCAAGGATATACTCTTAAGTGAAATAAATAAGCCACACATGTGTAAATACTGAATAGTTTCTCTGGTGTGAAAAACTATAATAGTACACAAGACCCTAATGAGATAATTAATAATGTGAAATAGGAAGTAAAGGGCTAAAGGTGTAGGCAAAGTGGGGAGGGTGGGGGAAAGATAATAAGGGAGAGGAAAAAAATACGAGAAAATGAAAAAATGGAAATAAAGTGTTTGTAGATGGGGAGGGGAGGAGAGGGTGAAGGGAGGGCAGGTACAAGGGGAAAAAATGAGAACCAAGATCTGTCATGTAAAGGTACAGGATTCCAATAATGAATGTAACTGTACTGTAGACCTAGATTGTACCAATAAACTCAATAAAAAGAAAAAAAAAAGAACAGTCATACATGGAGGTGTTTGAGGACTTCAGGTTTAATGTTTATTCCTTCCTTTGAAATTCTATTTATATTATATTTAGGTAAGTTTCCTGCTCTTAATCAGCTACTAATGAGTCATTGCTGATAAGTCTCATAGATTAAGAACTTTCTGGTAGGATGGCCATGAACTGGTTTTCCTCATTTGCCAATTATTTGGAAGAGGACATCAATATAATGTGCTGGACCCTGTTGCATTATTAAGACCTACATTAGAAGCCCACTTTCTTCTACTGCATTGACATTGTCTACTTGGAATCTTTCTTATTTTTGTATTGTTAATTCTACTTCATATAGATGAATTATGCCACTTTGTAGCATTATCAAATATAACCTAAAAAAATAAGTGACAGATCACTTGGGAGCCTGACCATGACAGCATGAATTGAGAAGCAGCAAACAGCATGTCCTGGGGTGATCAGTACGTCAGCATTTACATAAACAGGGACAGTGAATGCAGGCCCTTGTCAGTCATGGGCACTGGGCTCATGGCACTGGGAGTAGCTGACTGTCTATTGAAGCTGAAGGTTGAGGGCTGTGTAAACACTTTCACAAAACTCACTTGTGTCTCTCCAACAAAACCCAAATGGAGGTAACTTGTTCAGGGGTATGGTGTAAAATTTCTTAATAGAAAGTGGGTAGAATGTGGTGCTCTTTCATGTAAAAGGGTGCATGAGAGAGACTATCGATCTGTAAATTAAACGCCAAAGGAAACATTTGCCACAAGAATAGTTGGCAATGACATTCAGCTTTTAAAGGCACTGGCTAATAAATGAGCAGGGCATGAAACATCTAGTTTACTTCTATTTTTCTTTATTATGCTGTGTAATAAACACCCAAGAAGTGGTGATAGATAATTCTCTTTTCTCTATTGTTCTATCAGAGATTCTTAAACCACAGTGCTAACAAACTGGCCAAATGTCCACTTATAGAATTGCACTGCTTAAATTGAGAATTAGTCATTGCATCTATTATGCATTTGTGAGCAAACCTCATATCAGCTCATCTCATGCCTGATTCCTCTCCAATAAAGTTATGTTAGACATGGAACTTAGCGGCATGGATGATGCCTCCTTTGATCGTACAAAGGAGCTTTGTACGTGAATTATAAATCTTCACTTGAATTTGTTTTAGTAAATTTTTTCTGAATATTATTCTATTTTCCTATGCCTGAATCATCTTTGGCATTTTTTTTCTCATTGTGTTTATTGGTACATTTTAGGTATACAGTACAGTTACATTCATTATTAGGATCTTGTACCTTTACATGACAGGTCTTGGTTCTCATTTTTTCCCCTTGTCCCTGCCCTCCCTTCACCCTCATCTTTGACATTTTTTATGATTATTCTCTCATGTCTTGTTAGGCTAAAAGGGTGTCTACTTTTGCAAGTGAAAAATACATGGGTTGCTTACAAGAAAAATGTAAAGATGGTTTTCAGGTTCTAGCATATATTCCTTAATCATTCTCAGTAAATACAAATGAATAAATAGCATTTGGAAAGCTCCTAAGCCCCTGCTTGCTCTATGTAAGGCAATCATTTCACATCACCGAGTGGTATCTGTATGGACAATGATGGCCATTTTTCAGATCCCAGACACAGTACAGCAACAACACGTGTACAAAGCTAGACGCAACTAGATTGCAATTGCAAGCACTAAGAGAATTTTGGTATAGATGACATAACAGAAATGAAACTAGACAAAGCATGAGAGAGGCCACTTAAAGAAAATGGCTAAACTGAGCTTTAGAAATATAGGACCAAAGTCTCCTCACATTTTTAACCGGGAGAGGAACTTTGTACTGAAGTCAATCCCTTCCTATGACTCCAGTTTCCAGGGGAGGAGCCTTCAGATGTGAATAGCAGTGGCCTGGCTCGTACAAAGGAAAAAGTAGACTCACAAATGGCATCAACTTTATATATTAACAAGATCACCTCCAAGACAGTATCTTGGGTTTTATTCTATAGCTTTAGGTGTACTCTTGATTTAGAGTTAGTAATCAATCATTTTGATCAGGCAGGCATAGGTTTTGGGCATCAACTGTCATCAAAACAATTTATGCAGTCACATATCACTTCAATACTGATGAAATATTTGTTAAAATGCCTACTATATATAAGTCAAAGAAAGTGATTGCTTGAGAGAGTTTTTAGTATATAGAAAATGGTATATTTAGAGCTCCTGTTTCCCCAGTGTATAATACAAGCCAGCACTGTACTTTGGGACTCTATTTGAACAGATCACATTTTTTTTTTCTTTGTACATGGGATTGAATTGAGGACCTTGTGCTTGTGAAGCAGGCACAGTGCCATTGAGCTAAATCCCCAGCCAAGTATTACATAATTTTATTTAGGAACAGATATTCTTCTAAGTGTATATACCATCAATTTAACTGAAAGGTGATAATTAAGAATAAAGATGGTATTGTAAATTGTCTTTTAAAGAGACACAATCCCTGTAAGGCCTTCACTCATTCATTATTTATTTCCTACCTTATTGAAGAGTGGGCATTTCAACAAGTATCTATGGTGTGAGAGGCCTGAAATAGGCTCTAGAAATGTGAAGATGAGAGGAAGAGAACCCCTCCCATGGTGCTTTTCAGGCAATAATGGAGGTTGGGTGTTTGATAGCCATATGATGGCATGTGCCAGGTGCAGCAATACAGGTTGTGTGCAGTGATGCAACAGTTATGGAAGGAGATGCTTGACTAACTGCCTAGTATTCTGTGGTTCCTTCCCAGAGAAAAGTGTTTTGAGGAGGAAGAGCAGAGATTTGATAAACCATGGAGGATGAATCACGGTAGAGGTGGGGAACAGAGTGGTGTTTGATAAATATTTGCTGAGCTGAGTTATAGCAAATTAAATTGGTACAAATGAACATTGTCTATGAGGTGGGGCTTCGGGAGGGGTTACTTGCAGCATGGTCCGCAATGTGCCCCTGCACACAGCTATCTCCACTGAGCCCTGAGACATGCATGATGTGTCCGGGTGGGGGTGGCATAAATGGGCCAATGGAATCAACATCCCAAATTCTTAGGATATAAAATGGTAGGGATTTGACAGGGGCCCAGACAGATGAAACTGCTCCTCCCCCAGGCCAGGTGCACACTGAGGAGAGAGGTGTGTGTGTGTGTGTGTGTGTGTGTGTGTGTGTAGGGGAAGAGGAGAATACTGGAGAATCCCCTCAGCAATTTGAGAGGAAGCTGAGAGTACAGACAGTTTGAATATTGGCTTCTACTTGCTGTTGGACCTGCAGCTCTACAGATGTTTGCAGCCTGTGCGGGTGGGCTGTGTCAGAATCATCCCTGGGGTTCCATTCGGAGTTGAAGTGGAGAGATCAGAAGGCCTGCCACAGAAAGGGGAGCACAGTGAACTCTAGGTTAGGAGACCAGTCATGAATGTTCTGAACATTGTCGGGTGTGTGCCCCAGGGGTGCAGGCACTGGGCAGCCGAGGGAGTGCCAGAGAAAAGCTGTTTCCACTGCAGGAAGTCCTGTGTGCACTCTGAATATGCAGGGCTGGAAGTGGGGGGTGACTTGCCTCCTGCTGGTTGGGAGTGAGGGGTGCTTTGTGAGACACATGGGATTGTGGTCAGGAAGGAAACATCGGGAAGAACTTTAAAGCCAAATGCAAGTAAATTCTCCACTCAAATTGGCCAAGAGGCATCCTGACCAGACCCAGTTATAGGTAGTCTGGCGGCTCAGCACCAGGAAATTAAGTCAAGATATGTAAAATTAAAGAATAGTTAGTTTTGCCCTCTGACTTGGTGGCTGTGAGGTTCATTTCCATTCCATGCGCAACTAAGCTGAGTTGGTTGCTTAGAATTTTGTGCAGTACTGAAATGATGATCTAGTTATTTCTTTAGTATCTTATCAAGTATTAGTACTAGATTGGAACTAAGCCACTGGCTTAGATTGTAGACTCTCAATGTGTCCTTTTCCTTAAGAAATTCTGTACTCATCTAATATTTTCCTAAAAATTGGCTAGTATTGCTGCAGTGAAATGTGATTGTGAAAGAAGTGACATTTGGTGTCATTAATCCCCGAGGGTTTGCAAGGTCCAGGTTTCCCATGACAACATGGAACTGCCCTTGTACTCCACTCAGGCTGAGCCCTAGGTCAGTGCTGCACAATCACAGGGTGAGATGGATCCATGCTATGGGAATTATGTGGATTGTTTTATAACAGGGCCCCCTGATCTTTCTTTTTCAGTTTCATTTTCTATTACAATCCAAGCCTATTCTGGCTAATTGTTTTCACTTACTTTTTTCCAGCAAAAATCAATTGTGACAACTCTTGGAGCAGGGCTCCCTATGTTTTTTATCCTTCTCCTTCCTGTGCCAGGCACCCAGCTGCCTGATGGGTGGTGAAGAGCCTTACTTCATTGGCAAAGAGACAGTTCTGTTTGCTTCTGAGGTATAGACCCTGGCATGCTACATTAATCACTTTTTTGGTCTGGGCTAATTGCATTGACTTTCTGGCCTTAGTCTTCCTGGCCTTGGAGATATCATGCCATGAAAACAAAGCAAGTCTTCCATGATGTAGCCTCATTTCCACTGTTGGTCCCATTTTTGTTTTTCTGCTAGGTCTCCAAGTGCAGCCAAAATGTCCTCTTGTTACCTTTCCCTTATGCTGGTCTTGTTTGTGGAGCTGCAGGATGCACTTTCATAAGACTGATCAGTTCTCTCTCTCTCTCTCTCTCTCTCTCTCTCTCTGTGGTCACCTTTACCTGCTTTTCTTCATATGTTCACTTTGTCTTGTTCACCGTCTCCGGCAGTAGGTGGGACAGTGAGCAATGTGAGCTTCTGAGTGCACTCTTTTCAAAGAGATGAGTAGTTTTTAGGAACTCTGAGTTGTTTTTTTTCCTAAGAGTTTAGGAATTCAGAGCATCTGTACCACTCAGAGCAATTAATGGCATTAAACCTGGGGTAGCCAATGGGAATAGTATTTGTGTGTGTATGTGTGTGTGTGTGTGTGTGAGTGTGTGTATGTGCGTGTGCTTCTTCTCGTTTATACATTCAAAATTCTTTGCAAATCTTAATGAAATATAATATTTAAACAGATTGTATCATTAGTCAAGTACTATTCTTTCTAACAATCTTTATTATCATTTGATACTCAAAATTTCACTCTAATTTGTCAAAGCCACATCAACTGTTTTGGGGACAGTTATATGGAGTAAACACTGAGGCCCACAGAGGTCTACATACTGTAAACTGTGGCATTGAATAAAATACTTTATATACAGGACTTAGTGGACACTTAAATAGGCTTAAATTCAATAAGAAATGCTACTTTGAAACTTTCAATTTCTCTATGTCCTATCATCTGTGAGTCTCGCATATTAGCAGCAAGGTAAATTTCTTATGGAACTAAAACGCAGGGAGCTAAATTTGCACATTGATTTTTGCCTTTTGTCTGCAGTTTAAGGCTAATTTAAAAGGATGGTGAGGAAATTCTACTTTCAACTGGCTGTGGCTCAATAAGAATATAATAAAACTCTGTTATAGTAGACTCTTTCACAGAGAAATTTTGGCAAAGCTAAATCTAATTCCTTTCAATGTGCTCCAATGCAGCCAAAATACTGTTCTCGTAAGTAACACACCCATTACAGCTACAAGCTTCCTACAGCACAGGGATTTTTTCCATATTTTCTTTTCAATCAAATCAGCACTTTATTGCTTTGAATTAAGAATGCAAAAGGAAAACATTTTATAATCAAGCCAACAAAGGACATACAGTTTCATTATGGGTAGTCTTTATTATAAACCTGTATTTTCCTAATTTAAGAGACATATGTTTGATCATTTTAGACACAAGAAATTATTTCATTTAATTATTCTTGTAAGGAAACATTTGAAACTCCTTGGGAAACCTGCTGATTAGTTTAAAGACCTCAGTGAACGGAGTGACCAGTAATAAATGTCTTTGGACACAAATCAAGGGTAAGAAGTTTTAAAAGTCCCCCTACACCTTTCTGTCTTCCTTCTTTTCTTCCCTCTCTTTGCCCCCTTCATTTCTTCTTTTTCTTGTCTTTGTTGTTTGTTCTTTCCCTCCCCTTCCTCCTTCTACTCCCTCTTCATCTCTCTTTCTTTCTTCCTCCTTTCCTCTTTCACTCTCCTTCCTTCCCTCCTCCCCCCCTTTCTTTTTCTTTATTTCCCATTTGCTTTCTCCTGTGAGGCAAGGTTCTTAGAATCAGGATCATCGAACACCCTCCATATTATTCCATTTATCTTCTTAAAACCCTGGCTTGCTCAAATCCTATCTCACAGGGTGCCACATTTTTTCTTTTTTTTAAATTCTCATCTTCAAGAAAAAATTCCTTGGTCAGTAGTAGCGAAGCCCTGGCCTCATCTGGAAGGCAAAGACAACTCTCTTGAGCCTGGCCTTTGGTGCCTGCAGCCTGACTTGTGGACCAGAGTGAGTCTAGGTCCAGCCCAGTCTGCTTGTCCAGATGGATATTCTCCTAGGGCCAGTGTGTCCCATTCTCACTGTCTCCCGTACACACCCGGGGAATGTCTGCCTTCTACTTCCTCAGGTCAGGCTTTCCTGATCTCAGATGACCTCCATACTCATCCATTCATTTTTCACTTGTTCAACAAACACTTGTTGGAAATGCAGTATGGGTCAGCCACATGGTTTCCTGGCTGCATCTTGCACACTATTCATCCTATCCATTCTCCAAGCCCTGTTTCTTCCATGAAGCTTCCTTATCTGTGCAGGATCAGCAGAACTTCCCATTTTGGGTCTCACAGCACTCTGTTTTCCACTCTAGTGCTCAGCACAGTGTTTTGGACTTGAGTCAAAACCCTCAGATAAGACTGGGCTCTGTCAGTTACAGCCTCTGTGGCTTTGAGCAAGTCAATTTATATTTATCAATTTCAGTTTCCTTGTCTATAAAATAGAGAACTATTTACATCTTAAGGTCACTGGTGAAGTTTAAATGAGATAATATAAACCAAAGATCTACATTTACATAAGGAATTACTATTTCATATCTGTGTCAATATTTAAATGGTAAACTTTATTTTGCTAATTAAATACTTTGAAATTCTTTCTCATGAAATCTGTTAAATATAAAAGAGGCCTATGCTAAAAGTAGATATTGTATTAAATATACTCTCTTTCTGGGCAGATGACTATCAGAATTGCTTCAGGGGCAACAAAGAAACTTGTGGTAAGATTGGCACTATGGAGAAGACAATGATATCACTGATAATCTTGTTTGGACTCACTCTGTGGACAGAAGAACCCTCCAGAAACCATTCTTACTTTGTGTTTTCATGGGGAACTAAAGTAGAACAAATTATGGATTTAAGCAGAGATTTAAAAGTGTTAGGAATTTCTCCAGTAACTTTCATTCATCAGCTAATTTTGTGATTGGCCATTTTCAGAAATGAGCAAGAGCAATTACCTAACTGACTGGTGGCCACAGGGCCCTCAGAGGACAGAGCAGCAGCAGCTTCTGTGACCAGCAGTAGGAGGAACAGAGCCTCTGGGAGCCTGTCACTTTCCAGTGGAACTCTGAGAGGAATTAAGTAGGTTAAGCCCTAAGAATATTCCTCAGTAGACTGTCTGAGTCAAAATTTGACCAAGAATCCTTAAACCTTCCCTTAGGGCGATAAAGTTATAAGGATCAGAAATGATTAGGCTTTGTTTCGGATCTCATCTGAAATGGGGGATTGTCCCCAACAAAGTGCTCTGAATAGCAAGTCTGGCACTGGGCACCTTCTGAACCAGAAACCTTATCTGCACAATACCTCAAGGGCCTCAGAAACCTGTTTCATGCTGACCTACAGGATGCCAGGATTCTATTTAGTGAGTTAAAAACATGCTTATTGTAACTGTGTGGTTAATAATGAGGAAAAAAAACCAACTATCAAATTATAGTTTACTATATTAATAATAAAACTCCTCTGTCTAGTTTGTAAAACAACAGTACGTTTATAAAAGCTGGAGATGTATGCCTATTTTTTTTGCACCTCCAGCAAATAATCTCCAATTCTCTCTCCCACACAGCGGGATCCATTTCCAGGGGCAAGTCCTGGGGGTGGAGTGTTCTTGGAGGGGGAGGGAGAGGACAGCTGGCGTGAAACTCAGAGACTGGGAACAAGGTCACAGTGTTCATCTCTGGGGACTCACAGAAGAATGGAGAATTGGCTCTTTCATCTGCAGCCTCTGCTCTGCTTCTTGCTGCCCCTGAGCCTCTGCTGTCCTCAAGTGGCCATCTGGACCTCACAGTGGGTAGCAGTGAGATGTTAGTGAGGAGGTAAAAGTTCTCTGAGGCTTCCTGTTTACAAGGTTGCAGTGCAGATTCTTTTTTACTTTCATTTATGGAACAGCCCCAGTGTGGTGGTAAAACGGACAGGTGAGAAGCTGTCAGCGGCATTAAGTTCAAAGCTTCCCTGGCATGGTGGCAGCAGGCCCTGGGCTTCGATTTTCTGAGTCCAGTGACTCTCAGCTCATTCTTTTCCTTACAGTGGGCCAGGCGATTTAGTGCTGCTTTAATTTTGCAGCTTTGATTTAACTTGTAGTTAGAGATACAGATTTTTGTGTGTAACATATGAGTTCACAACTTGGCTCAATAATTTACAATCTGGGTAGCCTTGGGTAAATACCTTAAAGTAGAGCCTCAACCTTCAAATATATATAAAATGAGAATTTAAATACCAGTCAGGAAAATACCCATAGTATTTCACACATGTTCATCCTATGAAAGGCTGAAATGAGTGGGGGGAGTAAAAATCTGATTTTTTGCACATTTTCAACCTAAAGAAACAATGTTTTTTGACCTCTGCTTGCCTCTAAAGTTGCTGACAGACCTGGGTGTGGTAGCTTATGCCTATAATCCCAGCACTTCTCCAGAGGCAGTGTAAAGAGGATCTGTGTGAGTTTGAGGTTTGTGGCCAGCCTGGGCTACATAATGAGTTCAAGGCCAGCCTGTACTAAAAAAGCGAGATCCTATTACAACAACAACAACAACAACACAACCTCCCCCAAACAAACAAACAAAAAACCCAAACCCCCACAAAAACCAAAAAACAAAATAAAGCTGCTGACAAGAGTAAAAAAAAAAAATTTTGTGACCATATTAAAAAAAAATTTTTCTTACAAACTCAATGAAAGCTTTTAGCAATATTTCCTACAATCTATTTATTATAATGGTATGATAATCTGCATAACAATGGATGTAAATTCATTATTCAGTATGGAGAATAGAATCATTTTGGCTAGTACCAGTTAGGAGAAAATCTTGTGACGGCTTCTAGATATTTGAAGAAATATACTAGGTGTGACCAAAAAGTACGGTGAGTTTTAAAATTAAAAATTATTACAGAAAAATAAACATCGTCATAAACCCCCCTTGAATACTCCCCTTGCCTCACAGTTACCCATCATTCTTGCCACTTTCTGAAGCAGTTCTGGAAGCTCTCTTTTGTGTCTTTTCATGGCTATCTAGATGTCCTGAATTGATTAGAATCCTTTCCGGTAATTTCTGTCAAACAAAGCATTAGGTATATCCTCATCCACCTTATTTATCAGATCTGGCTCTTTGTGACTTCTACTTCCTTCAGCTCAAAATGACCATGAGAAATAAATGTTTTGAATCCTCTCAGGACATCAAGGCAGCCATGACAGCACGATTGAAGGCATGAAAGAGGACTCCAGAACTGCTTCAGAAAGCAGCGGGCATGATGGGATAAATGTGTTTGAAGCAAGGGAGAGTATTTTGAGGAGGAGTCATGGCAATTTATTATCGACTATAGTAATTAAAAAAAATTTAAACATTCACAGTAGGTTTTGATCATACTTTACACTTATGAATAAAACTTAATCACAGCTTTCTCTGAATGGAGAGGACTGTTTATCTTCATAGTTTTTCATTTTACAAAGAGTATCAGTCAAGTGTTTCAGCCTGTTTAGCATTCCCCTGAGGAAGCCAATGTGCCCAAGAAGTGGGCAACAGAAACCTAATCTTGAGCAGAGGACTTAATCTCTTAAACAGAGATGTAGGTCAGATGGAAGAACAGGGGAAGCAGAAAGGGAAACAGACAAAGACAAAATCATGTCACCATGGAAAAGATTACAATAAAGCCGAGACTGGGATAGTAAAAGCGACTTCAAAGACAATGCCAGGCTCACCTTTTAAAAGACCTGAAGTGAGCATCCCCACTGGCTGAATAAGCAGTATCAGCTGTTCAGATGTGGGTTCAGTGCCCCCCAAAATTTCCAGAGAAACTAGACAGGAGGGTTAGAGCCCACTTTCTGGTCTGTCTTTGTGCCATACTTGTGAGGGGATGGGGCAGACCTACCTCGTATTTCATGGCTGACACTGTTGATTACCATGATCATCAAGAGGACTGTCACATGCGGCCCCTGCCCTCATGGTGGTCACATGGTGGTTGGGAGTTAGCCATAAACACAGGCCATGCAAGAGCAGCTAGTGATAGAGAAGAAGTTTTGTTAAAAAAAAAAAAAAAAGCTAAACAAGTAGGTTGGACCCAAGTGGCTGTGAGGATCCTGTGCCTCAACTTTGGAGGAATGGCTCTGCAGGGGTCAGTGATATAGGAGTAAAGACAGAATCATCACTGCCTCTTTCCTTTTCACATCAGTTCACTGGGGCAGAATCTGTGGAAGGGCATGCAAGCGGCTAGTGATAGAGAAGAAGGTTTGTTAAAAAAAAAAAAAAAAAGCTAAACAAGTAGGTTGGACCCAAGTGGCTGTGAGGATCCTGTGCCTCAACTTTGGAGGAATGGCTCTGCAGGGGTCAGTGATATAGGAGTAAAGACAGAATCATCACTGCCTCTTTCCTTTTCATCTCAGTTCACTGGGGCAGAATCTGTGGATGCACCGAGCCTCCAGTGTGAAGCACACCAGTGAAAAATAATAGAATTTCAATGCACACCAAGCTACAAAGGTTTTTACATAAAAATCTTTCCATTCCAAAAAAGAAACATGCCATTTAAAACTTAAGCTTTTTTTGTAAAGTCCCAAGTGGTAAATCTCCATGATTTATTTCATCAACTTGAAAATTCATCTGGGAACAAATGAATAGTAAAAATTTTAATTCTAGAAGAACAGAGGAAAATTGGCCTTTTTAAAGAAAGAGCTCTATCAACCCAAATAGGAATTGTCACATGTAATTTTATCACAATTCCCTTGTATTACATGAGTGCCTTATTTTTGAATGGCAATTTAAGATACACCACAGAGACTGAATTCCATGGGACTATCAGTGATTATACTATCAGTGGGCCTGGCTCTTCGTTTTGTCTGTGGGTTGTGCCTGGGAGTTGCTCAGAGGAAGATCTAGAAGCTGGGTCTTGGTGATTCTGTCACACAGCGCAGAGAGCCTGGAATGACATTTTGTCCTGGTAATGTGTAAACTTTTATTAATATTTTCCACAAGAAAGATTACACTTGGCTTCCTATAACAGAATACCCAATGTAATACCAGCTTAGGCAAGATGTTTAATTTTTTTTTTCTGTCAAAAACCCAACAAGACAAAACAAAGACAAAAACAAGGCTGGAAGGATACAATCTGTATACTAGAAACAGAAGGTTTCCACAAAGTTCTGGGAGAAGTGAACTGCAACTTCATAACATAATTTCCTATATGTGTCTTCTATCTCAGTATTAACCCACTGCTGATGGTGGCTGCTGGATCTTAGCTTTCTTGTTTGAGTTCTGGGCATGAGGAGGACAAAAGATCCTCCCCGGCGAAGTCCACACAGGAACACCCCATTAACTGGCCATAACTCGCTGGTCACCCACACCAAGCTGCGAGGGTGGCTGGAAACCCAGTCTTGGTGCTGAGGGTGGTACCCTTAACCACACAGGACTGTGGTCTCTTGCAGCTCAGGGTAGAGTGGTATTTGCCAGTTCCTATTTTAGGGTGACTTTAAAAGGGTGAGGGGCTGATGTTGGGTGAGAGAACCCTTCCTCGAAGGCCCACTATCCTTACCAGCTTCTGCTCTCTCTCTGTCTGACCCTTCTCTGGAATCTGGAAACAGTAATGCCTCTGGCTGTGGAGCAGCCCCAGCCAGTGAACATGAGCCTTTCCTAAATGTCAGTCTCAGCAGGATGGCAATTTGTGACTTTGGGGGATGAATGGTCAAGTACACTGAGCTCCGCCTTGCACCACTGAGGGGAGTGAGTAAACCCCACACGGAGGCCTGTGAGGCTGGGAACTGCCAGAGCTGGCCTGGGACTGTGGTGTCTCCCTGCTGAAAGAACATGTTTGAATCTCACTAGCAACAGAAATTCCACTTCTAATTTCTTTCCTAACTCTCCTTCATGTCTCCTTCTCTTACCAGTTCCTCAAAAGTGCATTTTTCTGACCCATGACTGTCCTTGCCCATTCCTGACCCCTGTTGGCTGGCTTCTGCTTACTGCTTCTTGGAACTTCTCTCCTGAAGGCAAAGGCCTCCCAGACTAACACAGCCCAGGTCTACACCAAGCTGGCCCACCATCTTCTTTCCTTGGTACTTTCTTCACTTGTTTCCAGACCCTGGTTCCGAGGTCTGTCTTACATGGGATATACTGGGTTTTCTACTGCCAGCTCTAACTTTTCAAATCAGCCCTGGCTTATCTTTTGCTTCTGTTCATTCCTCATATTTTAATGTTCCATGGCATAGAACTGTTCACAGCTCACTTTCCTTCTTTTAACACAAGATCTTTGATAATTTTTGTAGTTTAACCCTTTCCTTTTTGGCTTCAGATGCATACTCCCCAACATCTCATTTGACCTTATTCATATGTCATTGCTAAATGATACACAATACCTCCAAGTGTCTACCTGTGTTCTGAAGACTTGGTGTTGTCTTTCTACTGCCACCCTCTTTGTTCAGTCTCTTTTGTTGGGGATGTACCAGTAGCCTTCAGACTAGCCAACCTAACCAACCCCAACTCCCTAAATGCTTTATAAGTGGCTTTTACTAGCCAAAGCACAGTTGTGATGATGTGATGACTTATTTGCCAATTTTAAATTGTTTGTTTGTTGTTAAACATCTGTGGTTGCTCTTCTACTTTCTCTCCAGTCTTTTCCTGTTGATCTAGTTCACAAATTTCATTTACATACAAGTTTCTCCCAGCATTTGAAGCCTACACAAATTATTTTATGAAACCTCCTCTTAGCTTCAAACCTAGGTTCCAAGAGCTTTCCATTTGGATCAGTTGCATGGCCCTTACCTACTTTATCTCTCTCTCTTTTTCATACTGGGGATCAAACTCAGGATCTTGTGTTTGTGAGGAAGTGGCAGCACCGCTGAGCTAAATCCCCAGCACCTACATTATCTCTTGAGTGTGACTGCAATTTCCTGAAAGACAGAAATTGTGTCTGAATTTCTCTCTCTCTTCACTGCCCTCCTTTTCTTTTCGTTTCTCTCTCTCTTCCTTTTCTTTCTCTTTTTTTCTTTTCTTTTCTTTCTTTCTTTCCTTTTCTCTTTCTTTTTTCCTCTTCTTTCTTTCCTTTTTCTCTTTCCATTTATAGCACTATCATATAGTGCTTGTTCAGCTGGTTGATATTCAATAAATATTTACTAAATGAATAAACAAAAGAAAAACAAGACCATGACCAGACAGCTTTATCTCCTGAATGATCCCTTTCTTTCTCCTTGGCTGTACTTCCACCATTAATATGGCAGATATCATGGATTAAATAGTAAGAAAGTTTTGCCTTTTGTGACTTAGACTAGAAGGCACACAAATTTTGTGGAATTAACTGCAAGCAAGAAAAGAGAACCAGTGAAATGTTTGCCTATTTATCTTGACCACCCTTGTGCCCAGGTAAAGTCATGGCTACTTAAAGAAATGAAGGAGTTACTCAAATGAAGAAGTGATATTCTCTTTGTAAACTGATAAGCCTTCAAAAATGTGGAAAATAAGATGGAGCAACATTTTATAATCACTTCTTAATTATGTTTTATTATTTCTTGGAAAAAGTTATTTTGACTTAGAAGCCCAAGACTCCAAATTAGATAAGTGCCCAGAAATAAACAAGAGACTTTTGCTAGGACTATGCACCAGAGAACTGAAGCACATACTGCTTTAAACCAGGAATGATTCTAGTGTCTGACATTGGAAATTAAAAATTGAAAAGGACCATTTATCTTCTGATTCTCCATGACCCTCAAGCAAGGGGTTGGGCTATAAATGAAAAATTGTGGGATCCATCAGTGGAAATACTGCTAAGGAAGCAGAGATATTCCTCTCCTGATGGTGGGTATAGCTCGGCTTGTATCTGGCCAAAGGCTCTTTTAGGTATCTTGGTATAATGGGGCAGTGCTTAGAAAACCCTAGTTCAGTTTGCAGCTTACACTGTCTGTGACATGTGACCTTTATCACTTCCCCATCATGTACCGATGGTGCCTCCTTGAATGCCCCAGCTCCTATAGCTTTTGTGTAACCCTGGGGCTACCAGAAACTTTCTGAGCTTCCACCAATATAACTGTCAGCACAACTCCTTTTGAATGGTAGCATGCAGAGTGGCTGGGGGAGGGGCTGTAATACCTCCCTTTAAGCTCCATAGGCACCCCCACCCTGCAAGTTAACTCAATTTCACACATGGGCTGTACAAGGACTTTGTTCTTGTTTTGCAAACACAGCCTCTAGAGAAGTCTTAGCCTTGTCAAACAGGTGAACCCCCCGCAAGAGGACTGGGAGCTGACACTGCTACCTAGGCTTTCACTATCTTGTCCCCAGCTCAAACCCAATAATCTTAGAAGGGCAGATCTCAACAAGGCAGAAAATACTGGTCCAGTACTCTTTCCTCCCAAGATGTCAGCAACCATTCCGGATAGCTAAAGAGTTCTAGATTATAAAATATGGGAGAGACTTGGATAATTTAACCTAAACATTAAGAAAGGGAGAATATAAATGATTTTTCATTATCCAAGCACAGGGTTTGTATCAACATGGCATTGTAGGAAAAGTCCAAAAGACCTGGGTCATTTCAGCTGTGCTACTAACTATACTTTGTATGTATGTAT
>NW_022900926.1:40286896-40293677 GCF_012274545.1 Fukomys damarensis
ACACTTTTTCTAAATTTTCTGAGCCTTAGTTTTTCCATGTACCCAAGGTAAAAAATAAGACGTCCTTCCCGTGTTTGCTGAGAGGACGAGATAACTGGGATGAGAGGCCCCCCGCAGAAGATGCCCCAAATCATAGCAGCACTGACAGCAGTAACAGAAATGACAACGGCAGTGTCAAGGGCGGTGGTGCACAGCTCTCACACATCATAAATGGGAATTAAGAAGAAATTGACAAACTCTAGCTTGAGGTTTAAGCTGAATACCTGAAATAATTTCTCAGAGTGAATGACCAACAAGTCTTGGGGATGTCTGCGATTCCCCTGTCATAGCCCCTAAATTAGGAGTCCCTGTGTCTTTAGTTAGCAGTGGCTCTGGTACAGTTATACCTGAAGGAGATGAGGTAGATTGTTAGACTTTCAAAGGCGCTTTTCTGCACTATTATAAAAGAGTGACCGTGTAGTCATTCTCTTGATGGCGAAAAAAGTGATATTCAGTAAAGTAGCCACGATCCTGTGATCAGACCTTGGGAACCTGAAGTTTTAAGAGTCTCACTCAGAATTTCAGAATTCCTCATTTCCTTTTGTGTTTAGACTAGAAATCAGCTTTATCCTAGGTAGTAACCATGGAAAGATATTTTACATAGGAAATCACTTCCACATAAGTAGAAGTATGTGAGAGTTCTGTGGGTGGCAACACATCTTTGTGTCATGAAGTTTTTTTCTTGATTCTTTGGATTTTTTACCTGATCCAAAAATATTTAGCCCATGTATGTCCTAGAGGGCTATGCCACTCAGATGGATCTGAGCATCCTGAACATCTGGAGCACAAAGCAATGCCTCCAGATGTGGAGAGAATGAGGTATCAGTGCTCTTGACCATCAAGTTCTTAAGGAGCAGCCCAGGTCTTCGAATATACATGAAAGCTGCTGGTCTGGAAACTGGCAAATATGTACCCACCGAAGCATTGTGCTAGTTTTTAGTGGCAAGAGAACAGCCCTAAAGTATCCTCTATAAAAAGGGAAACACGACTTGAAGTACTACCCTACATTCTGGAGGCTTTGATTCAAATTTAATTTGTATTGTGTAGGGAGACAGGAGAGCAAAATTGCTGATGATTCTGACTTCAGTAAAGATGATCCTACATGCTACAGGATTTGAAAGCCTAAAGATGTTGAGGGGAAAGAAACTTGTTCATGTCACTTAGGAGAACAGTTACGTTGTGTTTCTTAAAACAGGTTATGACATCATTATGACCCAAGAATAGGAAGTTTCTGCAGTCCTGCCCTGGGTGGGGTAGGTCAGAGCACAAAATGTTTCTACTTTGAGAAGCAACTGGTTTTGGAAATTTCAAAATCTATTTGTTAATTTTGAATATTTTGTTTGTTCATAAATGGAGGAGATGTCTAGAATTACAAAGATATTAGTGATGATCTTGACAAATCCATTGCTTTATTTTTAAGATAGTGTATTATTCTGATGCTGTAGTTCATTATGGAAGAGAAGGTTAAAAAAAAAACGAAGATCAAAAGAAAAACCATTGATAATCTTCTTCCCCAGAAGTGGCCATCCATGCTCCTTAACTATATTTATTAACTTGGATGTGCTTAAAACACACACATACAAATACATAACTTAATTTTGGTCAAGCCCCCTTTTTTTTTTTTTGAAACAGAGTCTCACTATGTAGTTGAGACTGACCTGGACCTCACCATGTAGTCCAGGCTGGTCTCCAACTCACAGCAAACTTCCTGCCTCAACCTCCCCAGTGCTGGGATTAAAGGTGTGGATCACCACACCCGGCTTGTAAATTTAATTTTGTATCATGACGATTTTATCACATCCTTGTAAATGTTCTTAACTCATTTAAATGGCAATATGATCTCCCCTCAGAGGAATAAATGCTAATTTTTATGTAACCTTACCCATACTGGTGGACATTTGAGTTATTTCTATTTTTCACTAACATTAAAAACAGATTTTAGATAGCTAAGTAGAATCTTTGTCCATCTTTGGTTCTTTAGGTTTCATTCTAAGAATTAAAATGAGTAGGTTGTTAATGAAAATTTAAATATTGAATTGGCATACAAATTTGTTTTGCAAATTAGGAACCGAGGATTGGAGATTTCCTAGAGATCACATGGTCTAGCGCCAGAAGTATGCACTGAAGCTCCTGTCCTATGTTTGGAGCTATTGATTTGACACTAAGGTCAGCTCTAGTATGTGGTTCAGAATCCAGAAAAAGGGAAGAAAACAAGAAACTCTGTTAACCAATGTATGCTGTATGTTCTTTCCTGGAATAAAACAAATCTGTAGAAGTGTTGAGGTAGTTTCAGTGTGTGTGTGTGTGTGTGTGTGTGTGTGTGTGTGTACTAATAAAAACTCTCCCTTGACCTGGGTCAAAGAGGATTTCTCTGGGGCAAGTTGCAGTTTACCTTGATGTCTGTCTAAGCAAAATATAGTTTCTGGCAGCAAAAATCCAGTTATATTTGTTGTATTTTTGGTGGCTTCCATTTAGAGAATTGTATGTGAAACTAAGGTCAGTTTATTTAGGGTGAGAAGGTGGAATCTTCTGAGCTAATTAAAGCAGCATTAACTTGCAAATCTCTAATGTTGGCTACAAATTTGCAACCTTAAAAAGCAATTTGTAAATTTTAAGTATATACCAACGGGCAAATGGCCTTGTTCTAAAATAATAGCTGTGGCTTAATAAAACAGAGAAGCTGAGAGCTTCCTGGGATTATAATGAAAGTATGTCTGTGTTGGAAGACACTTTGTAATTTGCATATTTATTGGGCTCTGGTTTAGGAGAACACCAAGGGCAAACAGGGCCCTAACGTGGGGCACGTCCATTCACTTTGTGTGTCAAGTTGACAGAGTTCTTATTTATTTTGATATAAAAATAAATCTGTGATAGAGTCTGTGATGGAGAACTCCTCTCTACCCACCAGCTCTCATGTGGAAAGATGGA
Source organism: Fukomys damarensis (assembly GCF_012274545.1). Lineage (NCBI taxonomy): Eukaryota > Metazoa > Chordata > Mammalia > Rodentia > Bathyergidae > Fukomys > Fukomys damarensis. The sequence continues at coordinate 40,289,864 of NW_022900926.1, forward strand.
TTTCCCTCACTTTCAGGAAGGCACTGAGTTGGGCTGGTTCTGCTCAAGATTCCATGAGGAACTCAAAGCCCTTAAGCTCACAGGGCACCAGGAAGGAGGCAGTGCTTTTTTCAATCTGTATTTCTTCTAGTTTTACCCCTCTGTATACATTCATGACCTCATCACTGCAAGCTGGCCACAGCTGGCCTCAGCTGGCCTGAACAGGCTCAGTCCCTCTTGTGAAAATTGGAGATGAATGTTATATTATTTACAGATCAACCTTGAACTCTTTTGTGCTTGAGAAAATCTATAATTGTGTTATTATCGATGCATCATGGGGAGTAGACAAGATTAATGCAGATTGTGTGATTGTGAGTCAATTGCTTAATTTCTCTGAACTTTGGTTTCCTCTGCAAAATAGGAACAACAATAATTCTAACTCAATGTGTGGTAAAGATTGCTGAGGGGCACATGCATGGCACTTAGCCCTTGGTCATTATTAGCTATCTTTAGCTATTGGCATTGTGATTATTCTCCACTGGGATTTCCCCTTTTGATTTGTATCTTTCTCTTATCTTGACTACTGGATCTCAAGTTTCTTTATCTTCAAAGTTCAACATTACAGAATAATGACATTTCAAGTAATGATATTACTTGTCACCAATGGTGACATGTTTGATTTTGATTTTAAAATATCAAGACTAAACTAAATCAGCATCTTACTCATAACTGATGAAAAAGTTTTCATGCTTATGCATTGCAGAAAAACAGATCTAGGATTTACTTAAAACACATGAGGCTCGGATTCCATGCCCAGTAATGAAAGAAAACAAAGGCAAGTCTCACAAGTCCAACAATTTCTGAGAATTTTGCTATAATCTAGAGCAGTGGTGGTGAACCTATTTCATGTGTGCTGCAGTGGGCTGTTTGTTATCACTGAAAGCTCTAAAAGGTTTGCCATCACTGATCTAGAGCAAGGTGAAATCCTTTAAATTCTAGAGTTCATTTGATGAGTTGATATTTAGAAGCTATGTTAAAAGTAATATGAGATGTCTTGCTCAGTTAGGCTACAAGTGAAAATTGAATGTGAGAATAAAAGGAGGAGTAAAAAGAAAGGTCTAACTGGTAAAAAATAAAGTAGGTACTAGAGCTAACCTATAGATGTTCAGTGAAAGGGGCGCTGATCTTAGAAAAGTGGAAATAAACTCAGAAGCCTGGAATGTTTTTTATGTGAGATGACTAGAGGCTGGATTTTTAGGCAAGGTGGAGGACCAAGGTATGTGCATGGATGAGACTATGCTACCAAAGGAATATTTTATATCTGATGTACAGCTATTTCCCAAGGTACCAGGTATAAGAAATATCATTGCAATAAAAGAGGAGTTAGTCTGTGGCAGTTTTTTTTTTTTTTTTTTAGTAAGAGACAGGTAAGGTGAATGTTGATACTATTGGGAGGAGAGGATTCTGGGTCAACCCACCAAAACGGAGTATCGCCCTCTAGTGGCAGTAGAGACAACTGCAAGCACGCGACCCTGATGGAAGACTTTCCATTGATGATTCCTTTCAGTCTGACCACAGCTAGCCATTTGCTGGGGAAATCAGAAATGCAAAGAGCTGATTCCTGCCACAGGATGTTTTATAGTGTGAGAGTGACAGGTAATTTCATGTCATATTCCAGTACGACCTCTTTGGGAGAATGCCACAGAAACTGGAGAAAAGTTGTGTGTGTTTACAGATCAGGTTCCTTCCGAAGCCTTGGCATCTCTGTTCCAAAGGCTCATGACCTTCACCTCTATTCTCATCAGCCTCAACTTGAAATAGCCCAGGTTGACCTTTGCATCACGTACAACTAAACCACAAGTGAGATTTTTAAACTTTTGATTCCCAGTTCCGTCACAAGCTCCTCTTCTACCTCCAGTAATATCATTCTTCCACAACACCCTTTCCACAGAGTACGATGACCTTTCCTCATGTTATAGGTTGAAATGAGTCCTTTCTTTTTGCAAAATTCATATGTTGAAGTCTTAATCCCCAACTCCTTATAATGTGACTGAGTTTGGAGATAGGGTGTTTAACTAGGTAATGAAGGTAAAAGGAGGTCATTTGGCTGGGCCCCAGTCTTTAATGCAGGATGGCCATACAAAGACATAGGGAGGTGGCCATCTGAAACTCAAAAGGGCAGGCCTCTGGAGAAACCTGACACTATGACCTTGGACTTATAGCCTCTAGAACTCCGAGAGAATAAGTTTCCGTTGTCTATTTAAACCCAGACTGTGGTATTCTGTTATGGAAGACTTCTTAAATGTGCATTCCCCCAGGCGGTGGTGGCTTCCTGCCCTGCTCAGTCCTGCCCATGCATATGTCCTCTCTACTTGCCAGCACCTCCTTGCAGGTTCTAGTTGTGTCATTTGGCCACACCTCCTCTGGGATAATCAAATCCCCACATCTCATGATAATTGTTACTGCCACAAGCAGGCTGCATAGGATCATAGCACTTAGCTTTATGATGTAAGGCCAGTTCTGTGCCTCCAACACTTTCCCAGGTACTGGCCTATTGCCAGTAAGCACAGCTTCTTGGCCACTCCAAATCTGCATGGCTCACCATAACCAATGATGGTTCCCTTGCTCATCAACTCCACAATTGGCCCTGTTCTTGACTTTGTTGGAAAGTCGAACTTCACTCACTCACAAATGTACCCTCCCTGAACCCACCAGCTCTGCACTTACTCCAGGCTGAGGAAGAGTTTTCCTTCCCTTCTCTGCAGTTGATTCCTGAATATTACAAGTGAAGCCAAGGGCTGGGGCTGTGTCTCAGTGGTAGAGCACTGCCTAGTGTGCATGTAATGCTCTGGGTTCTATCCACAGCCCTGCAAAAATTAAAAAAAAAAAAAGAAAAAAGAAAAAAGAAAAGGGAAGCCATAGACTGTCATCATGATTTTGTTAATAAAAACAACTGGAAATAACCTTTCATTCTAATCAATGCTGCTTTCCACTATAGGCTTTTTATCATGTTTGGTCATAAAATGATTCAGCAGAGTATCTAGAGAAAAATTAATAAGTAATAACAAAATTAGGACCATATAAGACTCTCCTGCCCTTCTGAGTTTGAAAAGAAAAAGGAAATCAGTTCATGTACTATATTGAACTGTAACAGCTTCAGTTCTGGCTGCTTTTATTCAAGTATTGACATATTGTGCAGCTGGTAAAATCAGTATATTAACATTTAAACTTTAAGCCTGAAAGAAATCCATATTCTGTGCTAGAATATTATGCTACAACCTCCAGTACTCCATATAAGTTAGGAAAGAAAAAGACAGTAATAAATATCTAACATCTCAAAAATTGCTTTTAAAAAAATGCCTAATGTGTTGGCGCACACCTGTAATCCCAGCACTTGGGTGGCTGAGAAAGAAGAATGTCCGTGAGTTCAAGGCCAGCCTCGGCTACATCGTGAGTTCAAGGACAACCTGAACTACATAGTGAGACCCTGACAAAACAAACAAACAAAAAATGAAAAACTCAGTGTAGGAGACCAGTATTCCTCCCATAGGATGCTTCCAATATCTGTGATGTGGACCTTGACTGGTAATCAACAGGAAGGGATAAGGTAGCACTTGCAAAACAAGTTAGAACTTTTAAAGTGATTAATTTGTTCTTTTGGTAAGGGTAGCCTTCCCTTGCATTATATCAAAAATCTCATCTCAGTCTTAGATGTAGATGTAATGACAAAGAATTGGGGCCAGGACAAATGAAAGTGATATTTTAAATTCATTTTGGTCAGAGACATTTTCAGGGATTAAAAAATTTGTTTTTTTTTTTTTTTTTTTTTTTTTTC
>NW_022900926.1:40293796-40355943 GCF_012274545.1 Fukomys damarensis
TTTTTTTTTTTTTTTTTTTGGTACCAGGGATCAAATTCGGGTCCTTGCACTTGTGAGGCAGGTGGCAAAACCACTGAGCTAAATCCCCAGCCCTCAGGGTTTAAAAAATTTGGAATCAGAGTTTAAAACAGAACTCAGTTGACAATTTAATAAGTGCTTATTGGAATTCATATTGTTCCCCTATAGAATACTTCCAACATATGTGCCTTGGACCAACAGCTGTAGTGACATAAAGGAATCAGCCATCAAAAGAAACCATATAAGGTCAAGATTAGAGGAATTGATTGATGAAATCAGTGTCACACGAATAAGTATTGTGCTTGGTTGTAACTTATGGGATCAATATTGGAAAGCATAACTAGCGTAATTTAAAGAATAATATTATTAGGGACAACAACTATGTTGTTGTCAGCCCAGACACCATTATCGTCTGGGCAATCCCAGAGATGCATTTAATAGTTTACAAGTCACTTTCATATGGATTGTTATTATAAAACATGGCTTCAGGTAGTTGGTGGGCTTGGTTTTAAAGAGAGTGGTAAGAGGTTTATATCCAGAGTATACAAGGAACTCAGGTCAACAGCAACAAATCAAAACACCAAATAATTTGATTAACAATAGGCAATAAACTTAAATAGGTATTTCTCAAAAGAACTACAGGTGGACAATAGGTATGTGAAAAAGTATTCAACATCACTAATGAAAATCAAAACCAAATGAGATGTCACCTCACTTCGGCAAGAATAGCTATTATTAATAAGACAAGAGTTAACTAGTGCTTTGAGGATGGGGAGAAAAGAGATCCCTTGCACACTGTTGGTAAAAATGTAAATTAGTACAGCCATTATGGAAATTTATATGAAAGCTCTTCCAAAAATAAAAAAATAGAAAAAGCATATAACCCAGCAATTCTACAGCTGATTATATAACCAAAGGAGATGAAATCAGTTCAGAAACCTCTGCATTACAGATTGATTGTCACATTATTCACTTTAAAGGAATGAAATCACTCTAAGTGTCCATCAACTAACTGATCAGTGGATAAAGAAAATACAGTACATATATACAATGGAATACTATTCAGCCATAACAACGGTAAAAATTCTGTCATTGGTGACAATGTGGATGCTACTGGAGGACATTATATTAAAAAAAATAAGTCAGGCAGAGAAAGACAAATACCACATAATTTCATTTGTTTGGAGAAGTTAAAAAGCTGATTGCATGGAAGAAGGTAAGAGTCAAATAGTGATTATTAGAGTATGCTATGAATTAGGGGGCAGAGAAAAGGTAGTTGATGAGTGATGTTATAGTCACGTACGAAAAATATTTTGTGGAGTTCTACACAGGAGGGTGATTACACAGATAATGTTCTGCATATTTCAAAAAAGCTGGAAGAAAGAACTTTGAATGTTCTCACCACATAGAAATGATAAATATTTGAGGAGTAGCCATGCTTACCTTGATTTGAATATTACACAATGTATGCCTGTATCAAAGCATCATATGGTACCCTTTAAGTATGTGTAATTATTGTGTTATTAAAAAATCAAATATTTTGAAAAACTAAATATAGGGGGTGAATCTTGAAAAACTTTATAGAATTTCAAATCTATTCACAGTTTTGAGTAGAATCAAGACAATTTATTAAGTGAATTTAGCCCTTTATCTTATAACAATCTATATAATTAATAGTTTTTCTATTTTGGAAAAATCATCAGTTTTCTGTGTAATCATGATCAGAATCAGACAATTTTATGTTAAATTACTTTTAACTAAACCCTATGTGCTTAAGTTCTGAAGGATTGAAAAATTAACATGAATGTTATTAACAGGGAGGTTCACAAATAGAAAGAGATTGTACTTAATATGTAAATTATAACATTTTGTTATTCACGTTTCTCAAAGCAACTTGGAAAAAGTTCAGAAGGATGGCTCAGAACAGGGCTACTTAATGTAGAAGGGTTAAGTGGAGGCCTCTGGCACTTTTCTGAGTCAGTCAAGTGGGCCTCTAAAAATGGACAGGATTTTCACATCTCATAAACAAACTGTAAAAAGGCCTCACTGAAAACAGGGAATAAAAATTCCTATAAGTATCATAAAATTTAGTCATAACAACAGCCAAGTGCTTCTTCTGTTAGCAAGGCAGACACTGGAACGGACAGAACTTTGTGCTTTGTAAGCGAACAGAAATAGTGGCTTCTGGACAGTGCAGACATGTGGGACCCCTCTGCCAGGAGGGCCCTCAGCCCAGACACCATTATTGTCTGGGCAATCCCAGAGATGCATATTCTGCTTAGTGAAAGCTGTAATTTTAATGGTTAGAAACCCTGATCAGATCTTTTTTCAGATGAAAAAACTTGGACATTTTAACATGAATCTAATTTTCTTACTATTCTTCATTTGGATTTCTTAAAATTCAGTAAAATACATCATGGTGGACTAGTTTTCCTACAAAATACCAAAGAAAAGAAAAATATTTTGTCAGATATGCAATTTCATCTGATTTTGTACACATTCAGCCAGACACTATGTAATAAGTAGATGATGCTTAATTCAAAAAGGAATATTTTTACAGTGACATGCTTGGTAAACGTATCCCTTACCAGCACAGATGGCATAAAAATGCTTAGTGATTCTTTTTTCAGCCTTCGTGTCAAGCTGTGGGAAGATATGGCTGAAATAAATACATTTTATTTTGCTTTGTGACATTTTTCCATATGATTTAATTATAGAGAAGGGCACATAAGAGAGCTTCACTATTAAGTGGAATCCATTATATGCTTAAGAGCAAATTCAAATCTTTTGTTGAGCACATTTTTAGAAAATAAATTGTGCACACCATGTAAATAATATGACATTTGGTTGCAGTCAATTTGGTTTATGTGTTTTGCCCAAAGGAACAGGTGATTCAAAGTTTAATCTGCCCCTCGCCTGCTTATTCTTAATAACTTGGCACAGTAAGCAGTTCTTGGGTATCAATATACCAATTAACAAAATAATTCTTTCACTGCTGTTGAAATAAAGCGTTGATTCTCATCTGCCTGTTTTGCTGTGCAGGGCAATGAACACACAAAACAGTCACAGAGGACAGCAGGGAAAGAAGACAGAGTTAGTGTTGCCCTTGCAGATGCAGAGAAAACAAGCACAAAAACCTCTCACAGGCGCTGGGCACTGAGTGGTGCTGCCCAGAGACCTGCTCCAACCATCACAGCCAAGACACCAAACTTCTGGGTTATTCCAAATAGTGCATCTGTCCTACATTCAATTTATGTTTGGACAGAATTAAGGGAGCTCATCGGCAAAGCCAGGGGAAATTTCAAATAAGAAACTGCATTTGAGTCATAAAGCCTTTTCAGTGCATTCTATATTTAAGCAAATATATATATTTAGCTTATATATATATGCTAATGGGGCTGCTGTAGATACAGGGATGTCTTTCATTCATTCTTTCCCATTTTCTCCTCTGCTGCCCTACAGCAGCCTTTCCTGACTGCTCATCTGACCCATTAGTGCAGTCTCTTGCCAGGATGTTGTTCTCCCTAGTCCTTGCTTTCTGCTGTTCCTATCCCTCCAGGTATCTTCCTGAAGGCTGGACAGGGTGAGGTCGCAGGTTTGAATTCTGAACTCCCACCAGGATGCCCTTGCTGGCCCTCCTAATACTGTGTGTTTGCCTCCACTAGAGCATTCCTTCCCATGATGCATACTGGTCTGTGCTTTCCCCAAGAGGCAGCAGTCTCCCAGGGGTTGAGGGTTTGTACTTCCAGAAACCGGAACCCCTAGGCAATGCATGAAGGTAGTCATTCCTTGCCACTGTTCCTCATTAAAACTTAGAATGACTGGGCTCAGACAAGCCTCTCTCTCTGTGGCTCTTGGTGGCCATTTCATTCTTTCTCTCTCCAATACCTTCATGCCAAATCCTACCTATGACTAGACTGTATCTAATGTTTACCTCCAAAATCCATATCCCTCTTTTAGGGCCATTCTTCATTAGACCTTTTATAGACTACTTTCTGCATTTTATTTGCATCTGTGTAAAACTTGTCACATGAAGATTTCTCTGATAGATATCCCTCAGGGATAGAGAAAAGGTCTTATTACTACCCTAAGTTCTATCCACCACAGTGCATGAGCCAGGCACCCAGGAGGGCCAGGCAAACTCCTGCTAAGAACTGCAATTGCAAATCCTCCCCTAGCATACTGTGGTTTCCCTATGCACAGATGTCCCATGCCTTGAAAACACATCATCACAGCCTGCAGTGAAACAAGGCCAATATCAGGATCCCAAATGGTTGCAGGTCTTATTAAAGTCACTCAGCTAACACAACTAGGAGTGAATCAGTCTTGTCCCTAGGCTGTGTGGCCCATCCAGGTCACCATAATTTTAAAACCAAATGTGATAGGGATCCCACCTTGAGTTAAGGTCCAAAACCAAGGGCCCAGTGGATGAAAGGTGGAATAAATTTGGTCACTATAGTATTTGATTCCTGCTGGTTTTGCAGTCCAGCCTCAGGATCCCTGAAGCAGTGACAGGTTTGTAGAATTTTCAGGGAAGTGCTTCCTGTCCACCTATCCATCTGTCTCATCTAGGCAAGCTGAGCCCCAGGTCCCTAGCCATCACTGCCCCTCCCCAAAGTGAGTAGGGATGGGATATCTGGCTCTATCCAGGGTCCTACAGAGGCCTAGGAGAAAATTCACGTGTTGGCAAGGAGAATCTGGGACTTGGTTTAATAGCCCTGAGGGTGGTGGGGATGGGATAACAGGTTAGGTCCAGAGGAAGGTCTCTTGCTGGATGGATCAGCAGGAAGCAAATGGAAGTAGAGCAGACTGGGCTGTGAACACATGTGACTCACATACTTGGTGGAATTTGGGGAGGGTTAAGGCTATTACAGAGCAAGTGTGAATGGAAACAAATACTATTTTGTTATTGTGATCCAATTTTTACCTCCCAGTTATCTGTCCCCATTGTGGCCTTAGCATTTTCTAAAATAAATACTTTACATGTTATCTTTTTAAGTTAATCATTTTCTTTAAAACATATGGAACTTTGCAGAACTTCAGAAACAGGCATGAGAATACAAAAACAAGTAAGGAAATTCTGAAATAATATATTTAAGCCATTTTTGCTTCTCTGAGGAAGGCTGCTCTTTGATTCATGACAACTTAAAAAAGCAAATCATAATATAATATCATAATATCATAATATATTTACCCTTAAAATATAGTATGTATAGATTTAAAATAATAATCGAAACTATAAATTCTTATCCACTGTGAAAATTTATCCTTTTATTAATGTTTGTATTTTACAATAAAATTTATTACTTATACCAAAGGGAATTCAACCTGAAGTTCTAGATCCATTTTAGTATAAACTCTTATAGATTTTAATATTTAATATGTTAGTAGAAACTTTTTGAACATTTCATATACTATTTCCACATGTATAAAATACAGATACAAAGTTTGATAAAAGAATAAGACATAAAATGCATATATTAATATTTAGTATACTTTCAGCCCTCAGCATTTAAATTTAGCTCAAAACTGGAGCCAACAAAAAAGTAGTTTAATTGCAAATAGATGTGGATACACATGAATATCCCCAGTGGGGAGCTACTAGTCACACACTGGCCTGTGTATTAGCTCATGATGTTTTCAAATATTTTGAAAGAAGGAGGTCAGATTTTGATTTCCTCCTGTTCTTCCCTGAGTTACTGATGCCCTGCACCTATGGTCAAAGTTGTATTCATGTCAAGGAAGCACGGTCAGGACAGAATTGCATTAGCATCATGGGACCACCAGATCTGCAGGTCATCTTACTGCGTGGTCCCTGTTGAAACAGCCCCATGTCACTGCATTCTGCAGCACTTGCCCATGATGCTAGGTTTCCAGGTTCCTATACTTGTCTTCCTACCACTGTAGTTGGACTTGGAGACCACTCTGCCCTGCTTTGTGGGGGCCTTGACCCCTGCCTGGCTCTGGCTATTTCTGAAGGCTGGATCTAAGGTCCTCATCTGGCTGTGGTCCCACTATACTTTTTATCAGCCTTTGTGGCATGTCAGTGCCACTAGGGAAATTTTTAAAATTGTCCATTCCCAGGATGAACTCCAGAATACAGACCTGAACCTCTGTGGACCAGAAGGAAGAAGGTCACCCACTGATAGCACTGATGTGTGTCTTTCTTGGGCTGTCTTTGGCCACTCTGGTAATCTATGTGGGCCAATTCCGAGGCTATTCTCTCATGGGGCCAGAGAGAGAAAGCAGGGGAAGAAATTGGCAACAATCAAAGGAGATCTGAAAGGACTGTATCATGAATGCATGTGACTCAGATTACTTGAAGGCATTATGAGGGGGATTGGGGTTACTGCATAACAAGTGGGAATAGAGATTGGCATCAGGACTTTTAAAACATTCCATGTGATTTCAACATGTAGCCAAGACCAAGATCCACAGTCCTACCAAGTCTTGGTAGACCCACAGCCATGTTTATGATAACGTCCAATTTTAGCATCACCTACAGCCCCTTCCTGAGCACCCTTACACAGCCAGCAGAACAATCCTCTTTTGAGGTCATCTGAATCTTGGGGCTCTCCTGGATGGGAATGGCCCTAGAAGCTTGCCAGTGCCTCACAGCTTTTCTTCCAACCAGTGCAGGCTGTAGAGGTTCTTCGGCCCCTAAGCCCAGGGATGCCTGGCAGATGTGACTTCCATGGGGTTTTGCATCTCTCTTAGTGTTTTAGGTGACTTTCTTGCCAAGAGCTGCCTAGTAGGTGTATATCTAGTTTGTTGTACTCATAAGACTTAGATTTACTTAAAAGGTCATGCAACTCTATTAAAGGAGATATTATTATTATAACTACACTAACAATTTTAGTACCATTTTGAATTCTAAACAGGTAGCCCCTGGATTTTTAGAGATCCACACAGCTTGCAGAAATTGCTGTTCGGTACCGGGTGGCACAAGCCATTATTCTTTGACGCTATGAAACATGTCCCTCCTGCAATCCAGCACCAGAATTAAGATGTGGACCTTGAAAAATAATCTCTTAGATTTGGGGATTGGTGGGGTCAAGGTTAATATCTAACAAAATGAAACATGCATATTCTACTATTAAGAATGTATTATTCAGATGTATTCATGCAAAGGTATAAACAGACACACACACACACACACATGCAAATACAAGGCATAACAATGCTTGTAATATTCAAATCCTCAAAGTAATCTAAATGTCCATCAATAAAGAACTGGTAATGTATTTGTGTAGGGCTATAGGAAGGAATCCATTCAGTCTCTAAATTAATGAGTGTATAAAATTGTCCTAATGTGAAATGTTCTGCAAGATAATGCCTTAAATGAAAGAAAAGCTCCCCAAATTCAAACAATGCAAAATACAATATAACCATTTAAGGAAAATTAAAAAACAATCTTAAATAAGACTTTTACAAAGAAGACTGCTTATACGGCACGTCTAGGGAGAATAAAAAAGATTAGCCTTACTGTTAAGAGAGGTTCCAACTCAAGAGCAATGGGAAATGAAGCAAGGCTGGTAAAGGAAGAACCAAATTCTGGAAGACTTTGAACTCCATGATATGAGATTTCACTGAGGTGCAAAAGATACTGTATGGGCTGATTATATTACATGGAAGATGCTAAAGATCAGCATCTTTCCTAAAGGAGCTTGTAGTACTGGCTTCTAACATATGTGCTTCTAACAGCACTTAGCAAATTGGTTAGAATTTTGTTTATTCTTGACTGTGACTTTGGGCAACAGCCCTGGGTTTTGTTGCCTCATCTCCGCATAAGGGGGTCGTGAATAAATAATACTTAGAAAGAGCCTAGCAGAATGCCTGAAGATATCAAAAGCTTATTACGGTAGCTGAGGAGGAAAAACGTAGGGAGCAAAGTGGGAATTCCTCCAAAAAGAGAAGATTTTGTTCCCTTAAGCATTTAAGGGGAGAAATTAAGCTGAGCACATATATTCTTTTCAGTAAGTTTCAGGTTCAGTAATTCTGAATTGGGGTTGGAAAATTGAGTTGTGGGGGCAAAATAACTGTTTAACTTAATTACTAAAATGCCTAGCTTTCCTATCATGATGTCAATACTATACACATTGCAATTCCAGCTTCCATAAAACAGCTATTTTGTGGAAATATAGTATAAACACTTTGCCATTTATTAATTCATCAATATATTTCAGTGAGTACAGTACATGAAAAAGGAAAAAGTAATTATTCACCTACAGGTCAAAACCTCCATTATTTTAAGTCTTGGTGACTTGAGAAACTGCACAAAAACTAATCCAAATATATTTGAGTTCACTGTGTGGTAAATTAAATATTCTGGATCTTAAATACACTTGACAAGACACTTTGAGGCACAGATAGTTTGCTGAATAGGAAACATTATTATTTAGTCTGCGGTGACAGCTTTGAAGTAGACGGATTTTTGTTACTCACAGATAAATTTTCATGATAGTTTCCTGATTATTAAAATGGCTGTAGAATTTTTAATAAGTTTCCTGGAAGTATTAACTCTGTCAAAATTAGAAATCTCTCATTAAACTACAGTGTCTCCCAAACACAAGAGATGGTAATGAATTCATCTCTCGGACTTCACAGAGGACAGATTGGTGCAGAGTAATTTCTTTGATTTGGGTGCTTTAATCTCATAACTGTTTCTAGACACATAGTAAAAAAAAAAAACTCAAAGTGAGAAAATAATTACAAACATAGGAAAGCTTAACCAACATTGCAGGAGAGAGTAGGCTATAGAGGAGAAGGGTCAGCAAAAAGAGGGAAGGACCAATTACCATAGCGGGTTGCTAATCTTTCAGGTGTCAGGAAAAGGAGAAGCCACAGTGGTGGAAAAGTATTGGAGATGGGAGCCCTTGGAAAGGGGAATGGAATTATCTTACAGTGTCAAGAAAATGCTAAGCTTGTCCTTGTCTCTGGAATCTTCAAAGAGAAAACAGAAAACAATTTGCTGGAGGCATTGTTTTAGAACATTATTGCTGAAGTAACCAAGAGAACATTTAAGACCCTTATTCTTTGCAAGCAAACCTAAAAAACATAAGTAATTTGATCAATGTCACCAGTGATCTTAGTAAAGTAAATAGGATAATTTATGGAAAGAACTTTGCAGAATGCTTGTCATATTAAATATGCAATACGATGGCCAAGGGAGGTAGAAAAAAGGGAGCATAGAATTAACCCTGAAACCCATTTCTTGAGGCTCACTTCAGTACTCTTTTCATTAGACATTCAATTCTAGTTTGTTTTTAAAACTGTGAAAGTATAGTTACAACAAGGCCAGAAAAGCTTTTTGTTTTAGAGTACATAAATTTCTTTCAATTTAGCTAAAAATAACGATGACATTTGAAAACCCTAAGCAAATACCAGAGGGATGGAACAGTTAAATCTTTTTTAAAAAATTTATGTCACATGACCTTCGAAACAATGACTTGCAATGATTAAATAGGCTCAGAGAAGTTCACTAAATTGCCTCAGGTCACACAGCAGGCAAGTTGGAGATCTGCAAATGGCTCCAGTTCTCCACTCCTCCAAAGCCCATAACCATGGCAATTAAAGAAGCTTATTTGCAATGGAATGCTCAGCCTCCAAGCAACATGGGAAACGGTTTACCTTGGAAGGATCTGGATGTGGTTTCTTATGTAGACCCACAGGTTAATAAATGAATTGCTCTGATTACAAAACCGGTTTCAAAAACTAAAGAAGGTGTGTCTGCTTTAAGAATGGTACTTAGAGCCTGTCTAACAAGAGCAAGGTCCCAAGTTAGATCCCCAGTGCCCAAACAAGCTAACTAACAAACAAGAATGGTACTTAGGCCAGATTCCAGCTGCTTTCAGCACCACAGACCTGTGTCTGGTGCAGGGTGAAAAGTATCCACAGCACACCCCACTTCCAATATTATTTCCTAATAATACATAATTTCAAGTTACATATTTAAGCCATTTTAAGATTGTGGTGCATCAGAGAAGCAATGAAATTCAGGGCTACATTTTGCCATTACCTGTCCTCATTTAGAAATAATTCAAAACACAAATTTAAAAAGTTGTCATCGCCAAGAGTTTAATTCAGAATAACAAATCGGCTTGCTGTACCTTTCAATGATACACATTCCACTGTAATTTATGTTCCTGACTTCTCCTTTCCAGGTTTTATTGCTCTTGGCTATTTGCATAAAAATGGAAGCTTTGATCTTTAAGGATTCATCAGCTCAAATAGCTCATTCCCCATACTAAGGCACAAGTAATGATGGGTGGAAGGGGCTCAGTGGTTCCGTTCAGCCAGGCATGCACAAGCGGTTACTAAAACCCACTTCCCCTCCTCCTTCTCTCCTGGCTCCTTTTACTGTAATTCTCTATTCAAGCCCATCTGAGTATCTCCCCAGATGGAGCAGGAATTAAGGTGGCTGCTTCCTGTTGGAACAGGTCTCAACAAACCAGCCTCGTTTTACTAGAGGCAAAAAGAACATAGGCAAAAGGCAAAAGTCTAGTCTTGATTTCTCCACCTACTGGGTAATGTGGAAGGGTTTCTTAGCCTCCCAGAGCTCCAGGTTTCTTACCAAATAGAGGATAATAATAGTACTACCTCACCTCACCATGGTTAAAAAGTGAAAAGAAATTATCCATAGGAGAGAATCTAGGTGTGAATTTGCAAATGTTTTGTTGCCCAACCCTTTCTAGGAACTGTGAACTTTTCCTTTGATTCTTTAGTCCCCAATTGAAACATCAAAGCTAAATTCCCTTCACTGTTAATATTCACTAGTTATTAACTAAGGAGTAAATTATACCCGATTGCTTCCTGGTCCAATGACAACGTTCATAGTTATTTGACACTCAGGAAGACTTGACAGGTCACTTGTGTTAGATTTCTGTCACTGTGACAAGATACAGTACCAGACATAAAAAGTTTAAAGGAGGGAGAAAGTTTGTTTTGGCTTGCAGTTTTAGAGGTTTCCGGACATGGTTGGCCAGCTTCATTATTTTTCCGCTTGCAGTGAAGTAGTAGTATTAGTAACAGTACTCCGTCATAGTAGAGGGGCCTGGCCATGGGAAAAGGCTTATCTCAAGGCTGCCAGGAAGCAAAGGAGAGAGAGATAGAGATGCGAGAAGGGACCAGGGACCAGATATAGTCCCCATGATGCTTGTGATGCTTGTGATCTACTTCCTTCATCTAGCCCCCACTTTCTGTTTCTATCACCTCCCAATAATGTTATAAAGTTATGCATTCATTTATTGATGGATTAATCCACTGATGAAGCTGCAGTTCTTGATTTCCAATCATTTTGAGGACCCACCTCTGAAAACTGCTGGACTGACACGAGGCCTGTGGGAACATTTCATATTTAAACCACAAAGAGACCTAAAATGTTCAGGAAAAAAAGTTGATCAAACCCTCCAAACTGAGCGTGTGGTAATATTTGATTTACTAGTGGTATAGAAAGGTAAAGGAGTACTGCATACCTGTCTCGTGTTAGTCTGATGACGGGCACAAGCACCCTGAGCAGGACACATGCCTACATCTGCAGCTTCCTCTTCACACAGGCAGCTAACACTTGTCACAACTGTGCCAAAGGGTGGGCACAGCAACAGGTTCGGCTGCCTCCTATCCTTGAGGGCTAGTGTTCTACTGGGAGGGCACCATAAGGAACCAGTCAGGTGCAGTGAAGTGGGACAGATGCCGAGAGAGGAGTAGGTAGAGATAGAACTGGCAAAGGAAGGAGTGTGCATTTACACCATGGATGATAGTTCTGGGAAGGCTCTGAGGATGAGGTGGCCTGAGAAGGGTCACAGCAGCCAGGAAGAGAAGGACCCTTTCTGCTGGAGAGCACAGTTTTCAAAGTCACAGTCAGGCAGTGTTGTGGTGAATCCTAGTAGCTTCCTGATATTTTCTTTTCTTTTTTGCATTGCTGCCAAGGGAAGTCAGGGCCTTGTGCATGGTAGGTAATTACTTTTTCACTGAGTATATCTCCAGCCTACCAGTGACCTCTTGGATATATGTGTTACTTGACAGGGCACAGACGATGGAGAACATTCAACACCGGAATAGGAAGTCTGGACCTTATTTTATAAGTAGTAGTTAGTAATTATAAGCAGAAGTGATATGATTGGGAAAAAATCACTCCAATAAATTTGTAGTAGGTAGAAAATCATACCACAACCTCAAGGATGTCTGTACCCAATGCCTACAGCCTATGAATAGAGCACATCACACAGCAAAGGGATGCATTCAGGGCCCTAAAATGGGGAGATACCCTGGAGCATTAGATGGGTCTAATGCAATTGTAGTGGTCCTTAAAGTGGAAGAAGGGGCAAAAGAGGAGACTGAGAGATGACCAAGGAAGAAACATAAGGAACATGTGACTTTGCCAAGATAGAGGAAAGATCATAAACCAAGGGGTGGAGAAGGCAAGGGTGCAGATTTCCCCTAGGGCCTCCGAGAAAGAAAAGCATTCTGCAGACCCCTCAGTTTCAAGCCAAGGTGGCTTGTGTTAGACTGCTGAACTTCAGAGTACAAGTAACAACTTGATGTTGTTTAGGACAAATGACTTCGAAAATTCGTTGCAGCAATAATAGTAAACAAATGCAAATGGATGGGAAGATCCCCTAGGTGAGACCCCATAGTCTGAATGACAGAAACAGTGGGCAATAAGGGTGGCTGGACCTGGACATGGCAGGAGGTGGCCAAACGGTCTCATACCTACACAGACTAGCGGTGCTGGCTTTGGAAAAGGAACATGACTCCAGCTCCTCGGGACGAGGCTGGGTGAGGAGGAGAGGCAGGAAGAGTAGCAGGCTAGGGGAAGGTAGGGGCTTAGCTTTATTACTTCAAATATGGAATGCCTTTGAGACATTTCGGAAGAAAGACAATTCAATATGTAGGTCGGTCGCTTAGGGGAAAATTTGGAGGTGAAATTTTTGGTCAGGGTTGGAGTGTGAAGAATGGCTGAGTACCCTGACGGGGAAGAGGCTGCCAGAGCCAAGCTTAAGGAGAAAGTGAGGGCGTCTCAGAACAGACCGCAAAGGATATCCCCAGAGGGCTTTCCACACATGTGAAGAGAGCGGCATAGGAGAGCAATGTCAAGGGACATGTGGCTGCCTCAGTTCAATCTGAATTCCTGATGGGAACAACCTGTGCTTAATTTGAGTCATGGAGGAGGTGCTCAGAGAACAGAGGGGAAGGGCGTTCCAGATAGGGATGAACAAGCGGAGGCATGAGGCTGACGAGCCCATCACAGCAGCCCGAGGTGCTGGAGAGCGAGATGGGAGCTGAGGAGATGGACTCACGGGGAGCGTTTTCTACCAGAGCAGGGACACAACAGAGCAGAAGAGCAGAGAGCATTTCTGAAGTGAGCCTGGAACTCAGAGTCAACTGGGCAGATCCATCGTGATATTGAAAATGAACTTGTAATGGCACAGATCAGAGATATTTTTAGTTAACTTCTCTGTTGCTGATGCTTAAAAATAGCTGCCAGTTGACTTTTTCTATTTTGAGGCCTTAATTGTGACAGGACACTCAAAATGTTTGTAGTGATTTTGAAAGGCCAACATCTCCTTGATCTGGGCATCACATTACAGTCAGCATCGGGTCCTCTGGGTTTTGGAAAACACTAGATGTGTCTCTGTCGCAGGCCTGCATCTTGGCCTGCCGTGCTTTACACCCCTGTCTCTCCATACCTAGATTTCACTCTCTTTTAAAGGCACAGCTTTAAAAAAAGTGTCAGAAAGTGTCTCCAGATATCCTGTCCTCTGGATGAGGAGTCACCTAGAACCAACATGCTCCTACTCAGCACATGGCTGCTCAGGGCAAAGGCAGCAGGAACACCCTTGGGAAGGTGGATGGGGAGAGGTCCTCCTGTGCCACTTTGCACTTCTGGATTTGTTAAGGAAGGGAAGCAGGCCCTGTTATAGGAGCCTTGGGGATTTTGGAAGAAAAGAGAGAGGAAAAAGCAGGAAACATTGGCTAGGAAATTAATTCAGTAGTCAGTGTGAGGGCTTTAAAGGCCCAGAAGAAGCCATTTTGCATTATAAATTCTTACATATATACATTTATATATATATTTGTATATTCCATGTTTCTTCACAAGAATTTCCTTTGTAAAAATCTATGCTAGTCTTATTCAAGGTAGTAAGTTCATGTAGCAACTTAACTTCCAATGCCTCAAAGACAGGAGCAGCATTGGATCTGTCCTGTTGATATAGCTGTTTTAGCCATGTCACATACAGGACCACAGGATGTGGACTGTGTAGAGGTTTGTTCTTATTGATGTGGTTGCCACATAAAACACAGGATGTCCAGGAAACTTTACATTTCAGATGAATTAAAAAAACTCCTCTAAGTATGAGGATGTCTCAAGTACTGCATGACACATACTAAAGTTTTTGCTGTTCATCTGAAATTCAAATTAACTGGGCATCCTGTGTTTTTATTTGTGAAGCTGGCAAGCCCAGATAGTTTATGAGCAGGAGGCAAATCCAGATACAGAGTGCAGTGATTTCTGGTGACTCAGTGTAGCTGATTTATTTCTTTCCCTAGAGTTTTAGGATCCTTTTGTCTGACTCAGTACTGGAATGTAGATTTCCACAGGCCACTCTTGGCTTTTGAGAGAAACAGTCAGAACATTTCTCTGTGCTGCCCAAACGGTCTTTCTGAAGTTGCCGTTAAATATCTAGATGCCCACTGAGTTTGTCATCACTCCCACAGCAGCTCTGGTGAAGGAATGATGGCAGAGTCTCTAAGAGAGCCATCTGCAAAGACAGGGTTGGTGCTGACCCTGTGGTATCTCTGACCTTCCTATGTGGTCTAGCAGCTTGGAGCACCTTCAGCCTCAGCATTCTTCTGTACTGCTGCATGCACTAGGCCGTGACAGACTCAGCTGCTAAGGGTACTGCCTTTCAGGCTTTCCTCATTCTGTTGGGTCCCAGAGCTGACAATGGGGACATCCAACTGAGGGAGGAGACATTAAAATGTCCTTGCCACACACTGTTTTAAATGTCCACCTTCTCCTGGAGACACATTAGCATTGGGCATGAAATCACTGCTGTGCTGCTACTTGACATCTCACATCTTTTGACTTTTGGGCATTGTTGGTAATCATTTATTTTCTCCTTACAAACTAACTGCATTTGGCCTGTGGAGCCTTACATTGCAGCTAAGGGCTTGCACTTTTGAGGTGGAATTATTTCCATGCGTCTCAGGCTCAATAGCAATTGTGTTGATGTGTCAGAAAAAGTTTGCTATTTTCCCAGTTGTGCTCAATTTTCACTTATCAAAGCCAATTCATCTTTTTCCTATGCTAAATTTAATTGGTTTTCTTTCTTATTTTATATTTATGGGATTATTACTGTTCAAGACAGTGGTTTGCATTTATCTTTATTGACTCCCACTGCATTTAATTGGGCCATCCATCCAGTTTGCCTATATCATTTTGGATGCTTCAAATTGTCAAGTGATATGAAATCTAAACTAATGTAAAAGATTCCCCCATTAGAAATTCCAAGAATTCACGTGATTGCATTGCAAACAATGGCAAAATTCATTATTTTTGCATTAAAAAATATTTTACCTAAAATTAACTGCTGAATAAATTGGAAAACAATTCTGAAAGTAGCATTCTACTAAAAATACATGTAAAATGTAAATCTCCCAGTTGAATTTCCGGATCAGGTGAAAGAAGACACACGGAAAGAGTCCAGCGAGGAACCCAACAGCACTCACTCTTCCCATCTTTCCTCGTGGGAGCACCTTATCGAAAGGTCCCTATCAATTGGAAATGCAAATCTATCAGGAGCACCTATGTTGGTCATAGGAATAAAAACTCCTGAATATACTTTTGTGCTTAATGGATAAATTCCAATCCGAGAATTAAAAAACCCCAATGTTTTCTCATGATAGAAAGTTTCTATACAACATTTAAATACAAAAAAAAATTATTCTAGATGGAAATTTGTTAAACTGCTTCCATTTTTTCACTGTCCTCTAAAGATCTCCGCCAGAGCACATAATTGGTTCACTTGGCTGCGAAACACTGGCTTGTCCCCGCAGCAGGCAGGCAGGATTCTTGACTGGCCCTTTCCACTCTGCAGCTCAGCATTGCTGATGGGCCTGGATCAGGAAGAGGAATGCAGGGGAAATACTTCTATAAAAGCAGCCATGGGCTCTGCCTTGAAGCAACAGTGTAGGGGCTATCATAGTTTGCATGGAAATATTAGAGAAAGATATTTTTCAAAATCATGTTGCTATAGCCAGTTGACAATAGCCTTCAGCACCCTCTTGTAATGCTGTAAGCTGCCAGTCAGAGGGACTATGTTGTCAGCTTTGCTTGGTGTGTCCTCCTCTCTTGACATGGCCTTGTCAGGGGTGGAAGGTGAAGCCAGTGGCAAGGTGGGGGTGGAGATTTCAGTACTGAGTCCAGATGCCACTGAAATCCGTGCTTTCAAATTGGGATTCTTCCTATGGTCTAGGCTTTGGTATAGTCCAGGAAGAATGTATTCCAACATTTTGGTTCTAATTAACAACCTGACATTAGAACCAATAATGAGTTCAACATATACTCCAACAAATATCCCATATATAACAAGATTTAAAGAGCAGTTTTGTACTTGCTTTCTTAAATTAAGGGATTGAAGCACAAAAAAGAATTTTATTCTATAAATGGCCATTTACTGTCTCAAAATATTATTGCCTTTTTCTTACTAATTAAAGATGAAATAATACTTGAACACTTCATAATCTTAAATTCACAATATTTTACTTAATTAATATAGCTAATTTAGAAAAATAATTGGCAATTGCTAAAACCTTTAATGTTGATGTGAACTGAGCTGGAAGCATTCTTTCATCACAAATTGGTATTTAAAATATAAAGTTCTGCACACAGCTGGAAAGTGCCATCGTAATTTGGCATTTATGTTCAGTAGCTATCATTAAACCAAACAAATTGAAATTAAAGAGAAAAGAAAAACAGTGGGTTCAGGAGAGATATTCAGGCTAGATCCTAATGCCTCAAAAGTATAATAAATATGACTTCTAAGCATGTATCAAGAAGTATAATGTTATGAAACATATTCAAAATTTTAATATGTTGATTTCATACTTCATTTTGGAAATACAACTTTGATAATATTTAAATAATTAAGGTTAACTTGAGTTATTTTCCTCCAACCAAAGAATATGCTTCAGTTGGTCAACTCAACTTATACTCATGATTTTAAAAGCAAAGTCATTCAGGTGACTGATTTTATGAATCTTGATGATGACTTGAATAAAGGCAAAAGGAACAGTTGGAATAAGCAAATTGTGACTTTTGTACATTTTTTAAAATTGGGGACAAATAGAAAAATGTCTCTGAAATTCCATACCACATAGCACAGATTCACAGCAATTTGCAGGAACACCAAAGAAAAACACATCCTTTGGAGAGTGTATTTGTTTAGTGGGAGGCTGTCTTTTTCAGGCCGGGAACAAAGTCTGCTAAAGAGGATGAGAACATATGCAGACACCATTGTGTGTACTGCTGGGGAGGGGTGGGAGGAGGAACGCCATTCCACAGTATGGAATTTGCTATCACTTTTCTCCTTGGTAACACATGAAAAAACAAGATTTTAAACAACAGCCTAAAGAGCAAGGAGTTTAAAAAAAAAGTACAACAAATGTTTCATTCTAGTGGAGTACAATGGTGATATTTTAGCTCTACCAAACAAGTCTTTAAAATAAAGGTTCTTTATATTCTTTTGCAAATAAAAGCCCCAAATATTTATCAAATTGCAGCCATGTTAAAACAAAAGGAGTTTTTAGTTTTCACGTCCTTTTTTTGAGCTGTAGAAGCTTAAAAAATTCACATATTAAGATTCTTCCTCAGAAGCAATATTTAAATCTCAAGAAAGAGTCGTATTTTAAAAAATTATTGTTTTAAGGAAAGGTCTGATGATAGCTTTTAAAGTTTCAGGGAAGACCAAATATCCTATATTAATAGGGATATAACCCAATCGTAAGAAACATGTTCTCTGACCATGATATTCATTTACTGTATAATTTTTAAAAGTTTAATTCAGCTGAGGATTATTTGCCACCAACTGTGTTCCTTTCACTAGACCAAGGAATTCCCAGAGAGATGAATCCAGATTCCAATGGTCAAGAAGGTCAGTGCCATGCCAGAGAAACAACAAGGAATCTGGGTAGAAATCACTACTCAAAGTGCTGGTGGGAACACAGAGGGAACAGATCCTTCTTCTGGCTTCTCCAATTTGAGGTAAGAGGAGACTGACTAGACTATGAAATGATTCCTGAAGAAGGTGATATTAAACTGACCTTGAAGTCTAGCTGGTGGGGGACAGAAAAAGGACACTCCAGGCACAGAAGTCAGGGAAAGTGAAGCACGGTGGTGTGAAGGACAGGGTTTGTCTAGTGGGACACAGGCCAAGGAGGGACAGGGCAGTGGGCACGGAGCAGCAAGCCTGCAGAGAGGAACTGGATCCAGACTGAGAGGCGACCCCTGACTCCCTGAGGCTGTAGTAGTGATGATAATGCTACGTCTCTTACAGCACCGACTGCCAGCCTCTGAGCAGTATCCTGTGAACACAACTCCTTTTAAATGTCAAAGCCACAGGATAAACCCATGAGGTAGCTACTATTGTTACCTCTTCTTATAGACAAACATGTCCTGTGTTACAAGTAGTGGTAGTCTAGGAGGCTGAGTCATTTTGAGGCTGTAGCAGGATCACCTTGAGGAAACAGAGTAACATGTGGGGATGGTGGGGGGTGGCAGAAGTGGACCTGGAGAGAAGGCAGGGCAAATGCACAAACTCACAATTTAAAATTTGGTAACCAACTCAGAAGGAAGGAGCCACAGACATTCTCAAATTTGCTCGAGAAATGGGAATGATATTGAATTTTGGGGTGACCCCAAGTAAAGAGAAGCCTAGGTTCGAAGAAGGCTGGCAAGTGGGCATTGGGCCAAGAGGGAGCAGGAGTAAGCCTGCTGTGGGAAAGGGGCACAACCCAACCCCAGCAGGAGTCTTGCTGCAGCTGACAGATGGACAGGCCTGAGGGCAGACATGGTGGACAGCCAGCTCTAGGGTCAGGCAGGTGACGGTGACAGAAGAGAAGGAGTGCAGGGAAGGTGCCAGGTCCGAGAAGTATGGAAAAGAAAGAACCTGAGAACAGGGAACTAAGAGGCTACTGGTGGATTGATGGGTAAATTTCATGGAAAATATAGCTTAAGGTAGACCTAAGAGTGGGTGGAAAATGAGAAGAAGTTTTCTGAAATCGTGTTTTCGAGAAATTTGCTAGGAAAGAGGGTGAGGCCACAAGAACACAGAAGGCCTTTTGCATTACTTTAAAATTTTAGAAAGAGACATGATCAAGGAATGGGGAAGGGCCAGTGTGTTGAAAGGAGAAGTAAAGAGTGAGAGAAAGGTCTCCAGGCTCCTCATAGGGTCTCCTAATCTCTGGAGGAAGCATATACTGTCTCAGATGCAGGAGGGAGGAAAGAAAGGACAGGAACACGCCGACCCACCTGGGGTGGGGAAAGCACAGATCAGGAACACCGGAGAAGGGAGAAGAAAGCATTCAGGACCTGGTGGATGCTGAAAATCACTTCTTCCTCATAGAGCCGCTCAGCAGTTACAGTTTTCTCCAGCAGTACTTGGCAGTACTTGGCAGTATTTGGTAGGACATCAGGGACACTTTTTCCTGCCATAGATTTTTTTTTTCACATAACATTTGCTTGTTTCTGCATGAATACCATGTGTGGATCACCAATTGGTTGTATAGCAGCCAGTTATGGTTTGGCGCCAAATATAATATACCCGTGGAAGTCTCTATTACATTGCATAGACCGAGCAAATCAATGAAGAATAGAATATTTTCAGTGTTAGCAACTGCCTGGAGTTCTGTGTGCTATATAATCTCTTGTGTTCTCTCTCAAACACAGACAACATGTGAAGTGGAAACCAGATTGAAAAGAAAAGAATTGGAGAAGTAAATACTACTATGCAGAGAAAAGCTGTGTTGCTGGAATTTATTTTTCATATTCTGGGTATCTTATTGTAGTTAAATGCTGGATGTGCTACTGCTTGGATCCTAAGAGGAATGTGTGAATTTGAGTGCTGTTCTTCCAAAAAACAATGTGCTTTAACGGGAAGGGAGATGGGCTTGGACACAAGTATCCCACCAGAAAAGAAATGTTTCTTGTGTGAGATGCTAATTAGTTCATAATGGCCTGGTTTGATCTGGCCATTATACTGTGCTCCAGGATCACACATTTTAATTAAAATTTGCATTGGATTTGTGCCTTCATATATAAAATTTAAATGAATAATATAGTGAAATAAAATGCCCATAGAGGACATAATATATGGAAGTCACTGTTCTAAGCACAGTAGAAAATAACAAAGATGATCGACATGAAAACTACCTTCTGAGCGCTGTCTCTCGGGGTCCACAGATGCTCTGACACTGAAGTTGCCAATACGAGGCATTAAAATGGAAAGAAATGTCTGGTAAAATAAACTCCTCTTACACTATGATGGTGTAAAATTTAAACAAATTTCTCAGATGCCTTAAGATAGACTAAAGATACTGCAAATCCTTTATTTCCAGGAGTAGGCTTTCTGCTTGAATTCAAATTTTCAGTGGCATCAACCAAGCCATGAATATTAACCAGATTTCTACCGTGTAGGAGACATTGTATCGCTGTCATGGGAGATATAAGGATGCATAAAGCACTTACCAGGCAGGAAGTATTTGTATTTTCAAGGGAAGGATGAGTCTGTGTCTACTCTAGCTGTTAAAGAAGGGCCATAGGAGTGATGTAGGCTATCACTGGGCCTTGAAGGGCACATAGAGCTCTTTTAGAAGAGTAGAGCATTTTGGATTATTTCAGATGGGGCAATGGCTTCCTTGAGGCTAGGAAGTTTGGTACACATCCAGGGAGAGTGAACAGAGCAGTGTGCCAGAATAGAAATGTTGTGTGAGAGAAAAATCTAGGAAAATAAAATTCAAATTATATTATGAAAGGCTTTCATTGATATGCTAAATGTCTTCTATATCCTCCTGAAGGATAATTGATAGCTAACGATGATTTGGTGGAGGAAATGTAATAAAAGCTGAGATTTTTTGAAAATGCGATATCCTAAAAATAAGAGGTAGACGTGGAAGCGAGATTGGTTGTAGTTCAGAGAAAATGGCAGTGGAAATAGGAAGAAGAACTGCCATGTGATTGTTGAAAGACGAAGACACTGAACTGGAAACCTAACCCCTCTAAGTCTTAGTTTATTCATCGTAGATTGGAGAGGGTGTCCCTGCATATGAGACTGCCATGAGGCTTACATAAATGAGAAAAACGTGGTGAAAACAAATACACTATTATCATCCTATAGAAATGCTGCCCTTTTATTTCCTATATATAAGAAATAAATATACAAGTGTGTTTATGATGTATTCAGCAATTTGCCCATTTATAATGTCACATGCCTTCCTTTTACTTGAGCCATAAACACTCATCTATTGAGTTGTCTTGAACATTGTAGGCTGAGATTAGTAGGTGGTCATAGATCAGTCAGACAAGGGCACCAAACCTACAGACTAAAAAAGAAAGACAAGGTATTTTCAGGTGACTTTCATGGAAGATGAGACTGGTAAATTTCATGAGGGATATCCAGGTCACTGGAAAGGATGTTCAGAAGATAATTAATTCCACTCCTTGGGCTGACAGGCTGGAAAAGGGATGAACAATATAGAAGTTAGGGAAAAATAGAGTTAATCAACTCCCATATGCTGCAGCTTGACCGTGTGCAAGGTGGCATAATATTGTCTGCATTTCCAGAGGAATATTGTGAAAATGAATGGGATATTATCTCCAAAACAATTAGAGATGTTGGGACAAGAGCCATGGTGAGAAAAATTCAAGTATTTCATTTCTGAAAAGACATTTAAAAGCATGTTAGACAAAATACAAGAACAGATTGACTTAAAAGATGTTATCAGATCCTTTGTGGTATGAGGTTGAATACTCCATGTAAACAGAAGCCATTCAGAATGACTATTATGAAAAGGAGAGAGAGAGAGAGAGAGAGAGAGAGAGAGAGAAATATAGAGAAATTGGAAGCAGCTATTCGATTTACCTGTGCAAGAAGAGAAGGTCATTTAACAGTCTGGAAAAAAAAATATACATTGTCAAGATTTTCTTAAAAAATGTAGAGAGTTTCTTTTCCTTTAGTCAATATGTTACGCATATGGCAAGTTTCTTGGCTCGATAAACATCTACAAGTAGATAATTTTGAGACAGATGGGAGTTTCACGACTTTGTCTTATTACTATTTACCTGTGCAAGAAGAGAAGGTCATTTAACAGTCTGGAAAAAAAAATATACATTGTCAAGATTTTCTTAAAAAATGTAGAGAGTTTCTTTTCCTTTAGTCAATATGTTACGCATATGGCAAGTTTCTTGGCTCGATAAACATCTACAAGTAGATAATTTTGAGACAGATGGGAGTTTCACGACTTTGTCTTATTACTCTCTATGATATTAGACTGAATAATTCCCAATTTGATTTCAGTTTTGGAAATCAACAGAAGGCATCTGGGTAAGAGACCAGGAGGTGGAAATGAAAGTGTCTCAGCTGCTGTTTGCTTGTAACTGATTGTTGTGGTCAGGAACTAGAGGCAAAGGCCGACTCTTGGGATTCCACAAATGAAGGCAAGGCCAAGATGACAATTTCTGGATGTTTGTAGGTGCCACACTCACAGGTTTGTGCAAGTAGGGAGAAGACAACCTTATGATCTGGTGCACAAGGCTCTTAGACATTACAGGAATGTCAAAGAGCAAGATCATGTTGAGAGTCAGAAGAACTAAGTAGAAGGAGAGACTAGTGAAGTTCATAACTTTCAGGATTTCACTTCCAGACTCAATCCACACTGAGTAAAAATATCCTGAGGGAAGAAGATAGCAGCTGCCCTCTCATCCTTCCCTGCGGGCTCCTCCTCCTACCCTTTATCCAGTAGGTGTCAGTGTCTGCCCTACTCAGTACCCAAGGCCAGGCCAGAGATTTTGTTAAGTAGATGAGTAACCATCAACAGAAAATCGAGTAGGGAAAAGATCAACAACCAAACCTACGATGCTATTTGTCCCAGGCAGTTTCATTCTACATCTCTCATACGCATTCCACTGCTCCTTGGAAACCCAGATTTGGCAAGCAAGTCAGGCAGGGTCTCCACATCAGTGCCATAGAGATTTCATACTCTTTGTTATGGGCAGTCCTGTGCTTTGTAGATGATTAATAGCTTCCCTCTCCTTCACTTGCTATACGTCAGTACTGCTCTCCCACCCTCATCATTTGCAACACAAAATGTCTCCTGACATTGTCAGATATGCTTTGAGAGGGAAAACCATCCTAAGTTGAAAAACAGTGCTCTAGTTAGGAAAAAGTAACCTAAAGATTGGGAAGAGTTACTGCCACTTCTGACCCTCAGGGGAGTGTGGCAATTGTATTTTATAGTTGATGGAAGATGTACATGAAAAATGGGAGACTACACAGCCAAGATTTTTTCTACAAACGCAATAACAAATACTGGTGTAGCTCTTGGCATCATAAGAAACTATATTTTAGTCCACAAATTGTTTTCATTTACATTATACCATTTAATCCCCATTACACTGTGAAAAATTTGCAATCTCTAGTTTATGGATGAGAAAATCAAGCCGTGGAGTTGATTTGTATAAGATTTATCTAGAAAATGACTGAGACCACAATCAAATCAAGGTCATCAGATCTCACATGGGAGGTGGAGAAGGACCAGTGGTCCCTCTAAGAAGCCAATGAGATGTGTCATCGACAGCAGTAAAGTCAAGAGATAATATAGGGGTATCTATTACTCTTTGCCTGCAGAGGGTGGGCAGAACAGAGATTGGGAGGGCTCGATAGACTCTGCTTCTTCTCTGGTCTTATTTTGAAAGAGATGCTTTGCAGACCTAACTCCTTCACCTGCTGCCATTGCTTTGAACTCACTAAACTAACAAGGTTCAGGGAGAAAAATACTTAGATTTAATTTTACTTTTAATATCATCCTTTAAATTTTTATTTTTCTGCTTTTTACAATGTTAGTACAGTCATATATTGCTATTACATATTATATATACACATACTTATATACTGTTTGTGTGTGTTGGTTTTTCAAGCACATTTTAAAAACTGATTGAGTGCCATAGTGAACCAAAAACTTTTACAACTTTTCTAGAAGTATCATGCAATTACTAACACTATCCATTCAGAAATACCAGTCAAATCAAATGCAACCAGTTCCCACATTGATTTTGCAACCTTTCCTCCTCTTCTTCTCTGGAGATATCTTTGCTCCATATTCCTCACCCACCCAGAAGCCCCAGCTCTAATGCTAGAAGTGGAGTCTTCTTTGTCCCTCATCTTCCACATTTGAAGCCACCTGTTGTATTCCTTCTGTCCCCCAAACCAGATCCTCTGCTCACAGTGGCCCACCCTGGTCTGGCACCAACTGCTCCTGCAGCAGGGCTCCCATTCCTTCTCTATAAGCCAGCTCAAATTATCTCCCTGAAAGATAAAAGTGATCTGGTTACTCCTTTACTGAACTCTTCTCTATGCCTACCCAGTACTCCAAGAAATTGGCCTGGGGGTTATGGGTCTCCTGACTCTGGCCTCACCTGGACCTCCTCTCTGTCATGGCCAACTCTCCTCTGCCTCTGTCTGAACCCACACTGCCCTCAGCATTTGGTTGCTTTTCTTTCTGGCATCAGGAGGCTGCCCAGGCCTTTCTTCCTTAGGAAGGTCTTCTCAGCTTGCTGCACTCAGAGTCAAGCCTGTGCCACATCTGCTCATAGGTCTCCCAGGCAGTGGCAAAGGTAGCATAGAGGGTTCTTAACAGCCTTTACCCAGCTTCCCCTAATAGGGACATCCTACACATCCATTTTATATTTGGTAAAGCTAAGAACAACACTGGTACCTTACCACTCACTAAGCTCTAGACTTGATTAGGATTTCATCAGTTTTTGCACTAATGTCTTCTTTTTGCTCATGGATTACCCCAGGATACTGCATCCATATTCTCCTTGGTTGTGGGACAGATTCTTAGTCTTTTGTTTTTCATGATCTTAATAGATTTGGGGCTGTGTTTTTATGGGAAGAAAAGTACAAGGGGCAGTGTCTCTTAAAACAGCACATTGGGGTTATGAGTATTAAATTTAATATCTACTCCAAGGATGGCTCCATTAAATTGTGTACATATATTTTTTTCTTGAAATTTATCATGTAGGATTTTTGCATGCATGTGCACAAATGAGCTTGCTCTATAATTTTCTTTTTTGTGTTATCTCTTTCAAATTTTGCCATAAAATAATATCCTATCTTCATTGCTTCCTATTTTTTAAGTTTTCTAAAATAGATTGTATGAGGGAAAGGTATAATTTTGGATATTTGGAAAAAATGGACAAAAATGACTTAGGGATTTTGTTTCTTTTTACAGGGGCAGTTTTTGATTATGTGCTCACTTTCTTTAATTGGCAAATTGCAGTTCCCTTTTCTTCACTAATTCTGGTAATATATATTTTTTATTAAATTATTTCTTTTAACTAAATTTCAAATTCATTAGCATTAACTTGCTTCTGACAGAGCATCTGTTAAACTCCCCTTTTCATTGTTATCATTGTTTATTAGTGTGTTTTTCCTATGCCCAGTGTTGGTGAAAGCTTGTCTATTTTATTATCCATTTTACAGAACTGGGTACTATACATTCTCTTGGGTTTTACAGATTCTGTGCTGCTTCTCTCATATTCATTTCAGTGATGTTTGCTCTTCTGTTTATTATCTCCACTATTGTTGTGTTTATTCTGTAGCTGATTCTTTAGTTGGGTTATTCTTTTCAATCTACATCCTTATCTTATAAATTCATTGAAAAGCACATACTATTTTAGTTATACCTATAAAATATTGTTTGAGTAGTACAAATTCTTTGAAATTTGTTGAAATTTGAATCTCTTTTGGTCACTTTATAAATGTTTGATGAGTGTAGAAAAGAACATCTTCATTGGGTGTAGAGTTCTGTTATGCGAAG
Organism: Fukomys damarensis; assembly: GCF_012274545.1. Taxonomy (NCBI): domain Eukaryota; kingdom Metazoa; phylum Chordata; class Mammalia; order Rodentia; family Bathyergidae; genus Fukomys; species Fukomys damarensis. Next base: position 40,319,909 of record NW_022900926.1, read on the forward strand.
AAAACTTATCTATTAATTTTGTTGCTTAAAATCTTGTATGTCTTCAGTGGTTTTTGTTTGGCTGTTTGATCTATTAGTTTGTTAAAATTATCATCTTCCACTTCAAGGATTTGTCAACTTTTCTTATAGTTCTGTTAATCTTTGTTTTATATATTTCAGATTCTACTGTTAAGTCAATACAAGATGGTGGGTTTTATATCATTTGAGTGTATTTTGTTTCTTCTTAACATATGACATCACTCCTTTCTCTACCAAAGATTTTTGGGACCAAAATTACAACATAAAATTTCTCTTGCTTAGTATTTTCTCAGTGTATCTATATATTTTATCACCTTCACATCTTTCACCATGGTTTTACATATAGGAAATCCAAAATAAGTCTTTAAATATTTTTCCAAATTAAGCAAACCCTTACTAATGAAAATGCTTCTAATATCCTAACATTGTTATTTTGAGCTTTAGTTTCACTTTTTAAGAGGTATATTAAAAACAAGTAATAGTTAATTAATTTTACTGATATCATCAATTTGGGGACATGCCAATATTTCTGGTAGCTAAGGGTTAACTTCGAGTTGCTTCTTCTTGCTGGTATATTAGCTTTGACAGTGATTTTACTTAGATTTAGGGAAACTCTGCACATCTGAAATTATTTTATTCTCATTCCTGAGTGATATTTTAGCTGTGTCTAAAATTTTTAGACAGTTAATTTTTTTGTCAACATTCATGTGGTACTATACATTGGGTCTCTAGTACTGATAATTCCACTGTCAACTGTACTGTTTCTCTGTGGTTGTGATTGTTCTCCCTCTGATCAACCTAAATACTTTCTTATTTTCTTTAGTGTTTTCCAATATTGTCATGATGAGACGAGGATAGGATTTATATATTTATTATTTCTCAATTGGAGGCAGATTTCCTATCACTAGCTTTCAACTCAGTAATGTCTTTTTAATAACCTAGTTTAAAGCTCATACTTTTTGTGCAGCTTCTCTTCTAAAACTGGATTTATAATCTGTACTCCTTGCATACACTTGTTCTTATCTCAGCATTTCTATTATTTATTAAAATATAATTTCTTTTTTATTTTTATGGGATCATCTTGTTTTTTTCTTTGAACATCTAGAATATATTCATTTTAGTCCTTCTCACACACAAATTTGGTTTACTGCAGGATGAGTACATATTCCAAATTTTTATTTCATTGGCTCTCTTTTTAACCATTTGATTTCTTCATGGGTTATGGCATTTTTACTTGCTGGCTTATTATATACAGAAATGTTTTCTTCTCCATTTCTCTTAGTTTTTCCCAATCTGTACCTACTTTTCTGTCTAGTAGTTTGGTGGTTGCCTCTACACAATTCCTAGAGCCCTCAGTCCAGCATCAGATAGTACCTGGCAACAGCCTTTTGTTTTTATTTGTCTCCAGTTGAAGACTCTATTCTGGTCTTGTACTCTGAGCACCAACCCTAGTCCTGATATTCCATCCTACAGGGAAGCTCTTCTCCCTCACTGCCCTGCAGAAGCCAGGCTCTCAGATCCCACTGCCTGATGTTTGCATGGGCTTTTGGGAGGTCTGTGGCTTCAAGTCCACTTACTGCTGACTATTCTGTTTCTGACATAAAGAGATAAGATATTAATGTTTTCTTTGAGCCCAGATCTAAGTTTTTGGATTCTCCCTCTTTATAGTTTATCCATCACTGCTGTGTTCAGCTCATAGCATTTAGTTTTCTGTAGCAAGTATAAATATACAGAACCATTATGATAAGAGTTGATACATCATCTTTGTGATAACCCTCAAAAAGAGTAATTAGCTAGCCTGGGAAAATTTTTGAGGAGGAGATGAAGCATTGAGTTGCTCCTGGCAGGATGGACAGTATTTGGATTGGCAAAGAAGGCTCAAATCTTGCAGACAGCAGCAATAGATAGGAAAGGCACAAATGGAGAAACAAGGATACTAAACTTTGGGAGTACTTAGAAAACAAATCTAGCTGGAAAAAAAGCCTATACAGAAAGCAATAAAAGTCAAGATTGGGAAAATTGTTTAGGACCAGGTAATCCACATGTTTGATTTCCAGACTAAGGGATTTTCATCAAAGATAATGGAAAGGTGCTGAACATTCTGCATATAGAAGTAGAACAAATTGTTGCTGTTTATCAAAAGCTTATTATTTTGTCATTGTGAAGAGTGCTTAATATAAATTATCTCATCTGAGCCTCAAGAAACCCTATGAAATAGATACTATAATTATACTCACTTGACTTAAAAAATAATTGAATCTAAAGAGATTAAATAATTATCCTGAAATCACATAGGCCAACTAATGATCAGAAAGATACCAGGTCCTAATATCCAGAATCTGTAAATGTCTCTTGATTAGGAAGTAGGGACTTTGCAAATGCAATGGAATTAAGGATTGCAACACAGCGAGATTTTCTTGGACTATCCTGGTGGGCCTTATGTCCAGGCACAAGTGTCTTCTTTATGAGAGAGGCAGGGGAAATATGACATACACAGAAAGAGAGACAGTGTGAACACAGAAGTAGAGACTGGGATGATAAGGCTATAAGCAAAGGAATAGGGGCAGCAGCCCAAACCTGAAAGAGACAAAGCATGGATACCCCCTAAGAGCCTTGGAGAGGTGCATGGCCCTTGGGACAGTTGGATTTCAGCACAGTAAAACTGAAGTTGAGCCTCTGGGCTCCAGATCTTTGAAAACATACAGTTTGATGTTTTAAGCCACATTTGTGGTAATTTTTTATGATGGTCACGGGAAACATATAGACCTTGTAAGATACAGTGATATGATAGGTCAATTGACTGTAGACTTTTCTTCTGACCAATAGTCTAGAAAAAAAAACCCTGATTTTGGATGATTATTTTAGAAATGAGGTATAGAAGTGAACAAAACTAGAAAAAGCTAGAGCAATAAGAATTTAGGAGACTATGACAGTCACCCAAGAACAATTAATATGCTTCCAATATATCTGCATTATAATTAACATTTCAGGTAAGCTTTTGTTCAGTGTTATAGTTAATAGATGGGGATAGAGAAAAAATACTGTAGTTAATTTTGTTCATAAGAGATAGACTAACAACCTCAATTGTCAATTTTAGAGTGGCATTGCTAGATGTTTATCCATGGCTGTAAGCAAATCATTTTCCATTTTTTTTTTCAAGAGGCCAGCCATGAGCCTTCTGATTTTTAAGTCAAAAGAACTTCCAAATCCAAACTGAAGTGTTTAACTACATAATAATGAAATTGCTTTATAAGTCAGGTGAGAAACATGCATGGTTTGTGATGTGATCATAGAACATGACTGTCAACTTGAAAACAGGCATGAGATATGGAGCTGTGATGTGCTAATGCTCTGGCTCTTCTTGATGCTTTCTGTCCTGACTCTCGAGCCATGGTAACATAAGGTTTCTGGTAGGCTTTACCACAGACATTTCTGTATCCTGAAGCTGGGAATGACACTTTAGCAAATCCATGGTTTCCTCATCTGCAAAATGGCAAAATGCCACGTCCCTTGCAGGGTAAACAAGAGAATGTTTGTATAGAACCTGCTTGGGGCCTGGGCTTGAGCCAGCCCTGATATTTGCTGGCCAGGTGACCCTGAGCAGTTCTCTGCCAGTAAAGTGTGTTCCTGTCTCTTAAAGCTGTGAGCAGTCAACTAATCTCAGGTGCACAGAATCTGGTACTTGGTGAGTACTTTATAAATATTAGCTTTCATCATGTGATTGAGGGGAGCCAAACACCAGAGTTGTAGCACAACTGAGTTCTCTGTTTCTAGGATAACTGCAGGCTTTCTTGGGAGTCAGGGCAATGAGGGAGAATGGAGCAATGGGATCTGAGAGCCCTCTCTGGCTTAGAAGTGCCAGTTCCATATTTGCCACATGGAATCTTAAGGTTGATCTTTGAATAGATGGTTTTTTTTCCTGAGGATTTTAGTGAGTTAATGCAGTGCTGTCTTGGAATAAGACTGAATCTTTATTGTGTTTAAAATTCTGGAGGAATAAAATGATGCTAAGGACTGGCAAGCAAACAATAAAGCAAAACAGGAAGGTACAATGTTTGGAATATATTCAAAGGGGGGGTAAATATATTATGGTCAATGCACACATTGTAGGTCACAGATAATGATGAAATTTAAATTCATCTCCAAAGTCTGTGTGGCATTGTAAAGAATGGGGAGACTTAAAAATAAGGCATAAACAGAGCTCATTATGCCACTGTGATTTCAGATATGGACGGAGATAGAGTGGGTTTCTCCAGACAAACCTCTTATTTCAAAAATATTGCTGGTTTCAAAAGTATCACAAAATCTCTTTGCTTATAGTTCAAGTAAGAAATGTATTTGGAAACATGGTTGTTACTGAAGCTTAAGCTTTTCATTTTTGAAACAGTGATGCAAAATCCTTGTATTTGAGGAATCTGATAGTTACTACCCAGAATCTTTCTGTGTTGCTGACACATTTACTGTGCATTTTAAGTGAAAATAAAATAGGAGCATTTCCTATCTATTCAAGACATTTTAATTCACTTTATATGATTCTCTCTTTAAAAAAGTATTTAGTTGAATAAATTATTCAAAATCAAGGGTATAAATTGGCATAAAATTCATTTTGAAATAGTTCATTTAGTAATCCCTACATTGGCAAAAGTCAAGGTGTAGTACAACAATTTCAGTTTTAACTATGAGTAAATTTGAGGAATTATGTTACCTAAGAAATTAAAGATTACAGTAAACAGCTAAAGTATAATTGAAAAATTTACCCTGAAACAAACAAAAGCTGTGGAAATCCTTATGGTAAAAATATGAGTAGCATCCTTAAGGGGAAGCTTCAGGTGACAGAAGCAAGTCAGTGGATGAAGGACCAAATTTTCAATAACTGGTGTGGGGACTATTACATTATTATGTCAGGGAATGGACAGTTGTCTTAATCAAGGTGCTAAATCCCAAAAGCACAAATCTCTGATTATATCAGAACTAGCTTACTTTTTAAAAAATACCATGAGCCGGAGATTTAGCTCAGTGGTTCCTTGGCCTGCCTTGCAAGCGCAAGGACCCGAGTTCAATCCCACAAACAGCAATGAAAGTAACACCGAAGTCTGGAAACACGTGTAACCAATGGGTAGTATTCATAGTGAATAAAATATAACAAATTGATGAGAAATAGATAAATAACCCAACCAAAACTGAGCAAAGTATTTCAACAGGAAATTCATAGAAGAGAAATATGGAGAAATAATATAAGGAAAAATACTCAACTTCATTAGTCATTTAGGGAAATGCAAATTGAAAGATATCATTTCATACTCACTTGTTTAGAAAAAAATATTATGGTATTTGACATTTCTAGGTACCAGCTCACATGTGGAGGGATCCATGTCTCTCGAGCATGTGAGCTGGAGGGAAACTGACAGCATGTAGAAAAGTGAAAGGCGTGATGTACATTAACTTTCAACACAGAATTTTGACTTTTGGGTATAAACCTTAAAAAATCTGTACTCCATATATACCAAGAGAAATGTAGATTTCTTGATCATTGTTTGTAATAAAAATTAAAGACTTTTGAAAGACAATGGAATGGATGAACTGGAGTGCATTTATGCAATATACAAGTATATTCTTCAGTGTTTAAAATTAATTGACTAGAATTACATGCAATTATATAGGCTTCAAAATACTAATCCATAAGGAAACATGTTGAGGAAGTGATATGCATAGCATTATCTTATTACTGCATATAAAATGAGTAGATGTGAAAAATGTATGTATATAGTTACAGACATATGTATTAATAGTAGGAAAAGCATGCATTAAATGATAAGTAATGATTTGAGGAACTCATTACCTTTGAGGAGGGAATAGAAGAAGGATTTTCATGGATATTAGTAGTATATGAAGCTTTTTTCCTCTCAAGAATCTTGTGAAGTGAATACAGATAACCATCAAAATTTGATAAAATCAATTGGGAGGTACATAGGTATTTGTGTATGAGTTTCTATGTTTTTCTGGATGTTTACAATATTTAAAAATATGTGTTAATTTGTTATTACTATTGGTTAGTATATAATAAGAAAAAGATGCCATACTCTAATTGTAGCCCCCCAGTTCAGATTTTCTGAAATTAGGATGTACTTTAAAATCAAGATATATTTCAGTAGAGAATTCTTTCCCTGCAAAGGCTATAAAAATGATGATATTTCCTTCAACTCCTGATGCTTAGACTTTTAGTGTTGGTCGGTGGTCTGTATATATGTGCTTGTTAGTATAAGGGATGCCCTTGTGAATTAGGTAATTTGACTGCTTTAAGTTATCAATTCCTGTTCATCAAAGCAATAGGGGAGAATCTTCCCATGTGACTGTAAAACTGAGTATAGTAGCCTACATTCAGGAGCTCTCAGGGCTTTAATGCTCTGCTGTCATCATCTTGAAACACATAATCATTTGATCTTTGGTGTATTCTGAAATTGAAGTGCTGGGACAATAGAGCATGTTTTGTGCAGAGGAGAGAGTTGAAAAAGTGAGTCCCTTGCCTCTACTTGTTGCTCATTCTTACAGTATGCTCAAAAGACTCCATGGAATCAGAATTATGGTGGACTGGCATGGGTGAGAATCAAGAAAAGTGTGTTATATCTATGACTGAATAAACAGAGACATGTATAGCCCTAAGAGGCCAAATGTTCTGTTTGAAACAGAGTGGCTTTCAATGTAAAGGGATGACAATGGTATTTTAAGGAAGACAAGTGACCACTGAACTCTGCACCTTTCTTATTACAGTGTCTTCTTTCTATCACCAGCAACTGAAGCCGAAAATGATGTCATAAAATGACAGGAAAAGAGGGGCAACTAAAGGTTTCTCTTCCTTTCAGTCCTTCCTTTCTCATCAATATCAAAGTCAGTAGGTTGTGCAAATATCAGGAAGTGAAAAACTGCTTTGTGTAGTATTTCCACAGTCCTGAAAGAATAAAGTCCACATGAATATATGAGCTATGAAATACAAATTATGTACTTTCACCAATTTCACATATGAATTAGATGGTCTAATATTTTCATTTAAAATTGGGACTGTACATATAAAGAATGGTGATTTTTCATGTTAATAGTTTAAAATTTAAGTTTTTCTTTACTTAAGATGCCATTGAATAGCAAATAAAATACATCATGACAAACTGGAAGATCACAGAAGAAAAGAAAATTAGAAGAATCGTTTTCTTGCTTTTGGAACAAGAGGTCTCACATTTCCATTTTGCACTGGACCCCACAAATTGTGTAGCAACCTTGCACTACAGGAAAGATACACAGCAAATTCTAAGTAGCAAGATACAGAGAGGCATGAGAAGAACTATGTCTCCCACCAGCAGAAGAAAGCAGAAAAATCACATGGGATAACAGGCTTTTCTCTAGAACTGCTCTACTAACATATTACCCACAAATGGTCTACTTCTACTTTAGGAACAAACAAGACAACTAATTCTTTTCATGAGTATCAGGTGCAAGTATTTCTTGTTGCAGGATCTGGTCGCTATTAAGATTCACTTCCTTTTGAGTGTTCAATGGACTACATTTCCCAGACTTCTGAGCAGAGGTGTAGTCCTGTGACTGGGTTCTAACAAAGGGATAAAAGCATCAGTGGCCTTCACGATCCGGCCTGTTGAAACCTCCTGTCTAACCTGCACCATAAACTAGACTTCTGAATCTTCTTCCTAATTCCCATTACCTTTCTTCTTCTCTACTCCTAGGCTACTTTTTTAAATGATATTTTTTCCTAGTGCACACCCAATTGATGCTAATTGAAGTCCACTTGGAAATGAAATAAAGCTTTTGTTTCTACTTCCAAGAATCTAAATTGATATTAAACACAAGGATCATGTAGGTGTTCTTCTTCTGGATTTAATAAATGCCATTAGGAACTCAGAAGCGACTCATTAGCTTCTGCCAAGGTAATGTTACAGCTGGTGGAATGGGAAATCCTCAATTCTCCTCTGCTGACCCCTGTCTTGTAGCTGTCATGGTTGCCATTTCTGGTCTCTAAGCAGGACTGCTGTCAGCTTCACTAGATTCAGACAAGGCTATATCAGCCCCAGGACACATGCAGGCTGCTCAAAAGTTCTGAAAAGTAATATAGCAAGAATAACATTCTGGTTGTTTTATTTTAAATAGAAGTTGGGCATCAAAAGGAAAATTGGTTCTCATTCACTTTATAAGTAATGATTCCTGGCATTCAGATTTTCATTTTTTCCTTGCATGAGATCATTTTATTGTTGAAAACTGGAAAACTAATTCTATTGCTTGAATAGGCAATTGATTAAATTTATTGATGAACATAGTCACAAACATGCTATTAAAATAGCAATTTTTATAAAATATATATTTATTAGATTTCTAATAACTAGTATAAATAAAGCTAGTCATACTTTTGGAAATAAATTGTACACTTTTTCATCTTAAATAAAATAAATCTCTTTTTCAAATCCACGGAGATTTAACTTCATTAGAATATTAAAAATTAATACACAGTAGACTAATATTATAATGTCATATATTATTTATATTCAACTAGGCAAATCAAATTATGTCCTTTTGAAATAACATTACATGCAGCAAAAGCTACATGTAAATAGCTACTCACTAATCTAAATAAGAACCTTCTTCATTGTATCTATGTTTTGTTTTTTAAGATAAAAACCATGAAAACACATTAAGTGAATAAAGGAGAACAAAATGTTCAAGATGTGCTTATTGAGCACATACTGCGGGCAAGGTACTGTGCTGAAGTTATGTAAGGGAATGATAGCGTTTTTGGAAAACAAGAATTTTATATTTGTATAGAATTTTGGATATCTACTAACATGCTCACATTTCTTATCCTATTCGATTCCCACAACACTTGCATGAGAGAAGGAAGGCAGTGTAGCTCAATTTCACATCTGAGGGCCAACCCATCACTTTCAACTGTCACTGTGTTAGATTCCTATGGCTGCTTCGTAAAAGCCACTCACTTGGAGGCTTACAACAACAGAACTTTATTGTCTCACAGTGTAAAATCCAGGTGTCAGTTGGGCCATCGTCTCTTTGAAGGCTGTAAGGGAAGATCCCTTCCCTCCTTTGCCCCTCCCTCCATCTCTTGTTCTCCTTCCCATCTGAAAAATCTCTCCCTACATCCTATTATCTACCTTTTATTTTGTTCTTTATTTAGATTTTGGGTAATTGCCTCATATTTTAAACCATACGGGTGTCTTCCCAAACAACAGATAGTTTGAAAGATAGGTACCAAATTTTATCATATTTTAATTACAAATTCCTTAGAACATGTGCCAAAGAGTGATTACCTCTGGAAACTTAATGATGTGGATAAAAGCTAGCTTCCACAAGGTAAATGTATCCCAAATCCTTACAGAGTTGGAAATTCTCCAATTAGTCATCAATTTCAAGTAAACTGTCCCATGAGTAACAGGCAGCTGGTTTTGGCTAAACAGTGCCTGTGCCATTGTGAGCTTTGTGTGCATTGCCCCCACCTGAGGCTAATTGTTCTCCAGTGTCTGTGAGGGTCATAGTGAGCACCCTTGCCCGGCCCACTTCATGCTCTAGTGCGGCAGTAAACTAAGTGAGGAAACTTGTATGAATATGACTTGATTTTTTAAAAAGCTCAGCCTGCAGACAAGAGAAATGACAACTCCTCCTAAACTCATTTTCTACATGATGGACAGCCCTAATAGACTCGATGTTTCCATCAGCACGGTGGACCTGGAAACAGCTGACTGCACCACCCCGGTCGGAGGCATTTGTATTTCTTTTCCTAATGTATCTACTTCTTTAAGTAATCAGGTTTTTTCTTGCCCAGCTACTCCTGATTAGAACCAAATTATAATTCTTCAGGAGAATGTTCAAACTCATTCTCCATTTACAATGGAGGGCAATTTCTCAACCTGGCTTCCGGTTCCAAAGAAGCTGAGATTAATATCCTGAGAATTAAGCTTTTGCTCTACTTCAATTTCATGTATTTTTAAGTAGCTTTCCTGAGTAGAGAGAATCATCATGTTCAGATAATCTCACCAATTTTGCTATTTTAAAAACAATTACACTTTGAATTCAAAAACCTCCTGGAAACGAGAAATTTCAAAGCTCTTTAAAAATAATAAACTACAATCAAGGAACAAAGAAATATTAAAAAACTACATAGCACATATTCTAAATTACATGTTCTGAGATGGATTATAAAGGTAAGAAAGACATATTGAGATATATATATATATATATATATATTGCCAAAATAAAGTTCATAATATTTTAGAATATCTTTTAATTAAAACAAATCACCATCACGCTTTAATCAGGCCGCACTGTGCACCCGAGATGAAAGCATGTTTCCTAGTTGCAGGCACATGGTATGCAAGTGACATGAGCAGCCCAAATGCCAGGACTGTCATGATAAGTCATGTCTCTTAACTCTAACAGTAATGATGTCACTGAATCTATTACAGAGAGAGAGAGAGAGAGAGAGAGAGAGAGAGAGTGTGTGTGTGTGTGTGTGTGTGTGTGTATGTTTCTCTGTTTGGTCAAGTCTTTTGCAACTTAAATGCCATGACTAATTCTATAGCCATAAAAAATAAAAATAATATAAATTAATAGAAGTGAAGATATATAAATAAAAGGTGATCTGAAGATTCTTATTCAACAACAACAACAGATTTTGAAGACTTACTATCTGTGGGTAGTTGTAGGGATGAGCAGTGGACAAAACAAAAGCACCCCCACCTTACAGGGCTTAAAGTTTCAGTAAAATGAAGTTATAACTAGTGTTCTCGCCTCAGAACTATTAACCAATATAGATACCAATTTAAAAAGCAAAGGTTATTGTTTATAAGTGGCATAAAAAAGCTCAAGTAGTAGTGGGATGAGACAATCTGTTCTTTAAATTTCACAATTTGATAAAGTATCATAATTGAAAGATATTTGAAATACGATGTCTTTGAGAAAAATTTTTGTAATTTTGTGCTTATGTGCCCCCAAGAGAAAGGGGCCAATCAATGCTCTGGAAATCATGTTCTTTTGTTGGAAATGGAATTCACCATTTCACTTATCTTGTCATATTTAATTTTCAGTTTAAGAAAAAAATGGAAGGATTCACTATAGTTAAAAGTTTAAGCATCTGTCAGCTCGTACTAAAGGCTATAGAGGCAGATCCTAGCCATGCAGAGACTAAAAGTGGGAGAGGGTGTGGGGAGTGGTTCAAGAGCGCATTGCCTATGTTTGTGGTCCCCCAAGAGGTGCCCATCAGTGTTGAGATGTGACTGACAGCATCACTTGTGGTGTGTTCACGCACTCCCCTTGTCTACGTTAATAAGTGCCTGGCAACTCTGGCAGGGAAAAACCAGAAACAATGAGAACACTTCAGGTCTGTTGACTTGCTGCCACCCTCATTTTCTTCTCCTTTCTGCCTGGGTTCATGCCATTTCGCTTTGATAATTATCCTGGGTTTTTATCTTCACACAATCTAAACATAGTCACTCATAATAGGAGGGGTTTATATGAAGTTATTTTACTTTCACCTCTGCAGTGCCCTTTCAGATTCTTTTGCTGTGGCTTTCTAAGTTGTATTTTAATTTAATTGAGTATGTGTGGAAGGAAGGTGAAGCTTGAAACACAGGGCGTCAGAAAGACTGGGAGAATTATTGTGATTTGTCTAAACTGCATTTGCTCTGTTCCTTTTGTAAATGCCCTCATAAATACTGAAGACATTCTTGGTTTCACTGCTGTGTGAAAATAAAACATCATAGAAATTAGTTCTGTAAAATGAATAGGAGTGGAAGGTGTCATCTAGAAGAATTGGATGCATTCAGCAGGTGTCCCAGTGCTGGTTCTGGTGTCCTGTGTCAAGGTCAGCCACTTTGCCGGAAGTGTTGTACTGATCCAGGGGTAATCAGATAGTCCTCTCTGCCCCTGCTACTTGAGGGCGATTGAATGTCTTTGTGTTTCAAATGAAAGTCTGTCATCATGCCACCCCTTTTGTCTCCCAAAGACACTCTTTGCTGTTAGATACCTATTTATTCAATGTTTCTTCTATGCTGTATGAGGACCTACATACATACATGCTTTTGTGTGAATACACTCATCAACTATCACATAAAAATAGAATTATGCCCTCATTTTATTCTGTAATGTGTGCATATATGTATGTGTGTGTGCACACATGTGTGCTTGTTTTATGTTATAATAAACTGTGGTTCTCTTTTCCAAGGCAGAATATGTATCATTTCATTAAATGCTGCACAGCATTCCATCCTCCTATGGATGAAGATTTAGAAAATTAAAAAATCTTTATTTCAACATCTGTGTTGTTATTTTTGTAGGATGGTTTCCTAGAGGTGGAGTTTAGGGGTTGAATGTAATACACACTTAATAGAAAATGTTGTTATATTTAAAAAATATTGTGCTTATTTACTTTCCATTTATTGTTAGATCACTGATTTCTCCAAATTTTCATAAAACATGGAGGTCAGATTTCATCTTGATTTTAATTTAACTAGTAATAAGGTTAATGAACTTCTTCACTGTTTTTGATTTACCTATGTTTCTTTTTTCTCTGAACTGCTCTTTCTAATATTGTTATTCAGGAGCTTTTGTGTGTGTTGGCATTAATCCTTTTACTATTGTATATCTGGGCTAAGCCTTCATTGTTGTATGTGTTGAAGCTATTTTACTGAAACTTGCCACTTGCTGTGAGTCCCATGGTAAGTTTTTCACTGTCCATGAAATTTTCATTATATAGAGTCAGATCCATGGATCTTTCCCTTGATGCCTTTGAGATTTTGTGTTGTGGTTAGAAACATCTTCTTCACTCTGATATTATTTTAAAATTATCTTATATTTTCTTCTAGTATTTTCATAGTTAAAATATTTTATACTTAGATCCTTAAAGTACTTAAAATATGGTGGGAAAGGACAAGAAAAAGGAGAAGATAAGGAAAAAATGGAAACGATTTTATTGTAAATAAAGAGGGAAAGAGGGGTTGAAAGGAGGAGGGGAAAGAGAAAAAAAGAAGCAAGATACATCATGTACAGGTACGAATTCCCTATGATGAATGTTATCATTATGTTTATCTAAAATGTACCAATACACGATTTGCTTATGAAAACAAGAAGAACTGGGGATGTCGCTCACTGTGGAGACCCTGGGGGGTTCAGCACCTAGTACCATAAAAGATATTATGAATTGTAGATAACTTTGGAACCAGGATCTAGGAAGAGCAGGATACTAGAATGCTAGAATACAGGGGGAATTTTACTTATACTTTGGTACCGTTTGTGCTGTTTGCATTATATATGCAGATATGTCTGTCTGTCTGTCTGTATGTTTTTCTTTTCCACTTTTCATCATTTTGTGTTTGGGAACTCCATGGAGTTGAGTTAACCACACACCTCTGTTCATGGTACGGTACTACCTTTAAGCCAAAGCTTCCTGTTATTTTGTTCACAAATTGTTCACTTTTAAACTCATATCTTCATCACTTTTTCTTTACTTCCCCATAAACCATCATTATATACATCTTTTTGTATATGTGTGACCTTACAAAATGCATATTGCTTAGTGTGAATAATTTTAAACTTATGCCAAAAAAAAAATATGGGGAGAGATACACAGATCTACATCCTCATTATTTTCTTCTAGATGGAGAGCCAATTAGATTTGCTACTTTTTTCAACTAAACCAGTCCTTTTTTTTTTACCGATTTAACATATCACCTCTACTGAATTTTTGGATTCCCATACACATGTAGATTTGTTTTTGGATTTTTCCAGTTCTTTGTACAAATTTATTTCTCAATTCCTATGCTCCTTTATTTACAGTAAGACAAATACTTTTCCCTTCATGACCTTTTCCTTCTTTATAATTCTAAATATTTCTTTGATATTTTTATGTGTATATACTGTAATTTATGAAAATATACATTTAAAATATTTTATTGGTACATTTTAGATATACAATACCATTACATTCATCATTGGAGAATATATACTTTTTTTTCAGCTTTAATTGAGTTTATTGGTACATTTTAGGGATACAGTACAGTTACATTTATTGTTTGGATCTTGTACCTCTACATATATTACAATACTTTTTTTTCCAGCTTTAATTGAGTTTATTGGTACATTTTAGATATACAATACCATTACATTCATCATTGGAGAATATATACTTTTTTTTCAGCTTTAATTGAGTTTATTGGTACATTTTAGGGATACAGTACAGTTACATTTATTGTTTGGATCTTGTACCTCCACATGAAAAGTCTTGATTCTCATTTTTTTTATATATACTTTTGAAGCATCTGAAAACTAAACTTTCTAAAAGTTTGCATGGAATTCTTTTTGAAATTCAGACTGACAGTTATCTTAAACTTACAACCTTATTATGACAGATTCCAGAGTGGGCAGTGCCAACTGTGTCCTATAATCATGCTGCCTTGCTTGTACTGGCTCCAACACACAGAAAGCCCCTGTTCTTCCCACCAGTACGAAGATATAGCCTCCTGGTTTGCATTTCAGTGCCTCCTCCCCCTGCTTCTTTTCTTGTGCATGATTCCATACAGGGGAAAGTTTGGTTGTTTCTGCAGAGTCACAGCCTCATTCCTAACCTCTAACCTCCTACGTAACTTTAATACATATGTGTGTTTATGTGTTTCTGACATGTAGTAATTATACTTAGATTTGATTACCATGCATTAATTATATACAGGAGTTCCTAAGCAAAATATGATTTATATTTTTATACTATGATCGAATAATTTAAGCTTTAAATGATCAATCAATTCAAAGATTTAAAATAACAATATATGTGATAATTTCTTTTAAAAGTTGGACATTCTACAATTTTAAAGCTTTTGCTCTACTTTATTATCATTTGCTTGGGGAAAATAGAATTCAATGTATTTTTTTCACTTTTGATATCTTTCCTAGGGTTTCCATAGGGTTTCCCTTATGGTAGAATCAATCTATGTCCACATGTCCAATCCATGTTCACATGGTTAGATCTAGCACCCAAGAACTTCAGCATAAGACCTAGTAGACAAAATGCTAGACAGCTGAGTATCTTTCTTCAGTCATCTTTTATGCTACACAGTTTTCTAAGTAAAAGAATAAGAAAAGGTCTAACTCAATTGTGTCAAAGTTAGATTCTTCTTTCCTCTTTTTAAAGTTTATCTATTTCTGCTCAGCAAAGGAAATAACAGTAAAAAAGGCAAACTAGGAAAAGTCCCCTGAAACCATGAGCTAAATTAAACCTCTATTCCTTTAAGTTGTGAATATCAGATATTGTGTCCCAGTGATGGAAAATAACTAATACTCAATCGCATGTTAGGTGTTCTTACCATACACATAGAAAAAACTTTTGCAGATAATGCTATGTTTATTTCTTTGATTTTATGCTGGTAATATGAATGTATACATATGTTTAAAGCCATCAAATTGAACATGTTAATAAAATTCAATGTGTTATATACTAATTATTCTTCAATGAAGCTAGAAAAAAGAAGAGAATAAATAAGTGTGAATATGCTTTTTAAATGTAGTTGTTGGAATGAAGATGGAGAATATAAACATGTCAGAAGAATCACATCAAGAAATCAAAGGATTAATTAGTTTGTCTATTCTTTTCTCTGAAGATATTATCTAAACATCCCAAATGTATTTATCCTAGAAACTTTTTTTGTTCTTTTAGTCAAAATGAAGGCTCACTAAATGCCTACAATTTAAACTGCACTAGAGGAAATAGCTTCTAAAGAAGCACATTCTTCTTCCCTTAAATGTTCCTCAGTAGAGAAGCATCATAAAGAACAAAATGCATTTAAGACAACACATTTAGGGCATTCGTTCCTGACGGGTTCTCTACATGATTAGAAATGTGAAAGTCACATACATGGTACATTTAAGAGCAAACACAGCAAGACACCGACACTCCTGAATCATCAATAAGTGAAAAGCACAGGACATTTTCTCACCATGAGGTGAGCCAGATGAAAGTGAGCCTGTCACTCTGCATACTACAGAAGCACTGAAACAACCAGATGTTCATCCAACAGAAGGAATATGATGATTCATAAATTAAATAAAGCATAATATCAAAGATGTAAGAGTACTTCATGACACCAAGAAATAATGCTATTGCCGCATGACAAACTTGCCCAAGGAACAGAAAACAAAGAGAAGACTAACGTGGGCATAGCATTTTATAGTTCATAAGGAGCTGTAACACATATTATCTTCACAACAACATTATGATTTTGACTTTTAATTAATAAACTGAAGTTTCATGAGGTTAACTATGTGAACCAAAAGCTGCATTTCAAACTTTTCATTTATTCATTCATTCACTCATTCATTCATATGAATATCTACTGAGTCAGGTATAGCTAAGGATAGCTGTTTCTTTAATTTGTAGTAATAGTTTTGTTTCATGGCTTTGACGTAGAAAATGTAAGGCTGTGCCTACAGCTCTTGAATTTACGAGTTTCCATTTCATTCTTTAAGCAATGTGTTTGTTTTTGAAAGCGAATGGACAGCTGCTTCCTGGCCTATGTTGGATGTGTGACTAAGGTCTGCTCAAGTACAGTGCAGTTCCCAGGACTCAGAAATGTGGCCAGGCCTAGAGGGCCCTGGGCCTAACTTGCTGTCCCCTGTTATAGGGATTTTCTGAGAACCCCCTTCATCACCAGGCTTTGCCCAGGGATGCCATAGAAATCAGCTCCTTGAAACTCTTCAGGTGAATATTCTTTGCTTAAAAGTGGTACTATGCAGGAGCCCATAATACATTAAATGAAAAGAAAAGCAGAATAAATTTGGTTGAAGAGGAGAAGGTAAAGGCAGAATTCTGCCCTGTGCAGAGTAGGTGCTTAAATCTTAAATAAGGCAATGCCTGTATCTATCCCCACTTTCTTGGCTAACTATATTAACTTGACTCATGTCCCATTAGTCTTGGAATAAATATATTTGTGACATGCAGCTGTCCAGCCTTTGGAAACTAAAGTTCCTCGCCTTGCTGGAGCCAATGAAAGTGGGCATTTCACATGCTAAAGATAAAGTAGCTAACAACAGGTGACCATAACGATGTAACACAGGTTTGGCTCACTGCACTGTGGGATAAAGGGAGATTCATCAGACTCCAGGAATGGTACAGTGGATGCTTCTGGAAGGGCAGTGGGAGTTACAGCATAGCACAACTTCTTTCCAAAAATAGTTGAGTACTAGGTCAGTCCCCATGATAACTTTCCTTCTTTTCTTATTTCAATGACTTTGATCCAAGAACCACACAAAATTCACCTCATCCCCCTAAAACTCTATCCATTCTGGAAGCGATTTCAAGACATCCCCGTGTTACAAAAAGGAGTGTATTATTCTTCACATACCATGAATGGGGAAACTAATCATCTGTATAATGTGTCTTAGAAAGGAAGCCAGAAGCTGGCTGATGAACATTTGGCCTGTCTCACATGGAAACCAAAAATGAAAGGTGCTAGACATTTTCTCTGAACTATAAACCCTGAAATATAATCCCAGGATTTCAGCAGTAAGACAACAAACAATGAAACAAACACACAGAAAACAAAGTTGAAATTCTAATTATGTTAGGAATTTAGGTGGGGAGGATTGTTTTCCTAGCCCTTTTCCTGCTTTAGCTTCCTCTTGGTGTGCAATATTTGGGAATTGGTTTTTTTTTGCATCTTTGAGTTGTCCCCACCATGCTCAACAGCTTTTCTCTATGTGAGATTTACAAACAGAAAGTTTAGCTCAGAATTACCTCTCTACCTCTTTTCAGATTTGTAAAGTTTAGAGCTTATCTAACACACTAGGTTCCAGAGGGCGTAGCTGTGCCACTCTGACTTGAGGCTGAGTTGCTCCAAGCTGTCCCTGCTGGGCTTCTCCTCTTCTTTCAAAGGACACATTACGGTGAGGGCAGCTGGGGCTAATCCCTTGATCACAGTGCCAGGAAAAGCCAATTTCTTCACTTTGCGTGGAGCTCGCCAGGTGCCAGGCAATGTCCTAAATGCTTTGCTAATATTAACCCAATCCTTAAACTTCTGAGGTAAGTGCTATTAATATTCTGCTTCCCCAGACCCAGGAATCTCTGGCTACAGAGGTGGAGTTGTGGTTGCCTCATGAGAGGCCTCTTGTCCACCCAGTTAAAAGACAATAAGGAGCATGTATAGCTCTCCACAGCCCTACTTCGGAAGAGTGTTTTCTGCATATGCCCGGAAGAGCACTTGATAGTGCTGCTTAAACTGGCCACAGCTACAAGGAGGATGCTGTCCTTGGAGTGACCCTTTATGGGCTCTACACACTTGACGAGAGTAGCCTTACACAGTGACCTAGAGCGAAAACTGGATTTTTGAACTTTTCTAAACACAGGAAAGGACATGAGTGCATCCTTGAAAATATCCTAAGGCTTTATCTGTTCTGTTTTAGTATTTTTCTGAGTCTCCTTGCAAGGGTCACTCTCCTGCATGTTGATTAAGGAAAGGTTGATGGACAGGAGAGGGATCGAGACTTTAAATGCTACCCTTGAAGGAAGTGCTCTGGGAGCATTAATTAAATCACCAAGAGAGTGCAACCCTGAGAGGCAGATTTAACACAGAACTTCTGCTACCTTATTAAGTCAAACAAGTTAGAAGCCATCTGGCTCCTGAAAACTGGAACATATTTGTTTACAAACATATGTAGTAAGTGACAAGATGTATAGAAAATAAATATGACACCCTCTGAAATTTTAAGACTGGTTCTTCTTTATTAAGTTAGAAAATGAAATAGGTAAAGCGAGATCAATCTAAGATGAATAACAATCTTCCTTTAAAGAACTCAGAAAGTTCCATAAAAAAAATGCAGTTGGCCATGCAGTTACTTTGTTTTTAATTTTCTTTTCTTTAAAGAGGTATCCTTAACATACATTAGTAATGTTCCATCACGTGGTAAAGAATGGATTCTCGCTTCTCATCAGGCTTTTCTTCCACTTGTCCTGGATGAGGACACTGGATGTCAGCAGCTCAAAGGACAAGCTGCACTGAAGCCAATGTCATTCGGGAAGTGAATTTATGCAAAGATAGGACAAATCAAAGCTGACAATACCTTGCTATTCATGTACTCTTTCATCTCAGAATCTGAAACCACTCTCCAGACATCGCTCTTAATGGGTAGGTAGGTGGCACATATTACTTTCCTCTCCAATGTTAAGTGTATAAATATCATGGCAGTAGGTGTGCTCTGAGTAAATAATTACTGTTTTCACCACTGTTTTTTCCTAACGCACAGAGACTATATATAATGCCATGCAATGAATTACTGACAGAGTCAATAACAGACTCAAGGTTTCCTGTGTCCCAGTTAAGGCTGAATGCTTATCTCAGACTTTATCACTCTTGAAGGCTTAGTTCTCTCAATCTTCATTCTAACTTTAAGATCATACACATTGGCAGTTCTCTGTCCACAGACTCAACAAACTAAATGGCACAAACAAACATTAATATATTGTGACGACTGTGATCTTGTCTTTCTCTAAGTGGCCAAACAATTCCAAAGTCTGATTATCAAATTTATGACTCCATGTAGTGACCATACCTCTCCTTTGGCTTAAAACTTTATTTTGCTATCTCCAAACTTGTACAAGCCTTCTCATTTCTGGGGAGCCCTAAGGCCCCTCTGAGTATGGGCAGGAAACCTCCTTTCAGGATCATTGCCCCTCTTTCTAAATAGCCCTCATCCCTGAGCAGTGGGACAAAGTCACAGTCACAGCACAGAAGCCCCACCACTGGCCCCTGGACGAAACTCTTCCTTTTGGGGATGACAGGCCTGGAGACAGGAAGATGGTCAGGGGCAGGCATGGAGAATTTGCCCTTCCAATGTGCCCTGAGCTCATTCCCCTGGGGTCCTGGGAGCAATTCCAACTCAACAAGCCCAGGACTGAACTCAACACCTGGCCACACGACCTTTTTCTCCCATGTCCTCCCTTTCTGAAAATGGCATCATTGTCCTAACACTCAAGCCTATTAGTCATCTTTTTCTCTGCATCTCTGTGCTTAAGCAAGTAGGTCGATTTTTCGAGTGCCTACTTCCAAGTTTCCTCTTCCTTTTTATTTTCTTGATGCAAATCCTAGTTCAGGCCCATGAACCTCTGACCTAAATCACAGAAACAGCTCCATTAGCAAATATCCACTCAGTTGTTTCTTTCAAAGGATCTGTGCACAGTGAGCATCTTTATTTACCTCATCCCTGGGGCCTCTGTTTCTGGGCTTGGCTTTAATGTTAGGTATAATCTAAAACTACAGCAGTTACTTAAGTAAAAAAAAAAAATCATTACAGTAAAAGATACATTGCCATTAATCCCCTTCAAAATACTTCCCTCACTTCCAACACAGTAATCCCATTGTTCTTGCCACTTTCTGAAGAAGTTCTGAAAGTCCTCTTTTGTGTTTTAGTTGCATTGTTGTAGCTGCCTCAGTGTCCTGAACTGATTCAAAACATTTACCTCTGATGGGCTTTTTGACTTTGGGGAAGTTCCAGAAGTCACACTGTGCCAGATCTGCTGAATAAGATCTGATACTGTAACATTTTTATGAGCCTGTCTTTCTGTGGGATGGCATTTGGCAGCAGATTCACTGTATTTTCGATCATGCCTCATAAAGACTCTCACAAAAGAGCACTTCCAGAACTGCTTTAGAAAGTGGCCAGGATGATGGGGTAAGTCTGTTTAAAGTGGGGAGAGGGCATTTTGATAGGGATTTAAGGCAATGTATCTCAGTAATACATTTTTAAAATTTAAATATTCACTGTATGTTTTGATCACTCCTTTATATTCCAGAGTATGATATACACAGTGTTGTTCCGACTCCCACGTGGATCGCCACTCCAAATATAAGAAAGAAAAACTCCTTCCCATACATGCAGACCCCCTGATGAAGTCTCTACCTACAGGGTGTGCCTGGACTTCAGGCTAGAAGGTGAGAAGGGGTAAGGGGCTCTGCTTAGTCCTTGAGGAAGGGTCCCATGAACATAGGCACAGAATTTTCCTCTAATACTGGTAGAGTCTGCTGGGTCTTGGTTATGCAGCAGCTGATATAGATGGTCAAGGGCTGTTATGTAATTTTAAAACCTCTTTAGAGAAGAGTTGAAATGGATAGAAAATTTTCGTTTTATCTCACGATCTCTGTAGAACAGAATGGAGTATGGAGTGGATGTGAAAGGGGTTTTGGTTTGTTATTTGGACCTTGATGAGGTTGGAACAGGGTATTTTGAATAAGCTGCGGTTGCATGGATGGTAACTTCACTATAAAACTTCACCCTCATCCTGCTTACCTTTATTTTTAACTTAAATCAGTCACATAAGTGTGCTTCCTTCAACCCTGGCCTTGTTCTCATCTTTC
Organism: Fukomys damarensis; assembly: GCF_012274545.1. Taxonomy (NCBI): domain Eukaryota; kingdom Metazoa; phylum Chordata; class Mammalia; order Rodentia; family Bathyergidae; genus Fukomys; species Fukomys damarensis. The sequence goes on from NW_022900926.1 coordinate 40,341,325, forward strand.
CTATGTTTGATCTTCTCAAACCATTCTCCAGGTTCAGGCACAGGGGGAACTATACACCAATTCCCTTCTTTCACTTTGTAGGCATCCAATTAATAAAGATCAGTCTTTTCTGATTAACTAAGAAACATTTACCATCTATGCAGCCTATAAAACTACTTCTGGGCATTTTCCCCCATTAAGTTTACTGGTACATTTTAGGTATACAATACACTTACATTTATCATGGGAATCTTTACCCTTACATGACTTATCTTGGTTCTTATTTTTTCCCAGTTCCCCTCCCCTCCCTTTACCCCCTCCACCCTTGCCTATTTACAAAGACTTTGTTTCCATTCTTTTCTTTTCTTATATTTTTTCTTTTCCCTTCTTTCCTTTGCCCTATTCCTCTCACTTCCCCCTACTCCTTTAGACCTTTTCTTTCTATTCCACATTATTGATTATACATTTTAATCCTTATTTACACTTTTCATTCTTCATATCGGAGAAACTATTTGGTATGGGCAATTTTATTGTCACACATCCGTTTTTCCAAAGTCCAGGCTAGTCCCTGCAAAGCTTCCTCAAATGCCTCAGGTAGGCAATCCCTGCCTGCTCCCCTCCAGCTGCCTGTTATTACAAAGCCCTACCCAGGATGATGGAGGCACAGCCTACCTCTTCTCTTTCCCTATGTCACCCTGAGCATAGTTGGCATTCATCACCATCAATTTCACGAGATCTGAGATTTATATTTCTATGTAAGGGATTTAGTTAATTTAAGAAATATTTCGGTGATTGATAGATTACAATCTGTGTCAGTAGCATATCTCAGACTACCTTATAAAGAAGTTTCTTTACATATTTTGCAGGTTCACTGAAATATAATTAAATAAAAATTGTACGTATTTAAAGTATGCAACATGATGTTTTGATGTACATGTTGTAAAGCGATTACCATAATCAAGCTAACTAATGTATCTTATCACCTCGCATTTTTACTGTGTGTGCCTGTGTGTTGTCTGTGTGTCTATGTGTGTGGTGAGAACACTTTTAGCAAATTCCAAGTAAGCAATATTGCATTTAAGTATAGTTACCATGTGTTTATCAGATCTCTCGCTAGAACTTAATAATCATATAGTAGAAATTTTCAATCTTTCTTCAACATCTCCCTATTTCCCCTACTTCTCAATCCTTGGCAACCATCATTTATCTGCTCCTAAGAGTTTGAGTTTTGAGATTAATGATACAAGTCAGATCATTTAGTATTTGTCTTTCTGTGTCTGACTTATTTCACTTGGCCTAATGTCCTCCAGGTTCATTCATGATGTCACAAATGACAGAGTTTAAATTTTCTTGAAGGCTGAAGAATATGTGTGTATAACATGTGTGTTTATTTATTTACAATTTCAAGAAATTTCTTTTGATATTACTAGGTCTATGATGAAGCTCATTGGGAACTTTGGTTAGCGTATCACTGATTTCTAAGAAAAATTCTTAAATAACTTTAAAATCTTCTAGTAAGCCACCTGTATTAACCTCCATGTGTCTTAATTCGTAAAATACTATTAATTACTGAATGATGCAAACATGAACTTAATTAAATTACCATCTTAACTTTTTTAAAGTGTACTGTTCAATGATGATAAGTACATTTATGTTGTTATGGTACCATCACTACCATCCTTTCCCAGAGCTCATTTCTTCTTGCAAAACTACAACTCTATCCTTATTAAATAATTATTTACTACTATCTCTTCCCCCACCCCTGAGAGCCACCATTCTGTTTCCTGTCTCTGTGAATTTGTCTGTTTACAGTAATTAAGATAAATGGAATTATACAGCATTTATTTATTTGCATGGAATATATTTTTTCACATAATTTTGCTGTCAACCTTTTTGTGTAGCTAGATATAAAGAGAGTTTCTTGTAGAGAGTATAGAGTTGTATCATTTTTTCAAAAAATGCATACTCTCAATCTCTGTCTTTTGATTTAAGACTTTAATCCATTTATATTTGAAGTTGTTTCTGCCAAGAAGGAATTTATTCCTGTCATTTTGTTGTTTATTTTCTGATTGTTCTACAGCTTTTTCTCTATCATTCCATCAATTACTGTATTATTTTAAGTATGGTTGCTTTTTATACAGTATTTTAAATCCTTTCTTACTTGAAATTTTATTTTGTCCTATAGTTTTTTTTTGTTACTACATGAATTACATTTAAAATCCTACTTAGAATACTCCAGATTAAATCTATATCAGATTAATTTCAGGGACATAAAAAGGTATACTCCAATATACCTTTATCACCTCAATTTTACAGTGACAGGTGTTATAAAATTACACTTTTATACATGATATTGTAAAAAAAAGACTCATTTTGCATTAATCTCATTACATTAATTGAGTAATGTAGAAAACAAAATGTGAAATTACAAGCCAGGTTTAAAAAATGCTGCCTTTTATATTATGCATATCTTTACCTTACTGAGATGTCCATTTCTACTTATGGCTTCAAGTTACTAACTAAATGGTGTTACTTTTTTGCTTGTGGGTTTTTTTTTCATTTATTTCAATCTATAGGACTCCTTTTAGTATTTCTTGCAGGGGAGATTTAATGGTAAAAAATTTCCCCAGCACTCATTCATCTGACTATTTTAATTTCTCTCTCAATTTTGAAGTATAGCTTTGCGGGATATGGAATTCTTGGTTGAGGCTTTCTTTTGTCTTTCAGCACTTTGATCGTATCATGCCAGTGCCATCTGGCCTCCACAGTTTCCAAAGAGAAATCTGCTGAAAATCTTACTGATAACTCTTCATGAATTGCTTGCAAGATTCCTTTTTGTCTTTATCTTTTAACATTTTGATTATATTGTAACTTGGTGTGAATCTCTTTGATTTTATTCTGCTTAGAGTGTATTAAGCTTTTTGAATGCTTATGTTCATGCCTTTCATGAAAAGATACTAGTCATTATTATTAATTTTTTTGGAATAATCTCTCTGCTTTTGTCTATTTCTCTTCTTGCACTCCGTAACGTGCCCTTTGGCCCACTTTATTGTAGTCTTAGATTCTATAAGCTGCACTTGCTTTTCTTAAACCATTCTGGTTTCTATTACTTCAAATCTATCATTTAAATTGTCTTATCTTCCTGTTTACTCCTTATTGATATTTCCAGGTGTTCAAACATTGTTTTCATGACTTTCTCTACAACTCCCTTCAGCTCTGCAAGCATTTAAAGATAGTCTTAAAAGTATTCGTCAACAAGTCCACCATTTCATTTTGCTCTGAGATATTTTGTATTGGTTTATTTTTTTAACCTTTCAATAGGCAATAGTTTCCTGTTTCTTTGTATGTTTCATGCTTTATTCTTTGAAATTTGAACATTTGAATTTAATATTAATGTGGTAACTCTGAACATCAGATTCTGTTCTTTTTGTGTTGTTTTTTACTCATTGTGATCAGACTGAGGTGTAAACTTAAAGTCTTCTCAGTCACTTTTAAACCTGTGCCGTCACCTAGGCACATGCACTTCAGTGACTTTCCAGATCCCTCCTCAATAGGTGATTGTTTCTAAATGCTTTAGACTCTAAATTCTATCTTTCCAAAAAGGAAAAGAGAAAAATGAAAAGAAGGAGAAAGAAAAATAAAAGGGTATGGGCCATTTAAATCCTCTAGCCATTGCTCAGATGGAGAATGACTCAAAAAAGTGGGGAGAAAGATGCAGCAAGCACTGCCTCCTACTGTGTATTACTCTAAGATTACAGTCAGCAAGCAGCACCTGGAACTCAGAGAGATCTGTAAAGTTCCAAGGACAGGCAGTGTGCAAGCTGCTCTTGGAGCAGATCCTCTGTTGCCTGCCACAGGGAAGGGAGATAGGCAGCTACTGCCTTGCTATTAGTTGGAATTGATGAAAATTGAGCACAGTGTTCCTTCCAAGTCTTTGCCTACATGTTACAATCCTTCGACAGCCTCCAGAGATCTAAAAGTTACCCCAAATGTTCTGCCAGTGCAATGGGGTCCAGGTGGTGAGACAGATCCCTGGTGCTTCCTACTACTCTACTCTTTTTCCAGAATCCTCTCTCTCAATAGCTTGGTTTAAAAAAACTCTTCAATCAGTTTAGGAGTTTGATACAAACATTTACAAAAATAAAGCAAACCAAGCAAAAGCCTAGATTATCAGGAATGAAAAATTAAGGGATAAAATTTTACTTAAAATGCAGAATATGATTCATTTTCAAAAATGAATCCCCCTTGGGCATTTAAATATATGACACAATGTATGATTCAATTTGTTAAAATTTGATTTATACACTATGTGCCAGGAATCCTTTTATTAGATAAAGTGAGATATACCCAAAGCTTGCAAGCATATTCCCCAAAGAGGAATGGTTAATGTGTTTAGAATAAAAATACAAAAGAATAAGAGCAAAGCTTAGCATGAAATCTCATGATTATTTCAAAGGAATACAGGTATTGCACTAAAGAATACAAAATCACAAGAATGTTCTATAACAATGAAACATTAAGACAATCAGCTGATCTACGATGCTGACCACAAATGGGTTTTTAAAAGTGGGGTTAAAGATGAAAAAAAAACAAAAGAAATCTCCTTGAATGCACTTAATTAGGCACTTCAGAGCCAGAGGAGAAAGCTTCCTATCAGTACCAAGTTTATGCAGTTGTTAAGCTTGAAGGTTGGATATTATTATGCTGCAGGCAGTTCAACTAGCTGTGTGCTTGTTGTTTGTATAAATGCCTCATTATGCATAAAAGAGGCGGGAACACCCTGCATTTACCTCACATTTCTGCAAAGAAGTCATTACCAGTAGCATCTACTTCCATGTTCCTCCCTTTCTGGTATGGAAATCTCATTAATTTTGCCAGAGTTTACAAGGGGATCATAAAATCCAGAAACTATTGATTTCAGCAGCTCAGGTATGAGCCAGAGCTGGACGATAGGGATTAATTATACTAGGAGTGAGGAGGAATCCAGGGTTATCTGTACAGTGACTGGGTCTTTCTGCTTTTGGGCAGCTTCGGGAATAAAAGGGGGTGATGGAAAGGGAGGGGAGTGAACTGCTTGATTAAGAATGGCATGACGCTGGCTCTGAGCTTGCAAAGGAGGAGAAAAGATTAGTGGCAGGAGAGTATGTATCACCAGGCAGGTGCACCAGGCAGAGGGTAGAATATGCAGGCATGATATTCTTGAGGACTTGGGAGTATGTGTCGCTCTTACTTGCTGTCTTACAGCATAAACAGAGACTGAATGATTGACCTATGCTCATACCAGCCACAAGAACAAAGCAAAGGCTAAAGCTACGCCTTGCTTGAGGGTGCCTTTCCTTCCTTTCCTTTAGCTCATTTTGCTGGTGCCAGGACCACACAATGTATCTGAGGGATAAGCATCACAGTGCTGACAGTGTCAATCCAGGGGCTGGAAGAGTTGCTCACTAGATTGCAATCCTGAGGGCCTCAGCATGCACAAGGGCTCTACCAATGAGCTAAATCTCTAGCCCTTCTTATATTATTTTGAGACAGGATCTTGCTTAGTTGCCCAGGCTGGCTAGGAGCTGGGATTATAAGCATGCACCACCTCCCCACTGCCCAGCATTGGCTCTCTAAGGAGCTCTGATAAAGACAGCAGTGTGACCATCATGTGAGATGACAGGACTGTGCTCTGCAGCTCAGCCTGAGGCTTCTTCAAGTCATATCAGTGCAGGTGACTAATGCAGTGCCACATGCAGCCAACAGTTACTAAGCATTCATGCTGCACTCTTCCTGGGGAGCAGGGGAGGTCTTGCTCCCTTCATTGAGTACTTCTTTACAAGCAAGTTCTAGAGATAGACTTGTGAAGATGGGAAAAGGCTCTGGGAATGGGAGAAAATGGAAGAGAACGGGGAGAAAATGAAGTAAAAATGATCAAGATTTTATGTATATATGTACCAGTATTCCACAATGAATCTATTCATTAAATATTATAAATGTAAACTAGTAAAAAATAAATAATACAAGGAACGGGGATGAAAAAGAAATTAAGATGTGTTTTGTACAGGTACCATCTCCCCACAATGAATGCAATCATTGAATACTTACAAATATGTACTACTGAAAAATTAAAAATAAATAAACAAAAGTAGTTTCTACAGAAAGTAATCATGTAAACTGTTAACTAAGAGAAAAATGTTTTAAAAATTAGAATTCCTTTCCTGTTTATCCTGTAGGGTTCAGTGAATTGGTAGGTTCATCATTTCTTATTTTTCAAAAATATCATTTGCCCCAAGAGTATATACACAGGGCCTCAAAGATTGAGAAGAGGAAGTACTTAGGAAGCTGGATTTTCTTTCCCATGATAGATTTAACTAAGATAATGTCACAATGTTATAACAATAGAAATATTTAAAAGGAAGCTACAAACTACTGCCACCTTCTTGCCTGCCATTCATTAAACTGAATGCCAGGATGTTTTTCCAGTTTGAGCTGGGACATAAAATGTAATGTTTTGCTGCACGGGGAACAAGGAAGAATTTACTGTCACAGACAAGGTGTAATATTAATGCCCTGAACTAGAGCAATGCAGTAAGGACAGCTGGCAAGAGTGGATAGAAATAAGGTTGCAAATGAAAAAATATTAAGATGAGAAAGTGATGGAATTTGGGGGTACATGAGAAAGATAATACTGAAAGGCTACTCCGTTGTATTCTTTCAAAAATTTGTCCTGGGCTGGGGATTTAGCTCAGTGGTTCCTTTGCCTACCTCATAAGTGCAAGGTCCTGAGTTCAATTCCCAGTACAAAAAAATTTGTACAGTACTATATGCATCTTACACACTATCACAGATTTTCTTTAGCATTATGAAATATATCACCAAATACAGCCAGCTGGGCTTTACTCTGTCTAATAAAATGATAATAATAAAACAATCAATATGTCCACATGTCCACAGAAGTGGCGACACAGTGTTCAGTCAAGGTGATATTTTGCTTTCAGGACAAAACTGTGATCTAAAGTTTCATCCTGTGAAGGCAAGGGACCTATATTTACTTAATTTGTATGGACATCTTTGGCCTTAAATTATATCACTCATGCCAACTTAAAACAGATAACCAAAAACTATCAACCATTATTTTTTATACCTTTTGAGGAAAGCAGAAATCTCATGCCTAGGATACAGCATAATTTAAAATGCAAGCTTGTCTAAGAAGAAATGACCAAATTTCAAATAATGTGCTAGTATTTTAGAGAAAAATCTATGGAAAGCAGGAGAAACAAAGAAAAGTAAAATATAACAGACATTCTGCTCTAAAATGCAACACAATGACATACTAAGACTGAGTCTTAGTATATTTAGACTCTTACAAACAACAGGCAAACCTTGCTGAAAACCAGTGAGTACAGAAATAGGGTGCATGATGAGATAAATACACCCCAAGAATCTTGTGGGAGCCCAGGAAAGGCCTGGTTATAAGAACATCTGCCTGAGAACTGTTAGAGGCCCAGACAGCCAAATGAAGGTCCCTAGGGAAAAGTGATAGGAGAGAGGATATAGCTGGCTAAATATAGAAAAGGTGTTCTTCAGTTAAACTGTTTAAAATCAGTTGCAGTGTGACATAGTGAGCACTCATATGACTCAGGAGTCAAGCAAGTTAGAGATCATTTGTCCTGGGCAGATGTACTACGAATTCTGCTACCAATGAAATAAGGCCCTTCCGTGTCTGATATACATGGGGTCATTATATACCAAGTATTTCAGTCATTTACATTTTGTGACCTTTATTTCCAGTGCACCCCTATTTATAACTATAGATCAAAGTGATGGCTATACTGTAGTTGGTATTTTAAAATATATTTTTATCATTTTTTTATTCCTCTCTTACTTTATCTAGATTTTTTTTTTAAATGAAAGAGTCCTTATGGGGTTAGCTTTTAATTTTGCTACCACTAAAATTCTTTCTGTACTTCTAATCATATTACTGTCCTTCTTATTCCCTAATATATTTCTCTCTGTCTCTCATTCTCTCAACTGCATATTCAGGCTGAAAATTTACCATCTTGTAATTTAGACAGAATAACTTTTGTTTCTGATCATTTTTAGCAACCCATTTTCCCCAAACTTAAATGTGAAACTATTATCTATTCTCTCTCCAAATTACAATTAGTTTATCTCTTTCAATTGGCAGATCATATAAACCTTTCTTTCTAAAATGCATTTCTTTAAATTATCTTGAATTGTCTCAAGTTGGGTCCTGCTGATGATGAAGACTTCTATGTAGAAACCAACACTGTCAGCAAAATTGTCTTTTTACACAAAGGACAGATTATTGCGCATGAAGAATTCCATGCTTCAGGATAGTTACAGTAAGGCTGCCCACATGATGATATGCAAATAGTACTCTGGGTTGGATTTATTGACTCAGCAAAACTCTATGCATGCTCTATTAGCTATATTACATATATGATAAATTTATTAAAGCCTTTACAATGAACTATAGCATGTAAAAGTGCTGAATCTGGATCTAGCTTTTGTTCACAATCAAAGCCACTCATGGTGTTTAAAAGTAAATAGATCATAGTAAATAATTAGTTCTGAATGCTAGTTCTTTACATTTAGCAACAAGAAAAATAAACAATTTTAGAACAAGCTTCAAGTTTAGCAGTGCTATTAATTAAACATTACTGGTTTAAACACTGGTAGATGAAATCAATATATCTGAATGATTGTCTAATATACTATAATGAGATACCTAATTAGGTGCAGTTAAAACACTGAGTATTCATGAAATGGAGAAAACTACAAAAGTTATTTTTTATTTCTCCATTTGAATAATACTATCAGTGCCATCTACTAACTGATTATCAATGTGAAAATTACTTAATCTTTCTGCATTCATTTGTCTCATCTATTAAATCAGATGCAGAAGACATTCTTCCTTCTGGGTCTGTGAGACTTAAATGAAATGATTCATAAAAGAAGCTTACCCTAGAATGTAGCATGCAGAAAGCACTAAATAAATGTTAGCCATTGTTAAAACAGTTAAATAACACAAAAACTGTGGGACAAATTGATAAATTAATAATCCCATTAAAATTTTAAATGGAATATCTACCCTATGGAAATATAACTAGTAGAACAATCCTCAGAGATTTATATGATTGGAAAACATAGTTTATCAAGAGGGGATCAATTCAAAGAACCCATTGATGTTTAAGGGAGGAGATTTCTAACTTTCCATAATGGATTTGACTATAAAGATCACAGGATGGTGTCATACATTGCATATTAATCAATCATCTTAATAACAGAATCCTAAAAAATGTTCCTCTTCCTGGCCTACAGTACCTCAAACAATTACTTTCTATAGAACAAACCATTTTTTCAGTGATGCAGGATTGAATCAGTTGACTTGAACATGGTTGATTTCAGATCAGTTAGCTATGTTAATGGCTACTTTTCAAACTTTCCAAACTTACGCATTTTTTTCCTGGTTGGACTTATTTTTTCCTGAGCCCAACGAATTAAGCCATTGAAGTTTCTAAAGAAATAGCTAAATGCTAATAATATTAATTGCATAAATTGAGTTAATTTTATATTACATATGCCAGGGATTCTCAACCAAGAAATTAAACAGTAGTTAGAATTTATCTTTTCATTGAAAAAACAGGGTGTTAATTCTTTAAATGTGTTAGATTACATCTCACAGGTTTTTATAATGAAAATTCCTGCATTGCAAAGCTATCATTTAACAGGCACATTTGGTACATTACATGTATCGAGTGTGGAATTATTTATTTAGAGAAATGTAGCTATAACAATACTAAAATCATTTATATGCGAAGTGATTATTATTCTAGAAAGACTAAAAAAAAAACAGTGTTACCTTCTTAAAATAAAAGAAACTTGGAGAAATTAATAGTACAACAGAGTTTTTGTAAAAGTAGGTTGAATATAGATTGATTTTCAGAAATAGGTTTACAAAAGTTGCTCCTCCATAATATAAGTGTAGATTGATGTATATTTTATTATTATTTATTTATTTATGTATTTATTTATTTATTGGTATCTGGGATCAAACTTTGATCCTTGTGCTTGTGAGGCAGGCAGCAGAACCGCTTAGCTAAATCCCTGGCCCAACAGATGTATATTTTAAACTACTTTGTAGATAGCATAAGAACATTTTTCTATAAGTTATTATTAATAGTAGAACACTGTTCTATGTATAATCTAGACTACACTTATCTCAAAATATCTATTTATAGGAAGCGTATTGAGATTATACTCAAGTGAAATAAATAAGTCACACATGTGTAAATACCAAATAGTTTCTCTGGTGTGAAAAACTATAATTGCAAATAAGATCCTAATGGTATAATTGACAATGTGTAATAGGAAGAAAAGGGCTAAAGGTATAGGGGAAGTGGGAAAGGTAGGGGAAAGGAAATGAGGGAAAAGAAAAAATATGAGAAAATGAAAAAACAGAAATAAAGTGTTTGTAAATAGGGAAGGCAGGAAGGGGTGAAGGGCGGGTAAGGTCAAGGGGAAAAAATGAGACCCAAGACCTGTCACATAAAGGTACGAGATCCCAATGATGAAAGTAACTGTACTGTATACCTAAAATGTACCAATAAACTCAATGAGAGAAAAAAACATTATCTATTTGGTAAAGTAAATGAAGAATAAATAGCAAAAGTAATTTTAAATCTATATACCTCTTGTATTTAAAAGAATTGTTGGAGGGACTATGTGTTTTAGGATAAAGAGATCGTAAGCTGTTCCATCCAAAATAAATGATATTTTCATAAAGAACATTTGTTAGAAACAAAAGCATTGTGCAAATTAAATTCCCCACAAAAATAAGGTTTAATTTGGTTATATATCCTTTCAAATTTTTTCAAATCAATTATGAGAGTTATTAGTGTCACTTTCTTCATCTAGCAATTCTGAAATGAACATAAAACAGCACTGACCAACAGAAATAATCCAAATTCATCGAACAATAAAACTTTATTGAATCATGGGTTAAAAAATGATTAATATTAGGTGTGAACAGAGCTAAAGCATACCTAATCTGTCATGTGAATACTGAATTGTTTTACTTTGTATGATAATATAGTTAAAATGTTCTTCCAATCCAAATTTTGTAATTTCTTAATTTTATTACAATACTTTCATTACTTTGTTGGACTTTTGTAAGGAGGAACTAAAGTTCTGCTTATTTAGTATCATAATTTCAAATTCTTTATTCTGGAGAGCAACTCTTTTCAAATAAAAAACAAACAAACAAACAAACAAACAAACATTAAGTTTAGTGAAAATTGAAGTCTACAGCTAGTTTCCCAAAAAGTAAACTAACAATGTTTCACAGAAAGCACTATACAGAAATTGCACCATATCTATTTTTGCATCTATCTATGCATCTCAGATAACTTATTTTAAAAGTACCTGAGGTCATGCAGATTCCAGTTATCTAATTTAGCTATGCGTAACTGATGGAGGTTTGTTTATAATGTACCAAGTATTCTAACTATAGCCTTTAACCTTTCCTCCTTTTTTTTTTTTTTAATGACATGTGCCCATGCTCCCAAAATGAGTAGATATGCTGAGCAAGAAACCATAAACTGGAAAAAGTGTGATTTTAAGCCTCTTAGAAAACAAATGAATACATTTGGATTAAGGTAGCTTAGGTTTGAATTTTGACCACCTTAGGCAAAGCACTAATATGTTTTGAGTTGAATTTCCTTGTCTGTAAATGGGTCTTAATATTCACTTTATACTGAAGCTGTGAGAATTAGGTTAGGCAATGCCCAGGAAGACTCCGAAGACAGTACACAGTGTGTTTTACAATATGTCACATCATTTGTTTTAGTTTATTTTCCATTTTTGAGATAATCAATACCTTACCGTGAAAGCTGGATTAAACAATATGCTTCATTGTCATATTCTTTACATTTACATATTTCTGAATCAGAATATCATCATTTCACTAACAACATTTTTTACTTCTTAGTGCTACATAAAATATAAAATATCATAGCGCTTGGCTACATCTTAAAACTTGATGAAACATGGTAAAATGCTCCCAAAGAGATCTTTTGAAATATACAGGAGGGAATAAGTTTCTCTAGGAAAACTTGGCCTACAGCTTGATTATACTATGAATAGCACTTTTATCCATAAGTAGGAGAAGGAATTTGGCTGAGATGTAGAAAATAATTTAGGTGTACTCCATGTAGTTGTATACTGTTGAGCAAAGCGTGGAGGTATCTGTTTGATGTCTTTAATTAGGTGTAGTTTTACATAGGTGAACTGCTAGTTTTGTGTGTTAAGAATTTTTTCTCAAGTTATTATTGATCATTGCTTCACAAAAGAAACAGATGATATGAAAACATTTTTGCTTCATAATGTATAAGAATTGGTGGAGAAGATCTGTAAGAGTTGTTTCATCTGCCAGCATATAACGAGGATCAATGAAACTTCAATTTCTTCAGTACATTACATAAAAGATATCTATTGATCTTATTTGCCTTAGCAATGTTAGTTTTTACATTTCTGGAATATCTGTCACTTCGGTTTGGGTGTAGGATCTACTCATGTATCACATGTTGGCTTTGTCTCATTACCGTTAGATGACCTTGGGCAAATCATTTGATCCAATTCTCAATTGGTAAGGGTACCAGTTCTAAAAATAATATTTCCCTGTCTTTTCTAGTGCTGGCCCATAGGATTTTAGGTAATCTTGATGAAATTACACAGGAATCAATATATACTGTGACAGAGAGCCATATAATAGGACAGAGCACAGTTGGCTAATAGACTTTAATTAAATTCTTCTAGAGACATCCTTTTGTTATCATGCTTACTTCTCAAAAGACATTGAACCTATTGATTTTATTCTCCACTTATGTGTAAGCCATTCAATCATTAGATCATTTTTGGTTTAACTCCGAAATAGCAATGAAAACCTTTAAGTTCTATGTCTTGTCATGCTCATTTAAAGTTTTATATCCCCTCAATCTTCCCTGAATTTATCTCAGGACTGCAGACAGAGCTGTGTTACTTTTGGTGAATGTTGGAGATAAATTTTGTATCTCTTTCAACATGGACTTCAAGTTTCCAGTTATGATCATCCAGCTATTTTTTTAATGATTTCATCCAGAAATATTCTTGCTCCCTTGTTATTCAATCAAAAACTAATCAGGATATTGCCAAGAAAGGACTTTGTAGATGTAACTAAAATTATTAATCCATTGAGCTCAATTACTCTAGATTGCCTTAGTAAGTCTGGTGAAATCATATGAGCCATTAAAAGCAGAAGAAAAGTTGGAGGCTGGATAAAGATGTGGTTTTTCTATAAAATGGAATCCTACTAAGCCATAAAGAATGAGAAATTAGAGTCATTCATAGGAAAATGGATACGTATTGAGGATATACTCCTAAGTGAAATAAATAAGTCACACATGTATAAATACCAAATAATTTATCTGGTGTGAAAAACTATAATGGTACATAAGATTCTGGTATAATTGACAATGTGAAATAGGAAGAAAAGGGCTAAAGGTATATGAGAAGTGGGAAGGGTAGGGGAAAGGAAATAAGAGAAAAGAAAAAATATGAGAAAATGAAAAAATGGAAACAAAGTTTTTGTAAATAGGGAAGGCAGGAAGGGGTGAAGGGAGGGTAGGGACAAAGGGAAAAAATGAGAACCAAGACTTGTCTATAAAGGTACAAGATCCCAGTGATGAATGTACCTGTACTGTATACCTAAAGTGTACCAATAAACTCAATGAAAAAAAAATAAAAGCAGAACAAAAAGGCAGACAGTCGCTTCTTGGCCTTTGGCTAACATCACGTGTAGAAGAGAAAGGCAGACAAGTTGTAGCAGGAGGAGAGGTTGGAAAGTTTGGAAAAGTATGGGAAGGATTTGACCTACCACTACTACCTTTGAGGACAAATGGACCATGAGCCAGGGTCTGTGGACAGCACAGAAGTTGGGAGCTACCACTTGCTGACAACCAGCCAGGAGATGAGGACCTCTGTACTATAACTACTTGCTAATTTCTGCCAACAACTAGGATGAATCTAGAAGTGACTTCTCTTCAAATCTCTGAAAGGAACATAGGGTGGCTGACCACTTGATTTTAGCCTTATTAGATTCTAATCACGTCACCCAGCCAAGCCTCCTAGATTTCTGATCCATAGAAGTGTGAAATGATAAATAGGGACTGGTTTAAGTGGCTAGATTTGTGGCTGTTTGTTATAGTAGCAATTGAAAACTAGCACACTATCCAAGCACCCATTCAGCAAATACTTGATGTATGCCCAGAACATCCAGGAGCTGTTCTTGAGCTGGAGACAAAGCTGTGTAAAAAGACCAATGTTCCTTCCTTCATAGAATTTACTTTCTAGTAACAGTGTCAGACAGTCCTAAACCCCTAGCTAGCTCATTGCCATGTGAGCTCACAGGCTTGTTAGATTAATGCAAGACTAGATCTGTGGGGCACCCTGAGGACAAGTCATGCCACAGCAATATATTGTCTCCCTTTCCAGGCACTGTAAGAATTTGGGTGGATGCACAAATCTAGTTGGTTAGAAGTCTCAGGACTAAAAAAATTGAATGATTTGTTTGACTTTATAAACAATATACATATATAT
>NW_022900926.1:40355983-40372359 GCF_012274545.1 Fukomys damarensis
TATAATAACTTAGTTCTTAGCAAAGAATAGCTGAAATTATATAATGGTGCTCCAAGCAGTTCACAAAAATTGTGCATTGAAATCTAAGTTATATCTTGATAGCACCATTTGGAGGCAATAGACAAATGGAGATTCTTTTCAGGATCTTTTCAGGGTGTATAAGACTAAGCTAAGACTGATGTAGCTAATATTCCTTTCTTTCTACAAGAAGATAACTGTGCTTATGGCACATTTGAAACTTTCTGCATTTCTTCATGTCATTAGCTAAGAAAATGCATGAAGCCCAAACAACACTCTCCTTCCCATGTATAGTGTCAAAAAGTCTACCATCAAACCTGGAATCTGCACTTCCAAATCTGTGTCCTGACCCAGAGTCATGTTAGTGAAAGAGGAGTAGGGTGAGCGGGTGCATGTTTATAAGGATCATAAAGTTTGTGAGGGGGTGTTCGTGTTTGCAAGAGAGCCACCCATTTCTAGATTTGCCCTTTTCTGAGCCTGGTGGTGCTGAATAGCTTCCGCTCTTAGGCCTTCTGACCATGTATGCTTCAACCTAAGGCTGGGATGAGGCCTTTGTGACTTTGGCAAAAGGAAAATGCCCATGTGGCAGCATAGTTTCACTCTTCAATGACTTAGAAAGCATTGCTTTGTTGGCTGTGTCAAGTACTCACAATGCGTGGCATCCTCCTTCCCTCCCTGCATCTCTCCCTTTTTCTTTATTTCTTTCTTTCATCAATGAAAAGCACATTGTATGGTCCTCTCCTTGGCATATCCTGAAAAACTTTGTAAGAACCACATTAATCCCTAAGGCTTTGGTGTTTGCCTGTGCCTGAGTTACCATGGACACAGTGAGATCAGCCTTCATAGCAAACTAGAGGGCTCAGCAGGTATGTAACAAAGGTGACCATGTGAGTAGGAGTTTCCAGGCGTGATTCCACATTTGTTTTCCTCACTCTGTCGCTTGAACACTAATGAAAATCCTTTTAAGAAGTTTTAGTTGCTGTCATAAAAACATCACACTGCCTCTCTTTGAATGTTATTATTCAATATTCACAGATTATAAGAAACTTTGAAAATGAGAAGAAGAAATAAAAATAGGTAGAAAGGAGACAAGGAAACTTAACTTTTTGTCTATCTTAGCATCTTGTTGTTTTGTTTTTGTTTTCATTTTTGGTACGAGGGATCGAACTCGGGACCTTGTGGTGGCACCACTGAGCTAAATCCCCATCCCTCTACCTTAGTATCTTAAAACTCTGGATCAGATCCATAGGTCTGCATGTAGGCATGTTAATCACTTAAGGAGTATCTGTATTGCAAGGGAGTCCTAAATTTACCTAGTTTATCTCCTCATCCTTTAAAAGTGAGAACAGCAAGGTAAAAGTAACCGAAGCAATTTTCAGGGTTTGCAGAGACAACCAATTGCCAGCTTTCACAACTTCTAATTTTATACCCTATGCAGCAACAACATTTAGTAGTCTGAAAATCTTAACCACCTTGGGTTCCAGGGAAAGCAAAGTCTTGCACACTACTCCATGATGAGATCAACTGCCCCTAAGAAGGAGCAATTACCTAAAGTCAGAATTGAGGCACCTTGCTCTCAAGCAAGAATAATCATCTCGTGCAAACTGAATTGCCCCTCAAACTATTAAAATGTCTCTGGAGCTCCTCAACAAGGGTGAAGATAATGATTCCTGGATAGTGGTCTATCTCAGCTAATTCCTAAATGCTGGCCTTGTACTTTTAGGAGCTGCTCACTCCTGCATCAGAGTGAGATTCCAGTTGCTCCTGCTGGAATCCTATCTTCTCTCTTTTACTCTCTACCTCTGCTTAATACATCTGCCTGTGCAAACTGAAAATTCTTTTTCTATCATATGAATCAAGTTCCTACTTGCAGGGTGAGATGAGGTCCCCATGTCCTATTTGGGAGACTTCCTTGAACCCCATCAGATGACAAGAAGACATGTTTTCACTGCTCCTAAGCAGAACTAAATGTAAGCCATTTGGTTAGGTGGTTATTTATTATATTTATAATACACAAACACAGACAACATATAATAGTGATTTCTGGGAGAAGAACCACAAAGTGCCTGTAATCCTTTTTACATATAAATAAATACCCAACTTGCCTACAGGTCAAACCAACCCTTATAATAAGGGAAAATTATCAAGCAATAATAGCCCAATTATATTGTGGTTTTAAAATGTTTAATATTGTTACACTAACTAGTGATTTAGTATGTGATAAAAATAACTTCAATATTCAAGAAATAAGTTCTAAGATAAAATGTAGAGGGAATAGAGGCAGAGTTGTAGTAGATAATGCAAAATCTAAGTTAAAAGCCATTGAGTAAAGAGTGATTTTTCTTCTTCATCATATGGTCAACTCAAAATGAATATAAATAGGCTCACAAAAAGCTGAGAGTAAAGTACTGTATTTAAGAGCAAAAAAAAGTAAATTGATCTTAGAGGGCATGGAATAGAGCTTAGTCATAATAACATCCTACCATTACTTTTTCTTTATTACTTGGTACATTAATTCAAGATGTACATGAGGATATAATACAGAAAGCAGGCAAGCAAGAAAATATCAATAATATTTGCAATTTTTCTAGGGAATATGTCCATTGTATTTTTCAATTCTACCTTCATTGATGACTGAGCTTATGTCAAGCTATTTACATTCCATTCTGTCAAAGAACAAAACAAAACAAACCAAATCAGAGAGCTGATTTCATACCAAGTGGAAAATTTCTCCTGTGGGGTCGTGTTTGGCTAATATAAACCAAAATAAGTGTGGCAATGAGTTGAAATGGGACTCCCTTAAATGTTGACATCAAGGCAAGCGAGGGAGTCGCTTTTTATGACTGCTGCAATGAGAGAATTTTAGGGAACTAGCTGTGTGTGGGGACCATGTGTGGGGGCATGTTAGGGGGCACAGTTGCTGGACTCTGTTCTGAATCCTGAAGCTGTCCTTGTGCTGGAACCCCTCCAGTGTGCCTGCAGGTATTCCCTGCAGTGGCAACAGAGTCCTGTGTCTTCCTCATGGAGAGAGGGGAAATGGGGTTGGTTCTGGTCCCCCAGCTGTCAGCTCACAGCAAGGAAAGGACGTTTGTCACATGGGAGTGACTCATGTCACAGCCATTTTTGACTTGGTGTGATACAGATTCCTGGTAGGACAGAGGGATGGCTAACAAACTTAGGATCTTGGAGCAGGCAGTATATGGGGAGTAACCTAGGCCACAGATGCATGGAACATCTGCGGGCAGTTGATACGCAGGAGCAGGCTGCCGGGGTTGGGGCATTGAGGGCCTATGAATAAGCTGCACCCCAGAGGCACCAAGAATCTGCCAGGCCAGCGCAAGAGAGCAGCAGCAGTAAAGACACCCCCTCCTCCCTGAGACAAAGCCTTAGTCAAGCTTGGTGTGGGATGTGAGCATAATACGATGGTGGTGTACACCTGTAATCCCAGCAGCCTGGGAATCTGAGGCAGGAGGATCTCAAGTTTGAGCCCAGACTAGAGACTTAGCAAGATCCTATACAAAAATTAAAAAAAGGTCTGGGGATATAGCTCAGCGTGAAGACACTGGATTTAATCCTCAGTAACACACACACACACACACACACATACACACACACACACACACAGAGAGAGAGAGAGAGAGAGAGAGAGAGAGAGAGAGAGAGAGATGGAAATTGAGCTCTTCCAGGCAAGGTTCTAGTCCAGAGCTGAGAAAGAAGAGCTTATGAAGGTTGGAACAATCTCTATAATCATGAATGTGATTCAAAGTGCATGGGGAACTTGGAGTGAGTGGAATAATCCAGGTCCCTGTTACACTTTATTCAGGGTCCAGGAAAGGCTCCCATGCTGAATAAAGCTTACTTTTTATCTCCTACTCCTCTTTAAGTGTGCCTTAGTTATGTCATGAATAGTGACTATTTCACATAACAATTACACTTAGTGACATTCTTATTTTCTCTGCAGTGTCCCCAAAAAGACCTTTTAAATGTCATTTGTTGATACTCATGAGATATTTGTATATCAAGGAAAATGAGAATGAGACCTTAATTATCTAGACTAGGTGATATTTTACATGGTTTCAAAAATACAAAATAGGAACTGGCTGAATATAGAAGCCCCTTAAATTAAAACTTTAGGCCCTTGCTAACTTTCTAGCTCAGACTGAGTAAAACTTTGGTTGCAGATGGTATATAGAAGAGAGTACTCTTTTCTCTTAGGTGAATATCTGCATGCGTGCTTATTTGGGGCCCACTGAGTTTTTTAAAACATTAAAGTATACTGTTCCAGTTTCTCCAGGCATGTATAAAAGGCCCTAACTCAAATGGTGAAAATCTCTGATGTAAACAATTAGGTTTCTAGCAGGGATGTTTCTGACCAGAGACGGAGTGATGTGGAATGAAGTAACTTTTGTCATTAGATCCATGTTGGGTGTTTTCAGAAGAGGAGAGAGGGTGACAAAGCACACATTTCAAATATGGCTTTGCAAGGATGTCCAGTAAATAGCCAGTCTTCCCATCCCTCTCCTGCATCTGGATCCTTGTGAGGAGAGAGTCACAGTATCAAGGGTCTGCACTACAGACAGATGAGCAGTGCCCAGAAGAGCCAGCCTTTCATTCTGACAGCATGAGCCATACCAGGCAGGGGCTCTGAGAGGACAAGCATTGAATTTGGATCTAGTAGAAAAGCAGGATTCTGTCCCAAAAGTCTTGGGCTGTACTGTGTGCTGGGCACTTACGGCCAGGAAGCAGGCAGTGGACCATGTGTCCCATCTCAAAGGTAGGCAGCTGGCACAGAGGCAAGTCCCAGTCCCAGTCCCATTCCTCAGTCTACGTTCTATTGTCATAAGCAGTGAATGGGATTTCCCTGTATCATCTGTTTGAAGTGCACCATACTTGCCCTGGGTCTGCAGACTATGGAGATGTGCTGAGCCATGAGCTGCTCTGAAGTTTTGTATCTGATCCCCGCAAGGGCAGTGGAGAGACAGGGACACCATCAACACTGCAGATAGAGCTGAGATGTTAGGGAGAAATACAGACACTGGGATGTGGAAAGATTTAGATTTAAACTGCAAATATAAGAGCCATTTACAAGTTGAAAGCTGTATCTTTCTTGGAAAGAGGCTGAGATTTCAATAACCCATTTGGACAGGCAATTCTCTGTAAACCTCCAGATCTGGCCTAGGGATTAAACACTTTAGCCCTCCTCTGCAATGAAGACTAGAAGGGAGGGAGATTTGTGCAGTGAGTTTGTTTATGTTGGCAGGGTAACTCTGATTTGGTAGTTCATTCTCCTCATTCCCAGCAAGTTGATGATCCTGATCCTGACACTAAGACCTCCTTCTATTTCTCTGAAGGTCAATAAAATACAATTTAAATTAAGGAGTTGGAGGAACAGAGGAGTTGTGGAATCCATCCAAGGTCACACAGGTGGGAAACAGGGTTGAGCCTAGAAAATGATGCCAGAGGCTTCAATCTCTTTGGCTGCTGCAACCAGTGTCTATTTTTTCTTTTCTCTTCCCTTCCTTTCCCTCCCCTTCCCTCATTTGCTCTATTTCCTTTGTTCCTTCCTTCCTTCCTTTGTTCCTTCCTTCCTTCCTTCCTTCCTTCCTTCCTTCCTTCCTTCCTTCCTTTTTCTTTCTTTTCACACAGCTGACCTTCCTTTCCCTCCCCTTCCCTCATTTGCTCTATTTCCTTTGTTCCTTCCTTCCTTCCTTTGTTCCTTCCTTCCTTCCTTCCTTCCTTCCTTCCTTCCTTCCTTCCTTCCTTTTTCTTTCTTTTCACAGTGCTGAGGGTTGAATTCAGGATCTCTGCATTGAGCTACAACCCTAGCAGCTCCCACATCCTTCTTTTGGAGATAAGGCCTTGCTAAGTTGTGCACATTGGACTCAAACTATGTACACCATCACACTGCCACTCGTTTTCCCACACACTATTTTGCTTATCCAAAGAATCTTTCCTGCCTTGTCTACCAGGTGAACGCCCAGTTTATTGGTTTAAACCCCATTTGGGTTCAGAAGGGCCTAGGTCTCTTGCCCAGATGGCTTGTACAGGGCATGTCATCCCAGAGCTCTCTGGGGTCCTTGGCAGGGCTGGCCACAGAAGCACCCTGGATGGCTGTCAGAGACCCAGGGCAGAACTCAGATCCGCAGTGAGTGTTTGCTCATCTCTCTGGTTAATCTGCAGCATTTCAAAAGACAAAAATCAATTTACAACACCTTCCCCTACCCAGAACTTACCTAGATTGTACTCCTTTCTTAACTAAACAAACCCTTTTGCTGAAAGGAAGGGAAGGGGATTTCTGTGGTAGTAAGAAAGGAGGGCTCCTAAGGTCTCATGGAGCAAGCCAATTTTCAATAGTTATGGTAGTGCAATGAAATAAGGCACACAAGGCCTCTGCCTTTATTTATTAAAGATGAGATTTTATATCTCCACACACTGTAGGACAGAGGTATTCAGCCTGCATTGCAATGAGGAGTGTCTCCCCAGTATTATGTCCTTCCCAGAGCCTCAAAATGGATTTAATTTGAAAACAGGGTCTTTCCTAGAATAACAAAATCAATTTTTGGCAACAAAGGAAAGGCAGGGGGCATCACAATCCCTGACTTGAAATTATACTACAAAGCCACTATTATAAAAACAGCGTGGTAATAGCAAAAGAACAGACTCAAGGATCAATGGAACTGGTTAGAAGATGCAGAAACAACTCCAAACACTGTCATCCACCTTATCTTTGAAAAGGAACCAAACACCTTCACTGGAAGAAAGCCTCTTAACAAATGGTGCACGAAAAACTGGCTTTTTACATGGCAAAGGTTAAAACTAAACCCATATATTTCACCAAGCACCAAACTAAAATCTAAATGGATCAAAGATCTAAATATTAAAACAGAAATGCTAAATCTGCTGGAAGATAAAATAGAAGGCTTGAAGACATCGGTGTAGGCAAATATTGCGTGAATAAAACCTTATCACACAGGAAGTATGACTGACAAAGAATCAACAACTGAGATCTCATCTTATTACTTTTGCACAGAAAAGAAACCACTAACAGAAGTGAAGAGCCACCTATAGTGAGGGAAAACAATTTTACCAGCTGTTCCTCAGATAAAGGACTAATATTTAGATCATATAAAGAACTCAAGAAAATAAGACACCCCAATCCAAAATGGGTATCTGAAATGAATACTCAGATGAAGAAGTAGAAATAGTAAATAATTATATGAAAAATGTTCAATATCACTGGTCATTCAGGAGATGCAAATTAAATCCACTGATTCCATTTCACTCCAGAAACAATGGCTAACATCAGGAAATCCACTGATAACAAATGCTGGTGGAGATATGAGGAAAAAGGAATCCTTTTTCACTGTTGCTGGGAGTTTAGACTGGTGTAAACACTATAGAAATTGTAGTGGAAATTTCTCAAAAAATTAAAAGTAAAGGTTCCATTTGATCCAGCTATTCCTCTTCTTTGTATTTTCCTGAATGAATTAAAAACATCATACCACAGTGATATATGCATACCCATGCTTGTAGTGGCACAGTTTGTAATAGCTAAATCTTGGAAACAGCTCAAATGCCCATCAACCAATGAATGCATGAAGAAGATGTAGTTTTTTTCTATACAATGGAACACTACTCTGCCATAAAGAAGGATAAGCTTGAGGCATTTCTAGCTAAATGGATGCACCTTGAGACTGTATGTATGCTTAAGTGAAATAAATGAGGCATACATGTTTAAACACCACAGTGTTTCTCTGGTGTGAGAAACCAAAAATGTATATAAGGATCAAAATACATAATAGATATTAGGGAAATGGGAAGAAAATATTCAAGTGAGAAGGTGAACAAGGGAGGGAAGGGGGGAAAGAAAGGAAGGGTCAAGGAAAAAGAGAGAATAGAAGAAAAAATGGGAATAGCCAGATGTGGTGGTGTACTCCCAGCACTTGAGAGTCTGAGGCTGGAGAATTACTGTGAGTTCAAGGCCAGTCTGGGTTACAAAGTGGGTTCAAGGACAGCCTGAAATGCATAGCAAAACCTTGTCTCAAAAAGACAGGAAGAAAGGGAGACAAAGCTTCTGTAAATAATTGAAGGGAGGGGAGGGATGGGAAAAAAGGAAGAAGCAAGATATATCGTGTACAAATTCCGTGTGATGAATGTTATCATTGTGTATATCTAAATTTTACCAATAAAAGGAAAAAAAGTAGCTGGAACACACACACACACGCACGCACACACACACACACACACACACACACACACACACACAAAACAAGCAAAAAAACCAGGGTCTTTTGTGGGAGAGTAGCTGGAACACACACACACACACACACGCACGCACACACACACACACACACACACACACACAAAACAAGCAAAAAAACCAGGGTCTTTTGTGGGAGAAGTTCAAGCCTGTCTGGGCCACATGTGCCGCACTCCTGTCTCCTGAGCTAACTCGGAGACCCTGCTAAGGCTGAGCTAACTCACCTAAGTGCATAGATGCTGGGTGCAACAGGCTACACCTTCACCCCTAGTCCGTGATTCCTTCGCTTCGCCCAAGAAAAATCACTCTGTGATGCTTGGCCAGTAAGATATCTCCAAATGTTAAATGCTCCTCCCCCATGGTTGTCCCTATATAAGCCTGTGCATTTTCTGAATAAAGCAGAAGCATTCCAGAAACCTCCTGGAGTCTGGATGATGATTCTGTGCCTTGCCCTCCCAGTCCGAGCTCCTGAACCTTGTTCCATGAGCGGGCTTGTGGATGACAAGAGTCTTTGCCAAAATAATTTGTTAAGGTGAGGTCATACTAGAGTAGGGTTAGTTGACCCTTAATCCCATCCTTAGGAGAACAGTGTCCTTCCAAGAGGAGAAGAGACACAGGCGCCTGGCACAGGGCAAAGAGCCCTGTGCAGATGGAGGAGAGAGGGGAATAAGGCCTCCACAGGTCTGGAAATACTGCAGATTGCTAGCAGCAGTGGAACCTGGAGTCAGCAAAGAAGGAATCTTCCCTGGATCCTGTGGAGAGCGCGTGCATGGCTGCCAGCACCTTGGTCTTAAACTTTCAGTCTCTAGAACCATCTGACAATAAATGTCTTCTTTTAAGACCACCCAGCATGTGTTAGTTTGTTATAGTGGACATTGGAAGCTAATATGCAGAATTTCCCTTCAGAATTAGACTCTAATTCCTTTAGTCACCACCCTACTAGTGCACGTTTTTAGATAGAGATTCTCATTCCAATCTGAAAATAACTTCCTCATCTGGGCAGATGTGAACAGAGGTCTACCAAGAAGAGCACATATAGATGCACAGTAGGAAATTTGGTTTGAGATTACATGAAGCAGTCTGAATGAAGAGGAACATGATCTAACTCCATAAGCTTATAATAGGAAAGAGCTCTACATGGGCTGACCACATGTATAGGGCATCAGCGGAGGCTGTGCAAGCTGTGACCTTTGTAGGGACCATCTGTCCTCCTGGGCCACACTCTTAGGTCATTGCACAACTATCAGTGACATGGAGTCCTCAGTCCCTGCCTCTAGAGATTTTTTTGGAAGGTCTATTTATTAAAAAAATGCTTGGAGGAGTGAAGACATTGAACTTGGAGAAATAAAGATGGAAGAAGAAGATAAGTTTTTATAATTTCTTCAAGACCTGTTATTTGGAAAAAGGATTAGCTATTGCCTAGTTAAGTTTGGACCAGAGAGGTACATCAGATAGAAAGATCAGACACAGACTAAGTTTTGATGTGGGATGCATCTTTCTCTTTGGAAGTAGACTGGGTGGCCTCAGGAAGCAGGGAAGCTACTTAGGAGGAGTCAGAATAAGGAAGAATTGGTCATGTAGGCTGGGTTATATTTTAATGTCTAAACTTGATTTAAAAACTTTTAAGTCTGTTTTAGTGGACTTTAGTCTATAGTGGTACATATCCTAGATTATCTTTGATAATTTTAAGACTGTCTGATATCCACAAACATGGGGACATGGTATTTAACTAATACATTTACTTTTGCAGAGTGGTGACACAAATTTATGGCATTGATGGGATCCCTGATATCTGGAGCCTGGAGTGTTTCAGGCACTACTGGTACAATTAAAAATAAAGAATCTAAAATAAGTTATCAAACAGCCCTAATCTGCTGGCAAAGCCATTTATTGGCTTATGTTCCTCAATGTAATACAATGCATCATTAATTTTGTAGGTTGATCTCTGAAAGCTATAACTTGAACATTCTTATTGTCTTAATTTTCTGTAAACTTTAATAACATTTGTGAAAGAACATAGGAGAGATGAAATTGTTGTTGGCTATAGAACAATAGTATTATAGGAATATTTTATAGAAATACTTGTTTTTTTTCACTCCAGAGGAGTAACTGGAAAGACCACATGTTTAGACATCTAAAATTCATTGTTTAATGGTAGGGAGATAGGATCACAAGTTTCACACCAGTTTGGATCTCCCAAAGAGGACCTTGTCTATCCCAGCCAGGATTCTTATTTTAAAATATGAATTCCACAAAACATCAGTCATGTATTTGAGCTTATGGATTATGCCAGGTAACAGTGCATTTGAAAATCACTTATCCGTGACTGAATCCTTCAGTTTATTTGGCTACTCACAAGGCATTTGGTCATCACAAACAAGGTGCACCATTTGAAGCAAAGTGATGCAGCTGGTGAAACCAGGAGGCCGCATCTCACTCATGGATTATGCAAGAGCCCAGGACAGGTACCCAGTAGGAACACTGGTCTGGGTCCCACACGATACTATCGACAACCTAGCTGTGTTGCTCTCTAACAACTTAGATAATAATATTTTATTTTATACAAGGTCACAAAATATTTGTGTATTGTTATATATGTATATAATGTTGTATAATGACAATGGTTATCATATTTATCCCAGTTAAGTCCAGGCTCCAAAGAAACTATGGACTCATGGTCTCTAATTATCACATCAGCCCTCATAAAAGGCTGTCATTATTACACATTTTATAAAGATGAGGAAGATGAAGATCAGAGAAGTTAAGTGACTTATCTAAAGTCACATCATGTGTTCTGGTTCCATAATATTCCTCTTTGTGTTACATTACAGATCACACCTTAGATTTATTAGTTGTTGTTTTAGTCAAAGCTAAATTAAACTCTGTGAAGTGTTATTTATAAATAAGTATACAAATAGTTCATAAAATAGTATACAAAGTTCATAAATAAGCCACTCCCTCTCCTAGAACAAGAATAATCTTGTGAGGCTGGTTATAAATTTTATCACCTGTAACAGTGTAGATGGGGCATGAAGTAATGTAAACATCACTGGTTCCTCCTCATCCTACTTTAACCCTGACAGTCCCCCATGTTGACTGTAAGCTTGGTTCTTCTCTGTGTGACCAGCTACTATAAGGTTTATCCAGTTCCTTGACTACTTGGAAAGTTCATTTAACATTAAAGCAGAACAGACATTCTAAAATAAGTTAGGCAGTAGAACTAAGCTAAAATTTGTGCTTCAAGGGGACAGACAGAAGGGCAGGGTCATATGTTTGAAAGGATATCTTCTCTCCTTATTTCTTTTTCTATCATTTATATCTGGTCTCATTTTCAAAGGGATTTTGTACCGGGACTTAAAAAGAATTTTATTTGAATTTGAGTTTAACAAGACATTGATTTACATAAAAGACAAGTAGAAAAAAGAAAATACATAAATATGTGAAACTGTTCTGAATACATTGAAATTTAGCATTTTTCCTAATGGTACATATTGTAAATTTCTAATATAATGTTAATGTTAAATTATTATATCTATTACTAAAGACACCAGCTTAAAATATTATGGTCTGAGAATATAGATAAAATATCTATAAAGTAGGATTTATTAAAATACCATTGATGCTAACTCATTTTTCTAGTAAAAATATTACTGTAACTGGAAATTCTGTGATAATCTTCTTCGGACAAAACTGGATTTAGAATAACATTGCCACTTTGGAAGAAGACTTTGAAGTTTTCATTGCTAGAATGCTCCAATTTTGTAATAGAACCCCAAAAATTTAGCAAATGAATTGTGGTAGTGTAGCGACAGGTTTCTAAGATAAGAAAATGAAGCTGAAACTAATATTTCTTCTTAAATATCAGAAAAATATCTGGCAGAAAAACAGTTCATAGAATTTCTGAAGCATGCATTGAGAAAAGTTCCAACAGACACTGGTGTCTTGGACCAATTGAGGACCACAACATAAACTATAAGTTCTCCACAGAGATAAACTCTTAATAGGGATATATTCTTAAAGCCAACCACTTCCTTTGTTAACACATGAACATTCATGAGTTCAGAGTTCAAAAAAGAACCACAATGAAGCAGCACTAGAAAGCAATAGTTCTGTTTGATATTGAAGAGCTCTCAAAAAGATTGTCTTTGTGGAAGCTATATCAATCCTTCCTTCTTCTAGGGGAGATTCTAATTGTCTTTTTTTTGTTTTTTTGAACTGGGATCAAATTTGGGACCTTGCACTTGAGGGACAGGCAGCAAAACCACTGAGCTAAATCCCTGGCCCTCTAATTGTCTTTTGAGCATCACTGATTTTCTTTTTGTGTACAAGAATACAAAATGATGCCTAAATTTAAGTTCCAGATTTTATTCTGGTCAAGAGCATGAATACACTGTATTAGTAGCTCCCTGCCCCTGGGTGCTCGAGCAAGGGAGAGGAAGTTCACTTTCTGTCATGTTCAACTACAGAAGCAAAGGCTCACATGGAAGAAACCCTACAAAGAGGTAACTTTTACAACAGAACAATGGAAAGAGTAGTAGTACATATGTTGTAGGTTTCTGTGAAAATTACTGAGGCAATACTTTTGAGTCACACACTTCAAAAATGTTAACTAATATATTGTGGGGGGTGGCTGTTCCTTGATTCTTCTGTTTCTTTAATAACTTTACCCTTTCTCTGTCTTTTGTCTCTCTCATTCCCATTTCTCTATATCTGTGTCTCTAATCTCCAGCTCCTTCAGTTAACAAGAATCTAAATATAAGGGATGCACATAGAATTTTCTGTATTACCTGGAATCAAACGTATGCACATGTAGAGTCATTTTTATAGCTCCATGGACATTTGATGCTTCTGTAAGCATTATGAATTATGAATGAAGAATATATAAATAGCCATTTTCCATAAATGTCATTATGAAAACATTGACTTTGGATAGTAAGAGACACAATTACTAAAACCCAGTTTTTCTTTCCTCAAAGGGTGCCCATCTTGCCCTAATGTCCACATGAACTGTAGTTCTGCAGATGAATTGGGATGTGCATCATTCCTTTACATATTATTATTATTATTATTATTATTTTATTGAGTTTATTGGTACATTTAGGGATACAGTACAGTTACATTCATTGTTGGGATCATGTACCTTTACATGGCAAGTCTTGATTCTCATTTTTTCCCCTTACCTCTGCCCTCCCTTATTAAACTCTCCAAAACCGATTTGAAGTCTTTTCTTTTTAATATACACACACACACACACACACACACACACACACACACACACACACACATATATATGTAAACGTATAATTAGGTCTGTACAATTTAAACACCTTTAAAGAGTTTCTGAGAATTCCAGGATTTCTTGAATAGCCTGTGCCTGAAGCAGGCTTCAGAGATATTTAATAATAATAAAAATAATAATGATTTCAAACAAAAGGTCTGTTTATGAGTGGAGCTGCCATACACTAAGCTTTTTGTTTGATCTTTTTCTTATATATACAATGAACATTTCATGTTGCAAAATTTTCATGCATTATTCCACAAAATTACCAATGTATTTCCATGGCTGACAGGAACTAACTTCAAATATTTACTTATTCCAAGCACACAAGAAGTTTAGCACTTCAAAGTTAGCAGTAAGAAAGAAAATTATATTCACATCATTTCAAGAAAATCATACTGTCTATGAACAGATGCACATTCACTGTCTGCCAAGACATCACCAAAACCTTGCCAATGTCTTTATATGTAAAACAGATTCATCTGGGATCAACTATACTTTCCAAAGTTTACAGAGTAATATTTTAAAGGAAATAGATCATGCATTTTAAATCACCGCTCACCATATACTAAGTAACTACATTTTACTATTTTGACAAATTAATAATTAGCAACCACAAAAGAAGAAAAAAATTTTTTAAAAAAAAAGAAGTAGCAAAATCTGTATTAAACACTCCCACCCAAACTTAGTGGTTCTTCAAAAAAATTTATGTTAAGAAACAAACACAGATTTTACCAGTACACATCTAAGTAGAATTACTGTTCAGCAAAAGGACAAACTCAAAATCTGCTAATATATTAAAAAACTATTAGAACAACTTTACATTTAATTATTGGAAGCTTATAGTGTTTCTGTGCTCCTGTACTGAGGGAGTTGTACGTTTGAGTAATATATAAAATTGTTAATTTTACTGTTTTCTAGGGGAGTAGCGGGGGAAGGGGTAGGAGTAAACTAGCTCTCCAAATGGATGTGGTTTATATGCAATGATAAACCCTAAATATGCTACTCATTAACTCTACTTCAAGCCACTCCCTTTTTTAGAACTGAAAAGACATTGTGACTCCTGGGACAACTTACCATTCATATTCTTAAAGATGTTCAGGATGGGGAGGATCTGACGATAGTAGGGTACTAAAGCTTCACCCACCATCTCGGCCGACACAACCAGATGCTGGAGGACTTTGAGTGTCACACAGATGACTTGTCGATTTCGGAGATTCAAAGCATCTATAGACAGTAGGGAAAAGAATGAGTAGAAAAGGCTAAGCATGAATTTTACAATATTTCTTAGATCCAATGGGATGGACAATGGGCCTTTGTTACCACAGCTTTGAATGATGTGCTGCAGCCCCAGTGTTGTGAACAGGATCTTGTTTGACTATTTATCCTCTTAGTCTTGTACTGTTTCCAAGCCCTAAGAATGCAGCTCACTTTCCCCTAAGATAAGAGGCTGATGGTCTGAGAAGGAACAGAAGGTGGATGAAAGATAAAAGATCACCCTGTGTCACTGAATTTGGTCCCTGTGCTGGTTGACAACAGATACTTTTATTTTCAGCTTTAATTGAGTTTATTGGTACATTTTAGGGATACAGTACAGTTACATTCATTGTTGGGATCTTGTATCTCTACATGACAAGTCTTGGTTCTCAATTTTTCCCCTTGTCCCTGTCCTCCCTTCACTCCCTCCTTCCCTCCCCATCTACAAACACTTTATTTCCATCTTTTCATTATCTCACATTTTTTTCTTTTCCCTTATTACCCATCCCACCTTCCCTACACCTTTAGCTCCTTTCTTCCCATTTCTAAATGTCAGTAATCTTATTAGGATCTTCTGTATTATTGCAGATTATTCACACCAGAGAAACTATTCGGTATTTACACATGTGCCTTATTTATTTCACTTAGGAGTATATCTTCAATATGTATCCATTTTCCTATGAATGACTCTAATTTCTCATTCTTTATGGCTGAGTAATATTCCATTTTATAGAAAAACCACATCTTCTTTATCCAGTTTCCAATGGATGGGCAAATGGGCTGTTTCCAAGTTTTAGCTATTACAAACTGTGCTGCTATAAACATGGGTGTGCATACTTCTCTGTGATATGATTCTTTTAGTTCTTTTGGAAAGATACCCAGCAGAGGGATGGCTGGGTCAAATGGAACCTCCAGTCCAAGCTCTTTGAGGTATCTCCATATTGATTTCCACAGTGGTTGCACCAGTCTGCACTCCCACCAAAAATGGAGAAGGGTTCCTTTCTCCCCACAACCCTGCCAACATTTGTTAATGTTTGATTTCTTGATAGCAGACATTCTTTGTGGGGTGAGGTGGAATCTCAGTGTTGTTTTCATCTGCATCTCTTGAATGATCAGTGATGTGGAACATTTTTTCATGTATTTACTTGATGCTTTTACTTCTTTGTCTGAGAAATGTCTGTTCATTTCGGATGCCCATTTTTGAATCAGATCTTTATATTTGGGGGGGGCTGATTGTTTTGAGTTCTTTATATATTCTAGATAATAGTCCTTTGTCTGAGGAACAGATGGTAAAAATTTTTTCCCACATTGTAGATTGTCTCTTAGTTCTGCTGCTGGTTTCTTTTGAAGTACAGAAGCTTTTTAATATGATGAGATCCCAGTTGTTGATTCTATCTGCTAGTTTCCATGCTACTGAGGATTTGTTCATAAAGTCTTTTTCTATGCCAATGTCTTCTAGAGTTCTGCCTAATTTACCTTCCAGCAAGTTTAATGTTTCTGTTTTAATATTTAGATCTTTAATCCATTTGGATTTTAATTTAGTGCATGGTGAAAGATAAGGGT
>NW_022900926.1:40372539-40374732 GCF_012274545.1 Fukomys damarensis
CCATGCTGTTTTTATCACAGTGGCTTTGTAGTATAGTTTCAAATTGGGAATTGTTACACCTGGTGCCATGCGTCTTTTGCCTAAAATGGCTTTTGCTATTCTAGGTCTTTTATGGTTCCAAATGAATTTTTGGATTCTTTTTTCTAGTTCTGTGAAATATAGTGTTGGAATTTCAATTGGCATTGCATTGAATGTATATAGCAGTTTTGGTAGTATGGCCATTTTCACTATGTTGATTCTTCCTACCCAGGAGCAGGGGATATCTTTCCATTTTTTTATATCCTCTTCAATTTCTTTCTTCAGAGTGCTGTAGTTTTCAGTGTAGAGATCTTTTGCTTCTTTTGTTAGATTGATTTTTGGGGATGCTATTGTAAAAGGAATTTTTTCCCTTATTTCTCTCTCAGTGAGTCTGTTATTTGTGTATAAGAAGGCTATTGATTTTTGGGTGTTCACCTTGTATCCAGATACTCTACTGAATCTGTCAATTAAATCTAGAAGTCTTTTGGTGGAGTTTTTTGGGTCTTCAATGTAGAGTATCATATCATCAGCAAATAATGACAGTTTAACTTCTTCCTTTCCTATCTTTATTGCTTTAATTTCTTTCTCTTGTCTAATTGCTGTGGCTAATGTTTCCAGAACTATATTGAAGAGGAGTGGTGATAATGGGCATCTTTGTCTTGTTCCTGATTTTAATATGAAGGTTTTCAGTTTTTGGCCATTTAATATGATGTTGGCTGTTGGTTTTTCATAGATAGCCTTTATTAAGTTGAGGTATAGACCATCTATTCCAATTTTTTGCAGGGTTTTTATCATGAATGGGTGTTGAATTTTATCAAACACTTTTTCTGCATCTATTGAGAGGATTATATGGTTTTTGTCCTTGACTTTGTTAATATAATGTATTACATTTATTGACTTTCATATGTTGAACCACCCTTGAATCTCTGGAATAAATCTGACTTGGTCAGAATGGATGATCTTCTTGATAATCCTCTGTATTCTGTTTGCTAGTATCTTATTAAGGATTTTTGCATTTATATTCATTAAGGAGGTTGGTCTGTAGTTCTCCTTTTTAGTTGCATCTTTCCCTGGTTTGGGAATCAAAGTTCAACTTGCTTCCAGGAATGAATTTGGAAGTATAGCTTCCCTTTCAATTTCATTGAAAAGTTTGAAGAGTAATGGCAGTAGTTCTTCTGTAGATGTCTTGTAAAATTCAGCAGTGAATCCATCAGGGCCTGAGCTTTTCTTTGTTGGTAAATTTTTTAAATTACATTTTCAATTACACTGACTGTAATTGGGGTGTTTAAAATGTTTTTATCTTCTTTGTTTAACTTTGGTAATTCATAAGTATCTAAAAATCTGTCCATTTCTACTGTGTTTTCCATTTTATTGGAGTACAGGTTCTCAAAGTAGGTATTAATGATCCTCTGTATTTCTTTTGGATCTGTTGTGACTGCCTTTTTCATTCCTGATTGCATGGATCTGAGCCTTTTCTTTCTTTTTTTTTGATAAGATTAGCTAAGGGTTTGTCAATTTTATTTATTCTTTCAAAAAACCAGCTCTTTGTTTCATTTATTTTTTGTATAATTTTCTCAGTTTCAATTGCATTGATTTCTGCTCGGTTCTTTATAATTTCCTCTCTTGTTCGAGCTTTGGGTTTTTCTTGCTCTTGGTTTTCTAGGAGTCTAAATTTCATCATTAAGTTGTTTATTTGAGCCTGCTCTGTTTTCCTAGTGTGGGCATTCAATGTTACGAATTTTCCCCATAGAACTGCTTTCATTGTGTCCCATAGATTCCTGTATGTTGTATTGGCATTTTTGTTTATTTGTAAAAACTGTCTAATTTCTTCTTTAATTTCCTCTGTAATCCATTGTTTAGAAGAGTGTTGTTCAGTTTCCATGTGCTTGTGAAGTTCCTACAGTTTCTTGTGCTATTGATCTCCAGCTTGATTGCACTATGATTGACAACAGATACTTTTTAATGCAATGAAATCTTCAGCTAATAATTCATCCTTTTCTTAAAGCCGTTCCATGGAAGTAACTGTTATCTGGGAAGAAGGGCTGGTTGTGGCATACATGTTTAGAAACAATAGACTGTTTACCAACACGGAATATACTTGTAGATGTGAACATAAAACAACTCTCTCTCTCTCTCTCTCTCTCTCTCTGTGTGTGTGTGTGAGTGTGTGTGTGT
>NW_022900926.1:40375135-40439728 GCF_012274545.1 Fukomys damarensis
ATATATATATATATATATATATATATCAAAAAAAAGGGAAGAGGGCCAGAGATTTAGCTCAGTGGTTCTGCCACTCTGAGTTTGATCCCTAGTATGAACAACAATCCAAAAACTAAACAAAAGAACAAAAAACAAAAGCAAAAAAAAAAAAGTAGGGATTGAAAAGCCAAACTTTTAAGTGTTTCGATAACAAAGATTCAACAAGAATAAGGCATAAGAGAACAGAGGGATAAAAATAGTCTTAAAGAATGGTTCTGAGTGCAAAGTAGAAAGCTGGACTGCAGAGAAAAGATAAGGGAATGTAAATTGTTTGACAGAAATGTGCCATTTGCTCAAGTAGGGAATACAGAGGGTTAAAGAATCAGACAGAGACTATTGGGTGTCTGAACCTGGCCCACTCCTTTATACTTTGTTGGCCATGGTTTCCTCAATTGTGGGACCTGTTATTCACTTTCTAGAAGGACTAGATTAAAATTATTTAAGTAAAAGTGCTCTCTAATGCATGTATTATAGAAGGTCAGAGGTTGGTATGGATAAAATGATGCTCCAGACCTCCACAAAGTCATTTTTTAAGCTGTTCTACCTTCTAATGAAAAAGATTGCCAATAATACTATTATATTAAAGTACGTGCCAGAAAGAATAATACTATCAAAAGATTTGATGCTTGGGTCAATACACTTATGAGGGAGTACTGGTATTGTTTTTGAACTCTAGCTCACATCTTCAACATCCTGGAACATCCCAGCATCTCAAATTGGGTTCCACAGATATGTTTTCCTTTATGAACTTTCTCTTTTTCCTGTGTTCTTTATATTTAGTAGTGATGCATCCTGTTCAGTACCAAGTCACTCAGCATCAAAATGTATTTCTCATCCTTGACATTTATCCTGTTGTGAAGTTATCTGGCTCTGCATTGCAATATCCTTAAGTTTGTGATCTCCTCTATACCCTCACTTCTACTCCTGTAGTCTTGCTTTTCATCATCTAGTACCTGCCTCTGGTACTGGGTTCTCAGCCTCAGCCTCTCTCTTCTGGTTTGGGACTTAATCCTCACTCTCTCCTCTGCTCCTGAGTTGTCATCCTCACCTGCACTTCTCTCATCCTGAGTGCTCACTCATCCTCACATTCTCTTTCCCATCTGGATCTCCATCCTCACCTTCCTCTGGCCCTGAGTCCAAATCCTCACTTTGACTTCTCTGGTCCAGGGTCCTCATGCTCACCTGCACTTTTCTGATTCTGGATCCTCAGCAGTTCTTCTCTAATCTTGGGTCCTCACCCCAACCTGGACCCTTCTACTCTTGGGCCCTCATCCTCACCTGCGCTCTTCACATCCTGAGACTTCTCCTCACCCATGCTCTTCTGGTCCTTGGGCCTCCTCCACCAGAGTACTTGCCTGCCCTCTACCACACCTCTTTTCTTTCTGATTTTCTCCACTTTCTCACCCTGCCTTTTCTTACTGCTGCTGATCATCTCCCCACCTGCTCAGTCTGCCCACCCCATTTCCTACAGAGTGAAGGACAAACAGGCCAGACACAAAGGTTGCATTCTGGGTAAGTTTGAATTAAACTAAATCTTTAGTTAAAAGTCCAAGAATATAAAGTACCATTTAGTGGTTTCACAGCTATTTCCTGTGGAATCACTAGGACGTTTAAAAAAATAAATTGTAGGTCTCTTCACTTCCCCCAACAACAAAGTAGGGACTGGAGCATGAAAGCACTGGAGAGCAGGCCCACATCTTCTGGTTCAGTCAAGCCTATAGTCTTATTTGATTTGAAAGTAAACACATATGTAATGAATACAGATGGTTCAGCCTCAGCTCAGAGAACTCACCTAAATATAACTATAGAGCTCAATAACATCATGGCTCATTATTACAGCATTTAGACACATTGCAGGACATACATATCTTCTGACAAACAACTAAAAATAGAATGTCATAATTTAGTCTACAAGCCCTAGAAAGGAGACATTTAAGAACAAAGCTTCAGAGCAGCAGGAGCAGGCAGACAGGAAGAAGGGCGTGAAGCATGGTGCTCAGTGGTGGATGGGAGATGTTTTTTTCTACTCTTACTCAATCTAAAAGTTGTTTTGTTTGTCCAGGAAGACCCAGCTAAGTTTACTATAAAAGAACTGGGGGCCTTCAAACGTGCTGTTCTGAGGACAGCGGCTGCAGACATTCTTTCAAAGAGTCTGTCAGCGAGGCCCTAAGTGCTCAGGACTGCAGATCTGTGCCAGGACTCATACCACCAGTAGATGACATATGTTGAGCACCTTTATATGTCAGGAATTAAACAGAGTATTTCACATCGACTCGTTTACTAATCCTCCTTCATCAAACATTTATTGAGAATGTATTATAATACCTGTCACCACCTAGGAATTAGAAAGACAGAAATGAATAAGACAGATGAGGCATCACTTGCTTGGGGTTTGTAATACAGTACAGAGGAAGATACAAAAAAGTTTAATACGGTAAATAATTTACACTGTGATGATCCTTCCTGAGAAGAGTAGGGTATTTATTCAGCCAATCACAGGGGCACTTAGCTTAGTCTGGCAATAGGGAAAGCTCCCAGATCCAGGGACAAACCCCAGTGATGAACAGATGCTTAGGTGAAGTTTCCAGGAAAGGAGGAGCATACTAGGAGAAAGGACTCCTTTCATTAGAGGTTCTGCTCCAGCTTGTGCAGATGAATTTCCACTGAGAGACTTGGGCTTCACTCCCAGAGAGTAAAAAGACATTCTACCTGGTTTTATCATGCAAATATGTCTTTCTAGGGGTCATTTAGAAGTGATAAGCAGTAAACAGATGTGTGTAGGCATGTCTAAACAAGGGTGAGGCTGTAGTAGTTTTCCCAAGCTTGAGGTCCCTGAGTGCCCATTTTGCCTTATCGACTAGACAGAATCAGAGGCTTGAGATCTTGAGTTTTCTGCTTCTCCAATTCATGCCTCCCTATCACCTCACTCCTTAAGAAGGAGGCAACACTACATCAAGCTACATGCTTTAGTAATTTAGGCAGGGAGACTGAATATGGGAACAGGATAACATGGGTGTGTTGACTGTTTTTTAATACCTTAAAATGAATGCATGATCGAATGCATCTATGAATGCTTATGCTTCTCCTACCAATGTATGGATTTTGTAGTTTCCAAGGAGGCCTTTATGTTGATAGCATGCAGTCGTAAGCAGGACTTGAGAGAGGACTTTGAAGAGGTAAGAATCTGAATGGGGTGACTGTAGAAAAGATTTTGCTGGTCGAAGTGGCTCTTGGATGTTGGGTGATCAATCTTTTTCTTTTAGGGTGTGTATTCCAAGCTTGCATAAAACAGCTTAGAGTGTGCCTGTCAACTCTCAATATTAGAGTTTTGTCATATGGAATATATTGATTAAGAAATAAACAATATACATAAATATAAAATTTATATATGTAAGTATGAACAACACTATCATTAAATTTTGGTTGATTATGTTTATGGCCACATGTATAGTTAATTGATCATTTTGGGGGTTACATTAATGATCTCTCTCAGCATGGATAGTGATAGTAGAACTGGAAATAGTTTAATTGCAACGTTGATTAAATTAACATGGTTGTGATGAATGTTACTGGACTGACAAAGACCACAAGTAAAATGCCTCAACTATTGTTCTCGATGATATCTAAAAAAGGAATATTTAATCTACTTGAATGAGCAGGTAATGACTGTAAGATC
Organism: Fukomys damarensis; assembly: GCF_012274545.1. Lineage (NCBI taxonomy): Eukaryota > Metazoa > Chordata > Mammalia > Rodentia > Bathyergidae > Fukomys > Fukomys damarensis. The sequence goes on from NW_022900926.1 coordinate 40,378,851, forward strand.
TCTGGAGTGGCTGTGAAATAAAGCCAGGGTGTGCTCTATTAAAACCCCTTAACCTATCCAAGAGGGATTTTTTTAGACCACTCATTTCTACTTCTGTTATTCTATTTTTTTTTCCTGATTCTTTGAGAATGAAGATATAGCCTGAATTTGGAAATCTTTTGGTTCTTATAGTTCCAATGGGATTACAGAAAAAATTTTGAATTAAAATTATTTTCCTTTGAAGAAGTATGTTAACAGATACGAGAACACGATTCTGTAAATTGAAAAAGGTGAAATGTGTTTATTCTTGTGTTGATGGATGGAAAGCTACTGTCATGACCTAAGTGAAGACTTTGAACTCAAGAGTTAAGGTTTTGAAAGAGTCTAATATGAAGAATCTGCTGAAATTATAGAACCATCCTATTCAGAAAATTGGATTTCTATTGTACTGTTTACTACCTTCAACTATAATCAAGAAGACAGAATTTCCAGAGACAGACAAATTGTTGAACAATACGGAAAAATAATTTTAAATCACAGTTGGAAAATTTATTCATCCTAGATAGTTTAAGCTACCTGTATGACTTTCTCAGGCATGAAATCCATTATTGCTGTGATTTTTTGCATAGAGAGAACATTTTCTACTATTAGATATGATTTGCTACTGTGGAATCAGAAAAGAGGTTCTTTACTTTTAAACTAGAAACAATACGCAAATAAAAAGCAAACAATAAATTCTAAGAAGTATTTTGATGTTATATGTTCATATCCTTAATATATAATGACTATCATCATCCAATAAAAGAATGAATCAGTCCATTAAAAATGGACCAAGGATCCAAGCAGATAATATAAGAATTAATAAATACAAATTAACAATTTTTATTCCAGAGTGTTTGAATTAATTGATAAACCAAATAAAGCATCAGTTAATTTTGAACAAAAAAAATTGTTAAAAATTTAACACTCAGAGTAGAAGTAAGTTTAGGAGAAGAAATACCCTAATAAACACCATATTGTAAATCATTTCAGCTTTAACAGAGAACAGTTAAAAATGCAATATACTTAAAAACCATAATATGCATATAACAACCAAACAGTTTCACTTGTGGGCCTGTAGTCTATGGAACTATGCATACATGCACAAAGGTAGGATGAAAAATGTTAAAACTGGTATTATTTATAACTAACAACAATCCAATAATAAAATAATATAGGATATGCATATAATTACAGAATTTAGTCATTTAGTAGAAAAAAATTTAAAACCTGGAAAAAATTATAAATGCATTGTACATATTTCTTTTTTCCATTGAACATTATTGTTCAAGATTATACTTTTATATTTTAACATTTTAGAATTCAAGATCTTTATCATTTTTTTCTCAATTTTTTTTTTTTGTACCAGTAATCCAACTCACATCCCTGCGCTTACAAAGCAGACAGTGGAACCACCGAGCTAAATCCCTGGCCCAGTATTTTCTTGATTATTCTTAAATCCATTATTTATTTATTTATTTTATTTTTTTAGTTTTTTTTTGAGACAGCGTCTCACTATGTAGGTGAGACTGACCTGGAACTCACTATGTAGCCCAGGTTGGGTTTGAACTCACAGTGATCCTCCTGCCTCGGCCTCCCAAGTGCTGGGATTACAGGTGTGCATCACCACACCCGGCTAAATCCATTATTTTTTGAGACAAACTTTGAAACAATTTGATCAAGTTCAAACATGGTTGGCCCTTTGATAAACGTTTTAGTATATTTAGGGAACAATTTGGGAGATAACAGACATCTTTACTATCAAGTCTTTCCACTAGAAAAATAGTATCACGTGCAGCTTCAGTGGCGCAATCTCTTGGCATGTGGTACTTACACAGAAAAATGATAGCACATCAGCTATTTTTTTTGCTTTTACGTTCTTCAGAAGAGCTTTATAGTATTTTTCCATACCTAAGGTTCAGTTTTGATAGATTTACTAAAGAATTTTAAGATTATCCCCAGCATCCTTTCTAAAGATATTGACAATATTCTCATAAAAGCATGTGATTTTTATATATTTTTGTGTTTATTTATATATTTATTTTATAACTGGTATCATACTTAATTAATGATATTTTAGTCTGCCTATAACTAAGGCAGAAAATAATGAAGTCAATGCTGATGATGACAGTTATTATACATATATCAAATGCTCAGCTAAAATCTTTACATCATTTAACTCATGGATGTCATCTAAAAAGTTTGGTGCAATATTGTTCTAATTTTATGAAATTAAGACACCAAACACTGACAATTTGAAAATGGGAAAGGGATAGTCACATTTGATTCAGTTTGAAAATGTACTTTATTTATATATACTTATATTTATATTTTTATATATTTATTATGTTTTAGTTCTTTCTTCTATCATCTCTTATGTCACACAGAGCTGTAATCTCCATTCCTGTCACTTGTTTCTATGGGACTAGTGTTGATTTTGATTCTTCCTTATAGGTCTGGAAGGATTCCTCGTTCTTTCAAGTGGCCAGGTACATGTTCAATACTTCTGAGAATGTTTTCTAACCTGTACCTTGGAGTGTTACCATCATGCCTTTACTGATGCATTATTTCTGCACATAAATTCCTGCAGAATTATTTTATGAATACACTTAGATGGAAAATTAAAGACAGCATAGCAATGAACAGTAAGTATGAGAAGTGGGGAGAGAGGAAGGCAGAAGTCCAGTAACTATCAAATAGGAAGAATGGAAAACACTACAAGTCTGTGGTTGTTCACACCTGGGCACATCTACACCCTTATCTGCACCATAGCTCTCCAAGATATGAATTATTCTTAGTTTAGAGGTGAGAACTAATCATTCAAGCTCAGTGAGATGGATGAAGTTGCACAAATTTGTAGGCTAGCACTAGTACACAGGTCCAGGTCTGTAGCTTTCAAATGTGCCATGTTACCTCTCAAACAGGAACAGAAAGAAGCAGTCTTTATTACAAGTTCATTGAAAGTTCACAAGGTGGAGGTGACTTCCCCAGAAAATGATATTTTAAGATACAAGATTCTAGATTCCACTTTCCTTAGTAGCTATGGATTTTCACTTGGGCATTTAAATTGGTTAGTGTAGGCTAAGTTTGCTGCAGATTAACCATTTTTCATGGGTTGTCAACACAGAATCAGAGAGAGATGTAAGATCTGTGTGTTTGGTTTTGAATGGCTCCAGTCTGAAAAAGACACAAGTCTCTCCTGCAGAGTTAGACCCAGGGATGTGCATAACTAGACAGTTCAGAAATAGAGAGCAGACAGATAGGTGTGTACAGTGATGTCTCTGTCATAGAATTCATGTTATTTTAGGGAGCCAAAATATTCTCCTTCACCACCCCTGTGACATGTGGATTACATGACCAACGTAATCAATCAAGTCATTATGGTCCTTTCCCCTTGGACACAGTTCTTCGGAAGAGGCAGGCATGTGCTGGGATGGTAGAATCATTCAAATATTTGTCTTTATATTTTTTTCTAAAAATACAGTCAGCAGTGCTTGTTTTTTTATATAGGTGTGAATGGGTAAGCATGTAGTCCTGTGTTTATTTGGAGCTTCTTGAGGCCAAGAATGGAGTTGGCTTTAGCATGACCTTCCACATAACAGAGTAGAGAGTGACAGTATGGAGCTACCAGATTAAACCATTCCTAACACATATGTGAGTCATGAAACAAACTTTACTAAGGCAATTTAAGTAAACTTTCTTTTTTGTATCTTGTAACCAAAATTATGCTAGGTAATATACCTCTTTTCCATATTTTCAGCAAAAATTATATTCTTAAATTAAAAACCATTATTGTTTTACAGTTATCACTTTTAAAATAATTTACAAGACCCAAAAATTCCACCAAAAGACTTCTAGACTTAATTGACACTTTCAGCAGAGTAGTTGGATACAAGGTCAATACTCAAAAATCAATAGCCTTCTTGTATACAAATGACATACTCACTGAGAGAGAAATTAAGGAAAACAATTCCTTTCACAATAGCATCCAAAAAAATGAAGTATCTAGGAATCAATCTAATGGAGGAGACAAAAGACCACTACATTGAAAATTACAGCACACTGAAAAAAGAGATTGAAGAGGATATAAGAAAACGGAAAGATGTCCCCTGCTCCTGGGTAGGAAGAATCAACATAGTGAAAATGGCCATACTACCAAAACTGCTGTACAGTTTCAATGCAATGCTGATTGAAATTCCAACAGTATATTTCACAGAACTAGAAAAAAGAATCCAAAAATTCATATGGAACCAGAAGAGACCTAGAATAGCAAAAGCCATCCTAAGCCACAGAGACATGGTAGCAGGTATAACAATTCTCAGTTTAAAGCTATACTGCAAAGCCACTGTGATAAAAACAGCATGGTACTGGTAAAGAAACAGACCCGAGGATCAGTGGAATAGATTGGAAGATACAAAAACAACTCCAGATGTACTCATCTACCTCATCTTTAACAAAGGTGCCAACCATCCTCAGTGGAGGAAGATAGCCTCTTCAATAAATGATGTTGGAAACACTGGATTTCAATATGCCAAAGATTAAAACTAGACACTTATCTTTCACCATGCAATATAATAAAATCCAAGTGGATTAAAGATCTAAATATTAGAAAAGAGACACTAAATCTGCTGGAAGAGGGCTTGGGATTTGGCTCAGTGGTTCCACCACCTGCTTCGCAAGCACAAGGACCCAAGTTCAATTCCTTGCACCAAAAAACAAACAAACAAATGAATTTGCTGGAAGGTAAGATAGGCAGAACCCTTGAAGACAATGGCATAGGAAAGACTATGAACAAATCCTCAGTAGCATTGGAACTAGCACAAAGAATCAATAACTGGGATCCCATCTTATTAAAAAGCTTCTACACTGCAAAAGAAACCACCAACAGAGCTAAGAGACAACCCACAATGTGGGAAAACATTTTTACCAGCTGCTCCTCAGACAAAAGACTATTATCTAAAATATATAAAGAATACAAAAAAATCAGGCTCCCCCCAAATATAAAGACCCAATTTAAAAATGGGCATCTGAAATGAACAGACATTTCTCATACAAAGGAGTAAAAGCAGCAAATAAATGTATGAAAAAATGTTCCACATCACTGGTCATTCGAGAGATGCAGATGAAAACAACACTGAGATTCCACCTCACCCCCACAAAGAATGGCTGCTATCGAGAAATCAAACAATAACAAATATTGGTGGGGTTGTGGGGAGAAAAGAACCCTCTCCATTGTTGGTGGGAGTGCACAATGGTGCAACCACTATGGAAATCAATATGGAGATACCCCAATGAATTAGGATTAGAGGTTCCATTTGACCCAGCCATCCGTCTGCTGGGTATCTTTCCAAAAGAATTAAAAGAATCATAACACAGTGATATATGCACACCCATGTTTATAGAAGCACAGTTTGTGATAGCTACAACTAGGAAACAGCCCATTTGCCCATGAGTTGAAGACTGGATAAAGAAGATGTGTTTTTTCTATAAAATGGAATACTACTCAGCCATAAAAATGAGAAATTAGAGTCATTCATAAGAAAATGGATTCATATTGAGGTCATACTCTTAAATGAAATAAATAATACACACACATTTTTAAATACCGAATAGTTTCTCTGGTGTGAAAAACTAAATATGTAAATAAGATACAAATGCCATGATTGACAATGTGAAATAGGAAGAAAAAGGCTAAGGTATAGGGGAAGTGAGAAGGGTAGGGGAAAGGAAATAAGGAAAAAGAAAAAATATGAGAAAATGAAAAAATGGAAACAAAGCTTTTGTACATAGGGAAGGGAGGAAGGGGTATGGGGAAAAATGAGAACCAAGACCTATAATGTAAAGGTACAAGATCCTAATGATGAATGTAACTGTACTGTATACCTAAAATGCACCAATAAACACGAGACAGAAAAAAAATAATTTACCTGGGAAATCTCAAGATACATATGTGAAATGATTAGATTATAAAATGAGGGATATCCGTTTTACCTCCAGTTGTTCTTTTCTAATTAAAAAGATTCTTAAAACATTTTTTGTATTATGATAGGGATTCTCATATTTTATCTTTACTTGGTGGTTTTCCCATTGGGATTCTTTCTTTAAGAATATTTTGCTTCTTTTTAAATGTTGTTGCTGAAGTTTCTTTAGCTGTGTCATGCATGTTTATCCTTTTCTGCACAGTGACTTCCTTCATTAGAGCTCATCTAATGATTCCACTGTGTTATGTCCCTTCAGTGTTAGCTCTGTACTTTTTTCACAGCCAGCGTTACTGTCCAGAAGGCCTGATCAGAAATGTATGTTGCTGCACATAAACAAAAGAGTATCACAGGAGAATTTAGATGAATAAATAGAAATTTACTCTCACTGCTGCTTGCAATAAATGGAGAACATTATATCATTATACCCTATTTAGTGTTGCAAATTAGGGCATCCTTAAATGATAGTTTTATACAAGATATGATATTGTGGCAGACCCAAATGGCCACTTTATGCCTTTGATTCTGGCACCCATACAAATTTCAGTATGGATAGCCATCGTGTACTTTATTAAATTAATTTTGCAAATATTTTGATGCCTCTGTTATGCATTAGATGTCGAGGGTAAACAATACTTTGTGAAGTTAAATTCCATGTGACATGAGAGGGAAAGCTACAGAGCTTCATAGGAAAGGGAAAGCAAGGTGAGCTCAGGACTGGAGTTAGGGCAGCAAGTAGAGAGGAAAATCTGGAGTTGCTCTGAGAACAATTAATACTAGATCTGGACTTTGAAGGTCACTTAGTGCTTAGGCATTTGGAAATGTGACAGTGGACATTGTGAAAGAAAGCAGAGGTGGAAGTAGAAAATGGCAAGTTCTACAGCACATTTCAGCTTTGCTAAAGCACAGGGTGAATGAAAGGAAATAGAAGTTGAAAACGTAATTTTCAGTTAGATTGTTGGTGGGAATCCTTGGATGTTGTGTCAAAGCATTCAAGGTGGCTAGATCTTGGAGGGCTATCTGCCCTTGAAAGAGGAAACATATTTTGGTGGAAAGGGAATTTAAAGCCTTTGCCTTGGAATTAAGTGTGTGGCCCAAGGCAGAAGAAAGTGGTGAGTAAATTCGCTTGGATGACGGAGAGTGGAGCTCTGTGCTGGCAGAGCAGATAAGAAATTGGAGGAGGGTTTTTGAGAGGGAGGGAGTAAACTAAAAACCTTCAGTAAACTCCCCTTTAGCTGACTGCTAAGAATTACATGTGGAGAAAGCCCTAGAGATCCCTGATGATGAGCAACAGCTGAAAGTGAGCAACCTTGAGAGAAGAGCTTCACTGCTGTTTGCCACAGGAAGACCCAGCTTGGAGTATACATCCGATGGGCCTGTGGAATGGGAGCTGACACTCTTCAGAGGAACATAAAAGAGTCCAGAGGCTCTAAAGCATATTATTTATAGTGTCCATAGTGGAACTGCACTTTGGGGCCTTGTTGAGGTTGAGCAAGCCCTGGACATTAGTGAATAGAAGTGAAAAGTGTCACTTTCATGATGGAGATTTTTCACTGCCTGCAAAGGATCTCCAAACTCCTGTTCCCTTTGGGCCTGTGACCAGTACCGTCTATCAGGCTGGGTCCCTAAGTGGCTGCAGTAAACAGAGCTCCATGCTCACTAGGAATAGATAGCTTCACACACGAGAAATAGGCCTGTGTTGTTTTAAGTCACTTATTGCTTTAAGCCCCTAAGATTTGGGGTATTGGTTGTTATCATAAGGTGATGTAGCTTATTGTGATTGATATAATTCCCTTTGTCAGATTAAGAGAATTCTGTTCTTATTTGTTTTAAAAATATAAGTGACTTTTCCTGTGAGTAGCTTAAATCCAAACAGTGGAACTAGATAGTTAGTGGCCTCCAAAGAGGGATGAAATCTTGCTGCACATGCTTACAAAATGCAGAGCAATGCTAAACTGAAATGTAGAGTGTCTGGTCATTGAACGGGTAGCTGAGATGTTCCACTGTGACTATAGAGCTTGTATGCATGAGCGGCCTGTACCACTGAGATGATTCTCACTGAAAAGGAACACACTATCCTTAAACTAGAAGAGAAGGTCACACAGAAGAAAAAGCTATCCCAGAAGAAACTAAAGAAACAAAAACTATGGCATGGGAATAAATGCAGCATAAAATAAATGCAAATAAAAGTAAATAAATACATAAAAGTGCAAATAGATCTTGGATTTTAACAAATGCTTTTAAAACATTTATTAAGAGTATCATGGCAGTGCAGGCAGGGGAGGGCACTGCTACCCAGTCCTGCCCACTGGGCCCAGGCAGGCCGGATAGAGAAGATCTCAGAGCGGCACGGGAACTAGCAGAAAGAATCAACAACTGGGATCTCATCTTATTAAAAAGGCTTTGCATTGCAAAAGAAACCATCAACAGAACTAAGAGACAACCTACAATGTGAGAAAAAGTGTTTACCAGCTGCTCCTCAGACAAAGGACTATTATCGAAGATATATAAAGAACTCAAAACAACCAGCCCCCCCCAAAATATAAAGACCCAATTAAAAAATGGGCATCTGAAATGAACAGACATTTCTCAGTCAAAGAAGTAAAAGTAGCAAATAAATATATGAAAAAAATGTTCCACATCACTGGTCATTCAAGAGATGCAGAAGAAAATAACACTGAGATTCCACCTCACCCCACAAAGAATGGCTTCTATCAAGAAATCAACCAATATCAAATGTTGGTGGGGTTGTGGGGAGAAAGGAACCCTTCTTCACTGTTCGTGGGAGTGCAGACTGTTGCAACTACTATGGAAATCAATATGGAGATACCTCAAAGAGCTGGGACTAGAGGTTCCATTTGACCCAGCCATCCCTCTGCTGGGTATCTTTCCAAAAGAACTAAAAGAATCATACCACAGTGATATATGAGCACCCATGTTTATAGCGGCACAGTTTGTAATAGCTAAAACTTGGAAACAGCCCATTTGCCCATCAGTCGAAGACTGGATAAAAAAGAAGTGGTTTTTCTATAAAATGGAATACTACTCAGCCATAAAGAATGAGAAATTAGAGTCATTCATAGGAAAATGGATACATATTGAAGATATACTCCTAAGTGAAATAAATAAGTCACACATGTGTGACAAGTTGACAATGTGAAATAGGAAGAAAAGGGCTAACTAAAGGTGTGGCGAAAGTGGGAAGGGTAGGGGAAAGGTAATAAGGGACAAGAAAAAAATATGAGAAAATGAAAAAATGGAAAGAAAGTGTTTGTAAATGGGGAAAGGAGGAGTGGGTGAAGGGAGGGCAGGGAAAAGGGGAAAAAATAAGAACCAAGACCTGTCATGTATAGTTACAAGATCTCAATAATGAATGTAACTGTACTGTATACTTAAAATGTACCAATAAACTCAATGAAAGAAAAAAAAAAGAGCATCATATGGCTTTTACTCTTTAATGCTGTAAATTGCCTTAACTGACTTTAAAATGTTAACCTAATTTCATATTCCTGAAATAAAATCAACTACATTATGAGGTACCATCATTTTTACACACTGATGAATTCAACTTGTTAGTAACATTGTTTAGAGATTTTTCAAAGATTTTTATGAATGAGATGGCCTTATAAGTTTCCTTATTATAATGTCTATACATTTTAGTATCATGGTGAAGGTGACCTTTTAAATGAAGTGGAGTTTGTATTCTCTGGTTTTAGTATCTGAGAAAATTTATACAAGGTTTGAATTTTTTTAAGTCTTTGGCACAACTAACCAGAGAAGCTATATGAACCTTGAGGTATATTTATGTGGAGGATTTCAATTACTAATTTAATTTTTTCTATATGATTGGTTTTAACTTATTTCTGTTTTTCTAGTGTCAGTTTTGATGTTGTATTTTCCAAAAATGTGATAAATTCATCAAAATTTCAGTTTTAGAGACAAAACTGATCATCATATCCTGTCATGATGTTTTCGGTGTCTATTAGATTTGTGTGAATTTTTTAAATAATTTTTAATGTTATCTCATTTTTTACATTTATCAAGTATCAGTTTTACTTGTAATTGCAAGGAATCAATCAACATTTAGTTTTTGAGTCTCTCAATTACTTAGCTATTTTCTATTTTTCATATTTTGATTTAAAGGTAATACTTGGGCTTCATTTTTTTGTTGTTCTTTCTATAACTAATTAAAATGGATATTTAGTTTATTGTTTTCTTTCTTTTTAAAATCACATTGAAATCATATATTATTTCTAAATAATGTTTTTAACCACATTATATGTACCAAATATTTTAATGCATTTTTTGTTAATATTCTTATAAAAATTTCAATTTTTCATGTGTAATGTCTATATATTGTATGGCTAGCATATTTTTTACTTCATCATTTTTCACTTGGCATATAGGCTATTGTATTTTTTGCTTGTTTGTTTGTTTTAGGTACTGGGAATCAAACTTGGGTTGCACTTGCAAGGCAAGCGGCAGAACCACTGAGCTAAATCCCCAGCCCCTGGCATACAGGCTATTTAATTTCAAAGTATAGGACCATTTAAGTTACTGCTTTAAAAATTAATTTCCAGCATCAATTACATTTTGGCTATTTAATATTTTGTTTGATTTTCATCCTTTCATATATTTGAGTCTTTTTTTATGGCCTAACATGTGGTTGGTTGAAAAATGGGAGTTGCAGCAATAGGTGCAACATTGCGCTTTGATAAAGAGTAGAAGCCAGTCAGGAAGCCCAGCTGTGGTTGAAATTCTGAGTGTACTATTTGCAAACTATGTGGCATGGAAAAATCTGAAATTTTAAATGCCTTACTTTTGTCATCTGAGGGGGGTGACTGATGGTTCCTATTTTTGAGAGCTATTGAGAGGATTTACTGATATGGTTGTGGAAAGTTATAAGCCCATTGAAAGCTTTTGGGATTGATATCAGTTGGGATGGTTTGGTTGCTATAATAATTGGAAACTTTTACATAATTTCAGTCCTTAACCTAACTGATCATAAAAATATTAACATATAAAGGATTTTAATAATATCAACAAATTTGATAATATTAAAATGTTTAAAAATATAGCTCATATAGAGGATATACTTTCTTTTCATCTTTCATGAAATGATGGTAGTGAGCATTGCTTTAAAAACCTCAGTATATTTAAAAAATAATTATAATTAGAGGCAAGACCACATTCAGTCCTCACACAGCAATAAATATAACAGTCCAAACTAAATCCTGAAATATTCAAAAGTTTTAATGCCATACATTGATCAAAGAATAAATCAAAACTATACATATAAAATGCTTATAATATAGTGATAGTTAAAAGCATACATATCAAAATTAATTTAATAAAGCCAAAGTTGTATAAAGAACCAAAATTATAGCCTTAAATGAGAAAGAACAAAGATAAAATTAATACATATTTAATTCAAAAGGTTACAAAAACAAAACATAAGGAAAAACAGATAAATCTAAAAATAAAATATTATAAGTCATAAGATTAAAGTTGAGAAAAATAAGACCTCAAAAATATACAATGTAAATTATAGAAACCACTGACAAATTAAAAAGAAAACATAACATCTATCTTTCCCATTTTACAGATGAGGTGATCATGTCACATTTTCTTAGTTACTTTCTTCATTGCTGGGAAAAAGTACTCAACAACCACAATTTAAGAAAGGACAAGTTTACTTTGGCTCACAGTTCGTAGAAGTTTCAGTCTCTAGTTGTCTGGCTCCAGGGTGTGACAGAGGAACACAGCAGAGGAGAAACAGTTCACGGAATGGCAAGTAGGCAGGAGAGATGGATCAAAGGAAAAGGAAGGGAGATTTGGCTTTGCAGCCTATGCCGCCAGTGACCCACCTCCTCCCAATCATCTTTACTTCCCAACATCACATTTAGCTATAAACTCCACAGGGAAACAACCCATACTGGGTATCTTACACCTTTAATCCAATCACCTCCCAAAAGCCCTACCTATGAAAGAGTACGTGAGACTTTGAGGGACATCTAGATATAAACCATAACATGCATGGAACAAAGTAACTCATCTGCAGACTTTATATATGGCAACTAAATGTTGCAGTCAGGATTCTAAGCAGGGCATCTGATTCCAGTGTATGCTCTTAACAAGCATATTATCCTTTTGAACTATATAAACGATAAGCAATTCTTAAATGCTAGCCAAAGGAAAATTTATTTTTACTGAATGAGTGAAAAGCAGAAAGCCAAAAAAAAAACCCTATAAATAACCTCTAAAATCAAACAAAAGCCCTATAACACTATAATAAATATTCACAGACATAGGAGAATACACAAAGCTATAAATGAACAAACTATTTAAAAGGAATAGTCAGAGAAAAGGAAAGTTATAATAATGTAAGTAAAATATTAAATAAATTTTGAAAGATAAAGTCCAGGAAATTTCCAAGCAAGTAGAAATAAGAGACAGAAATGGAAAATATGAACAAAAAGATAAAGAAATTGGAGAATCAACCCATGAAGTACAACATATTACTAACAGGAACTGCATACAAAGAAGCAAGAGAAAACAAAGACATTTGTCATAGAAATAATGCAGAAGTGTCCAGTGCTGAAAGATGAAATGTGTCTAGAAAATTCCCAGGAAAATTAATGGAAAAATCCTAAGCATGTCAAAAAATATCAACATGAAAACTTGGAAACTGCCCATTTGCCCATCCGTTGGAAACTGGATAAAGATGTGGTTTTTCTACAAAATGGAATACTACTCAGTCATAAAGAATGAGAAATTAGTCATTCATAGGAAAATGGGTGCATATTGAGGGTATACTCTTAAATGAAATAAGTCACACATGTGTAAATACCAAATAGTTTCTCTGGTGTGAAAAACTATAATTGTACATAAGATCCTAATGGTATAATTGACAATGTGAAATAGGAACAAAAGGGCTAAAGGTGTAGAGGAAGTGGGAAGGGTAGGGGAAAGGAAATAAGGGAAAAGAAAAAATATGAGAAAATGGAAATAAAGTATTTGTAAATAGGGAAGGGAGGAGGGGATGAAGGGAGGGCAGGGGTAAGGGGAAAAAACAAGAACCAAGATCTGTCATGTGAAGATACAAGATCCCAATGCTGAATGTAACTGTACTGTATACCTAAAATGTACCAATAAACTCAATGAGAAAAAAACATATCTACATGAAATTCACATTACTAGAGATAAAGAGTAGATCGAAAAACACTTTCAAAAAACATTCAAGGATTTGGCAAAACAGGTTCTCAGAAAATGACTGGAAGTTAAAATAGCATCAAGATTCTCAAAACAACATAAGAACTTAGGTGGCAGCAGAGTTGTGATCTCAAAATTCTAAATGAAGATGATTTTCAACACAGCCAAACTAATACACAAGTTAGATGGACAATTTCTCAGACATGCAAGGACTAAAATATACACATTTTATATATGTTCAAGAAATCACTGGTATATATGCACTAATAAAATATGAGGACAAAATGAAATATGGTTAAGAAAAAGGGCAACATCAAAGAGGAGTAACGTGAGTGTAGAACATGGAGACCGTGGTCCAGCCAGGAGCAGAAGGATAAATGGGGAAGAACACCATTTCTAGAAGAACAAACGTGGGTGATTACGATGTTCTGGCCATTTCAAAGACAATGTTCTTTCAGTAGGTTGAGATACTTGTAAAAAATATTAAGTGCATAAAAATCAAGCAAGCAAAACGATAGTCAACAAGCAACGCTAAGAAAAACAAGCGTAAAAAATGTAGCCATTGTACATGCACAACTTGTAGTAAGCAGTTTTGGGGATGACAGAATGTTTGATTTAATGAAAATTATGAAATAACTATATTGAAAGGCAGGAGGGAAAAGAAGGTCTATCTGTAAGCAAAGTTAACTTCTTATAAAAATAAGGTTACTACTAAGACAGGGCTCCTGAAGAAGATCCTCAAGCAAGACTTTTTTCTTGTGATTTGTGAATTATTTCTCCTATTTCTTTGTAAATACAACAGATTATCTGATTTTCCTTTTGTCCTCTCCTTGTACTTTTACTTTTTACATCTCACTTTGGCCTTTTCTTTTAACTCTTGCCTTGTTGACAGAGTTTATTTCTCTTGTACATCACATTATATGATACACCATCTATTTAATCATGGTTACTCTTATGGCCTGCGTTCTAGTTCTCCAATCATTCACATCATAAACAAAGCAGCACCTCTCCTTTTCCTAAATGTGAAATAGAAAAGTGTCATTCATATTTCCTTCAACTCACCCTGAACTTTTCCAACCTATCCAGGCTCTTGTGGCAGAGTATGGGGCGTCCAAGCCTTAGTTTTACCCTGGCTGGAGCTCTCTTAGTTCAACAGCCTCAACATCAAGTGGGGGCTGATAGGAAATGTGGCAACTCAGGCCCATTGAAATCTATTGAGAGGAGCTTGTATCTTTCTCAGCTCTTAAGATGCTCCATGTGCACCCTGGAGTCTGGGACTTACAGCTTGATAGGGCCAGCTGTCCACTTTCCATTGATAAAGATCCTAGATCTTAGAACCAAAGGTCAGGTGCTAGAGATCAGAAGAGCATCTCATTATCATTAAATCAATAAATCTGCTCTTCCTCCAAAAGCAAAAATATATAAGTATAAGAAGCTTATTATTTCTCAAGTGTGTTGGATTACTTTGCAGTACACAGAAGGTCATGACAAGTATGGCTTTAGTGTGAATATTTTTATCAATATAAATTGATCCTCTTTATATATTTGAAATTTCTTTACATTTTGTTCTACTTTTCTGAAATTAAAATGACTATTATCTTTAACAATTTTGTTTCCAACATATCTTTTATTTTGTAAATATTTAAGTGATGCTTTGTTTATATTTGGTTTACATTTTGTTTTTTTTTTATGAACCAATTTGAAAGCCAGTTGTTGTAGCTGATATAAATGATTTCACATTCTGCATCTTTTGTGCTTTTAGTACTTAGCACTTCCTTGCTACCTACTTTTTTCCTTTTAATATGCAGACTCTGTTTAACTACTTTCCTCTTGTCCACTGACTTTTAAACCTTAGTACAATTTCTGTGCATTTTTAGAGGTATTATTACAAAATTATTATTTGACATTTCATGGAGTTTTGAAATTCTTCTGCATAACAGTTTAGACTTAACTCTAGCTTAACTTACTCCTAATGCTTAATGTTTTCCAATCTATGCTTCCTTTACTTTAGTGTTCTGAACTTTGCTTCACTTTCTCGGTGTTGGATAGCATCGTCAGTAACCTTCTGCATGAAGGGCAGCCGGCTGTTGCAGCTGACTGTTACAGCCCTGAGTCCACAGGCCTTTTGCTCATATGAATGAGATGAAATAGTGTCCAAGATGGTTCTCCCACAGTCCTCTAACCTGTGCTCCACTGTCTGGAGTTTTTGGAGGCGAAAAGTCTTAGCCTCGACTTTTTTTTTTTTTTGCTTTTGAGACAGAGTTTTGTTATATTGTCCAGGCTGGCCTCCAACTTGTGGCAATCCTCCTGCCTCAGCTTCTCAACTGCTGGGATTACAGGAGTGCCCCACAATGAGTGGCAGTTTCAATTATTTTCATTTATTAGTGTGTAGTGGCTTTTCCCCTGTCCAAGTGTTTGAAGGATTCTTTATGTTATTTACATCTGAGAGCAACATGTGTCTCAATGAGGGTCTCTTCTTTAGAATACTGTAAGCCTCTTCTTCCTGAATAAGAGCTCCCTTCTCTCTCCTAGGAAATGTATTTCCCCACTTCTGCTATTGATTTCCTTTCTTGTATGACACTTCCCTTGGGAACATATATCTTTAGCCTCTGTGTCCTAGACCCTCCATTCCATTCTATTTTCTCGCATATCTTTTATTTTTATCTAAATTTTTTTTGAGATAGGATCTCTGTATGTTGTTCAGGTTGGCCTTGAACTCACTAGGTAGCCCATGTTGGCCTTGAGCTAGCAATGATCCTCTTGCCTCAGCCTCCTAAGGGCTGTGATAGCATTGACCATAACACCCAGCTTGTCTTCTTTTTTAATATTCATTTATAAGTTGATACTGTGAAGATGAATTATCCCCACTTTTTTTGGAGACTTAATTTTAATTAAGTCTTTTAATTTCTCTTATCCTATTTGAAATTGGACTTTTTTTTCCATTTGAGTCCACAGGCTCCTTTTAAGGCTTTTGGCTTGTGTTTCTTCTTAAATCCTAAGGATATCAAATGAGATTCTACAAGTTTATTCTGGTTCCTCCACCAAATGTAATTCAGGTTCTCATTTCCTCTGAGTATGCAAAATATTTCTTTCCCTATGTGTAGTAATCTCCTCCAGCCGGTGCTGTTACTCTTACTTACTCTAAAAAGCAAAAGGTTGCCAGACACAGTTTGCAGGTTGGGCTTTCCTTCACTGTTCTCTGGATCTCTACTTGAATCCCGTTCTGATTTTAATAATCAGAGTCTAGACACTTCTTCTTAGGGCAGTAGAGATGGGTTTGTCTTTTCCTAACTGGATGGAGCAAGTATAAATTCACAATGCCCGGTTAGACAGAGGCTCTGCTCTTTTTCATCCTTCCCTGCAATATTTTGCTGTTGCTCTCATCACTCAGTGCTCCATACCAACTTTGTAGCACATTATGCCAACACATTCTGGAGTTTCAGACCCAGAATAATTAAGAACATGGAAATCAGGTAAAGGGAGTAATGGTAGTTATGCCAGAAAGTAACACAAAAGAAGCGTAAGTATCAGATAAGCATCAGTTAATCACTGCTTTGGTTATTACTAAATATTTTTGTAGAGGAGGTCTTGTTATGTTGCCCAGGCTGGTCTTGAACTTGGGGACTCATGTAATACTCCTGCATCTGTTTTTGTAGTAGTTGTGTCTACAAGCGTGTGTCACAATGCAAGGCAAAATTTGGGGTCTTGAGTGAATGAGCAGTAGAAAGAAAATTGCATTTTTATCTCTTTTCCATTTTGAAATCTTTTTTATTTTTATCTATTTATTTTTTAAATTGAGTTTATTGGTACATTTTTGGTATAGAGTATAGTTACATTCATTATTGGGATTGTTACCTTTACATGACAGGTCTTGGTTCTCATTTTTTCCCCTTGTCCTTGCCCTCCCTCTTCCCCTCTTCCCTTCCCGTTTACAAACACTTCATTTCCATTTTTTCATTTTCTCATATTTTTCTTTTCCCTTATTACTTTTCCCCTACCCTTCCCACTTTCTCTACACCTTCAGCCCGTTTCTTCCTATTTCACATTGTCAATTATCTCTTTAGGATCTTTTGTACTATTATAGTTTTGAAATCTTCTAATCACTGAATGTGTTCTTTTTTCATTTCAGGGTTATTAGATTTGTTGAAATCAATCCCTGATTCTGAGAGTAGATGGACAGCTAGTCCCAGCTCTTGGCCTTACAGTTGATTTATCTATTTTGCTTTTTCTTCATAGATATTAATTAGAATTGTTAGCTGGTGATGGTTAGGTTAATTTTTGTCCCTGGATAACATATATTACAGTAATAGTATGGTTTAAGAAAATCACACACAGCTTTTCCATGTTATGCCAATTCTATACATCAGCCTGCTTTTAGATCCTTTAGCCTCATTCCAGAATTCCACTTGAAAGATTTAGCTCATGCACATACTGTTTTTCACACTGTGCTGGAACTATGCATGATCTTTCAAAGTTAACCAGAATTCTTCCTGAGAAAAGTTTGGTTACTAGTGACATAGATTTAGAAAGGAGAGGCAGAGTTATACTTAGGATCGGTATACAATGACGAAGGCCTAGGTAACCAAATAATGCTATCCACCAAGATAAACTGTCATGACTACTTGAAACTTAAATTATCAAATTCACAGCTAGTTAATTTTCTCTGACAAATCATATTTACTGAGTTGTCAGTAATGTTTCATTCATCAGCAAGTGACCTCCAGTATGTGTGTACCATCAGTTTTGTCCTTCTGAAACATCACTTCATCTTAATTCATCTGTGTATCTTCAAATAGAGATCAAACAAAATTGAAAATAACTTCACCTTGGCTTCCAATTTTCCAATTTTGCTACCTTTTAATTGTGAAAGACATAATCAAAATGTTACTTAGCTTTCCTTTTTCTGTCCTTAGTGCTTCATTAGAAGACATGGACTTTGCAGGAGACTCCTGCGAAGATGGCAATACTTATATGAAGAGTTTATTTTAAAGAAAAGGCAGACCTCTGGATATTGTTGCTGTTCTGACAGGTACAGGAGAAAAAGTACAGACAGTTCTGCTGGAGACTGTTCTGGGCCTTTTTTGTTTATCAATGAGCCTTGCAAATCATCTTTTAGAAATGTAGCATTTCCAGGAGAATTTAATGTCTTTAAAAAGCGTGACCCACTCAAAAAAATAAATCACATTTGGGAAAAGTGTTAATATGGTTCAGGGGGAGTGTCCTTCCTGGAGCTTTTTAAAGATCACTCTTTACACAGCTGGTATGTGAGGGAAGGGAGGCAGCTGGTTGATAAGGTCTCCTTCAGAGGGTGGCTTCTCTTGCCATATTAACTACACATAAGGTAGCACTGTCCTTCTGCTTGTTTCCACTGGGTCCTGGTGGAAATGTAGCCAGATAAGCTATGACCTCTGTGCAGAGCTCATAGATATGAAAGCAAGTTTAAGAGTGAATTTGGGGTGAGAAGTGAGAACAGCACTGTTGAAAGCCCAGAATCCTAATGATGCTAATTCCAACCAGTGATAGCAACCACCAATAAGATTATATGATTCAGACTCTGAAAAAGCGTCCCATGGCAAAGTATTTTGTCCTCATTTTAGTCAAACCATGTAGCAAAAGCACATCTGAGGCAATGAGGGTCATCTCCTCAACTCCAACTAGACTGCTGAGGTGCTCTGCCAGCCTTCCGGGAAGCAGCTTGTTACAGAGCAGGAAGACAGGTGGACTTTGGAGAGGGAAGAAGGCCCTCTTCAACCCTGAGAAGCCAGGGCAATTGGGCCAAGAGTGAAAATGCCTGGATGGTTCCAGCTGAGGAGGAGTGGTACTTTATCTCCCTCTAGTGCTTAGAAGCACTTACCCCTGTTCTTTTTTGTGGACCCTCCAGTGTTTTATTTTTTAAATTGAGAAAGGGTCTCACCTAAGTCACTCAATTGCCCAACTGGGCTAGAACCACCCCCACAATCAACCTCCCAGAGTGCTGGGATTATGGATGTGTACCACCACAACTGGCTGACCCCTGCTTTAACTAGCAGCTAACGCAAGTGGCAGAGTGGTAGTCACCAGGCAGGACAGCAGGAAGTCTGGACAGGCTGCACCCAGGTGTGTTGCTGGCAAGGAGCCAGGCCAGGCCATTTGGGGTGAGGACAGCCTGTCTTCTGAGTCTTTACCAGGGGACACCAGGGGTCAATGTTGAGAGCAGCAGGTAAGAAGACTAGGTGGAGAGCAACTAAGGGATTTATCCTGAATCCTAGGAGGTTCATGGGAAAGTCTGCATGATTCTGTTGAGGGGGACTATTTCCAGACCAGCCTGAGGCTCTCAGGCCTGAGTAAACTGCCACAGAAAGGAAGCACAATCTCAGGTTACAGACAGATAAAGCCAGGGGCTATGTTTCTCCACAGTCACCTCAGTAGCCTACTGTAGATTATAAATTTCAGATTCTTAAAAAAAATATAATCTTTTCATCATTCCAGACTTTTTCCTTAAAATTATGAATCCTACTACCAACAGGCACTCAGTATATTTGTGTTTCTATTATAATTTAAAAATTAGGAATGCCATCTGGAAAGAATTTAGGAGTTAGCAGCAGTATGCATACACAAGGACATATCCTTTACCTCTGAATGTACAAGTTAGTGTTAATATGGTTTCATTACCATGAAGCAATTTAAATTAGTGCAAACCTTATGTAATTCCATTTATTTATGTAGCTAAGCCACAGTATAGTATGAGTGATGTGATGTATTTTCAGAGATTAGGGTTGTCTAGCTTCATAAGTCAATTTATAAAATTCCTGCAAAACCTGGGGATTGCCTCAGTCTGTTGTGTTTTATTGCTTAATTAGCAGGTTGTCAAAAAGCGGCACCATATAAACTGAGTGATGCTGTTTCCCCTGTTCACTTACTTTTTATTGGGATAATGAGCTGTGGAATGACAGGTAGGATCTTGTTCCCCCCATGTTCCAGCATGTCGTGGATTCCTTGCCGAGCAAAAAACTCATAGGGAAATGTCATTTCACAAAGCCCATCAAAAAACAGAGGCAGATAATGATGGTAATCCAGCTTCTCAATTTCTACCTGGAAGTAGAGAGGAGAAACGCCAGGTGAAAACAACAATGGCAAAGCACAGCCCGACTAGCTATCCCAGACAACAATGGCAAAGCTTTGTTCCCAACTCAGAGGAATGAGTCTTTGAGTGAGATTTGTGAGTGAGAATTTAAGTGAGGAAGGTTTACCCACCCAGAGCATATTACCAGCATCATGCTTTTAATCTGGTAGCAAAGAGGCTACCATTAAATGTTAACAGTCAAATCTCTTATTCATATGTAATCTGCATCAGCAGCATATTCAAAATTTGTTTCTTTTTTGGTTAAGCTTTTACCATTTGGTACAACAATTACATTGATAATGATTTTTAAAAAATCCACAATGTGTATGCTGGAAAGATACATAAAAGAATAAAATGAAAAGGAAAAAACCCCAATTGAAATAAGTTTTCACCAAAAGTTCTAATGAGAAGATAATAGGGAAAACATTACTGTATTCTTGTGAAGTACATTGATGTGAAGGATGCTAAAGTATATTAAAGTGGTTTCTCAGGTTCTTTCAAACCTATCTAAGGAGGCAGTGGGGCTCATATATTATTCCCTGGGGCTTGGATGACAAGTGGAATGTTGGTGCCATCAAGAAAGAAGGAGAAAAAAAATGAGTGGGCTTAACCCGAGTGGACCTTGAGACGTCAGGATCCCTGGCTTCTTGTCCAGACCTTTCATAGTATCAAGCACCATCAGGCAATGATGGTATAGTAACTTCCAGAGTTGAGGAAACAGATATCCACATGCAGGCGATTTGTTCTTGCCCAGGCCCTATACTATCTAGAGTACCCTAGACCAACCTAACACCAGCAAGTTGACAGGTGATGGTGTTACTATAGATGGAAAGAGGCCCAACAACTCAGGTTTCGACTATAGTACATCTACACGGCAAGAGATGTGGCATTCCCAGGAAAAGGAACTGATTACCCTGGTTTCTGAGTCCTCATGAATGTACCCAGCTTCCAATGAAGACATTCTATCTAATTAAGTAAGTGAGGAGCTCATCAAGACCTTTGAGAAACTCCCTGTCAATTTGGCAAATAGCTTTTATATCTTCGTGCTCCTGCTCAGCCTTCTGGAGTCTCTAGACACATACTTGCTTGCTCTGGTAATTGCCTGGCACAGTCCTGAGTGCTTTTTTTGTGAGTGTGGATGGATTAAATGTCCTACAAGTCCCCACACTGGAGGCCTGCTGACAGCCTGCTCATGAAGTCCCTTCTACAATACCCTTCCAGGTACAAGAAAGACAAGAGAGCGCCCAGACTGCTAAGGGAGCAAGCAGTCAAGAGCTGACATCAGACCCTCTTGTGGAACTGGACCTCAGAAAATAGGTCCCCATTTAGGGATATATTGACCTCAGTTTTACCTTATGTTCCTTGTAGATTTGTAGAATTTATTTTATTCAGTAAAGGCTTGTAGAATATCTACTTAATATTTAATTTTCTCAAGGATTTTTGTGCATTTGAAAATGTTTTAGAACATTATTTTTTATGCTTTGAAAAATTTATCACTATATCATTCAGCTACTAATGGTACAATGTTATCTGTAATTTTACCTTGTAACCTAACTTCGTAATAAAAGTGTCATCTATACTATAATTTTTACTTAACATTTTAATATATTTTGCTCATTCTCATAATAAAATAATAAAAGTAATAAAGTAATAAAAAAAGTAATAAAAGTGTCATCTATACTATAATTTTTACTTAACATTTTAATATATTTTGCTCATTCTCCTTCTTTTAGCCTGTTGTCGCATTTTTACATGTATCTCATAATTAGCAAAGCATTAAATTTTGTACTTTAATATTATCTAAGACTCTGTACTTTAATACATTAATTTAAGTAATTTACATTTATGGCTATGCCCGGTTAACTTCTGTCACCTTATTTTATGGTTGCCAGTTGTTTTTCATTTACTTTTTCTTTTCTGTGTTGCAGTTTTGTTATGTAGATTATATATAAGATTTTTGCAATGACTTTAAAGACAGCCTGTTTAAATATTTTATTGTGCCTATCTTATAGTTTCTCAAGCATTTTTCATACATATCTATCTTACTGAGAGAAGCCAATTAAACATCTCCTACTAAGATTATTGATATGCCAATTTTTCTTGGAACTCATCTATTTTCTTAATCTTATGGTTTAGAGTAACAATACTAACAACAAAAACAACAATAATAATGCCAATATGTGTAAGGCCAGACACTGTAATTACTACACCAGTGTATTTAATCCTCACAACACCTCTAAGACATCTTATTAGCATCCTAATTTACAATAAATGGAAAGTCAGTCAGAGAATGGTTCAATAACTTGCCTAAGGCATGCAGCTAGTGAGTTCTGGGAGCTAGGATTCAAACCCAAGCTCCCAAACCCAAGGGTGGCTGCCTGACGCAGTATTGCCTCTCAGCCCTTGTTTTTGTGCATATCGAGGATCAGCATTACTATAACCTCCTGGTGAATCATACATTTATACTTATGTTCCTACACTGTTTGTCATTGCTGATGCAGCTTGTCTTAGGTTAGTTAAATACTAATGTTAGTATTTGCCTCTCATGTTTTTCTATCCTTTTGCTTTCTTCCTTGTTCTAACATTATATTTTGAATGTCTTTCCTACGTAGTTTATGGATGGACTTGTTTCCCCCTTTCATTTTATAATGAACATTTAAACACAAATATGTAGTACCCACATGATTCCTAGTCTCAAAAGTGTTGAAAAAGAAAGAAAAGCTGACAGAAAAGAAGAGAAAAAAGAGCATTGAAAGACATATGTTAATGAAAGACTAAGTGAGAGATTGAGAAAGAAAAATTTATCTCTGTCTTTAATCGTCTTAGCTCACTAACCACAGAAATTCCTTCCTACTAGAACTTCTCATTAGTTCTTTTCCTGATTTGCTTTTCATTACTTATCATATCAGCTATCATTATATGTCTGTTGCTTTTAATAAATAACTGGATAACAACTCGCCAATGTGTTTTGAGGTCACAAACTTCTTTTATTCATTTTATTTTATTCTATTAGTACATGTTTTTCATTCATACAATTTACAGTCACCTTGGGGCGTGTTTATATGCACCTAATATAGCTTGTTTTTTAAAACCCCTTCTTTTTCCCTCCCCACTTCTCTTCTGATTCCCCAATCACCTTTTTCCTACCCGTTGATACTGTTTGTATTAGCACATGTTATGGCTTATGCTATTTATATTGACTGGGGTTATTAGGTTCCTCTCCGTGGCATATCTTTATTCCCTTCACCTCCCCTTCCTATTTCCCCTGTCCTCTCCTTGATCCCTTAGACTATTTCCCTGTTGGATGAGATCTATCCCTTTGTGCCTTTCTATCAATTTTTTAAATCATTTTCTTTGTTTGTACTTTGCCTCACTCAAAAAAGAGATACTGTGCAGTATTCAAACTTTTGTGTCTGATTTATTTCACTCAAGATTATGTTTTCCACATGCATCCATTTTCCTACAAATACCTCAAGTGTCATTCTTATTAGCTGAGTAGTATTCCATCACATACAGATACCACATTATGTTTACCCGATCATCTGTTAATGGATATTTAGGCTGCTTCCAGGATTTCTATTGAGATTGTGCTGCTGTAAACACTAGTGTGCAAGTATCACTGTAGTATGATGACTTACACTCTTTGAAGATGATACGTAGCAGGGAAACAGCTGGGTCATATGGAATTTCTAATTTTAATTCTTTGAAAATCTCAATGTTGACTTCTATAATGATTGTACTAGTTTGTATTCCCACCAATAATGCAGGAGAATTCCTTTTCACCTTAGCTATGCTAGCATTTGTTATTGTTTGATTGGTCACAAACTTCTTTAAGCATCACAGATACTGTCCTATTTGCTATAGGCTGATTTTGTATACAAATTGATTTCTGCTTGAGTATCTCCCAGAATTTTTTCTTATGCTTGTACTATGATTTTCAATTGATAAATTGGCCTAGGCCTTGGTCAGCCTTCTTAGATTTCATTTACCATAGGGTGTGTGTGTGTGTGTGTGTTTGTGTGTGTGTGTGTGCGTGTGTGTATTAATAACATAACTGACTTCATAGTATTTTTCATTTTTCTTCCTGAAGAGTTCCTTCCAGTTACTGGTGCATTTTCACAATAAGTTTTTCAGAAGCGTTCTCTCTAATCATGGCTATACTTCCTCACTCTTATGGCTTCTTCAGCATACTTCTCCACCATGTCACTGAGGTTGCTTTGATGCCAGTGACCAATGACTGTCTTTCTGTCTAAGCCTCTTGTTCCTTTTCTATTCTCACCAACTTGGCTCAGATGATCCCATGAAGGTACCTTCCCTGGGCCTCCAGGTGACACATCCCTAATTCTGGGTGTCACGTTATTCCCTTCCCTTCACACCCCATGTTCAGTCCATAAGCAGTTTGTTCTATCTCCAAGTAACCCTTTATATCATACACATTTCCACCATTCTGCTCACCATCAGCTTAGTCTCACTTGTCTTACCTGGATTACCTACTACAGCTTCCTAACTGACCATTATTGTTTCTCCTTTTGCCTCCTATTTCCCTTCTCTATACACCTGGATCCCTGACTTGTTATTGTTCCTGACCAGAGTACCACCAGTCCTTGCCAGTCTGTGCTATGGATGGCTTCATTTGAAACTGTCCCCCAAGCACCTGGAGCTCAGGAGACACTGTTGTCTTTTGTCCTCAGGCCTCACTCATCTCCCCATGGAAACTTTCTTTGAATGCAATTGTTTGTTGACTTTGCTCAGATGGCCATAACAAAATACCATAGGCTGGGTAGCTTAAAGTACAGACACTTATTTTTTCAATTCTGTTAGCTGAAATCCAAGATCAGGGTGAAGATCACCAAATTCTGTTGAGGCCTATCTTCCTGGCTGTGGAAAGCTGCCTTCTCATTGTGGCCTCATATGAATTTAAATCTATGCCTGTAGAGAGCAAACTCTAGTCTCTTTTCATCTCCTCCCCTCTCCTCTCCTCTCTTATCCTGCTCTTTCTCCTCTTCTTCCACCTCCTCCTCCTTCTCTCCCTCTGTCTCTTTCTCTCTCTCTCTCCCTCTCCCTCTCTATATCCCTCTCCCTCTGTAGTGGGGATTAATCCCAGGGCCTTTGAACTGACCTACATCCCAAGGCTTTTAAATTTTTTATTTTGAGAGGAGGGTCTAAGTCACTCAGTTGCCCTGACTAGATTGGCACTGGAACCAACCCTCTTGTCTCACCCTTACAGAACACTGGAATTACAAGCCTGTGCCACCATATCTAGTTTCCTCTTCCTACAAGGACACCAGTTCTTATGAACTCATTGCACCTTTATTACCTTCAAGTAGGACTCATCTCCAAACAGGTGCTTAAGGCATTGGAGTTTGTGCCAGCTAAACTTTACAGTCAACTTGGCTGGGTTAAAAGACTACTGGAGAGGTGACCAGATCATAAGGGATCTAGTGTCAGTGGATTAATCCAGTGATGCTCGTAGCTGAGTGTGCTGTGGACAAGTGGGGACCACTTGGGGGTGAGTTACTGGGGATGTGCCTGTAGGGTACATCCTGTAGGGTATGTATGGGCTCTTTTACTTCTGCTTTCCAGTGGCCATGAAGTGAGCACCTTTGCTCCACCAACCCTTTCTACCATGATGTTGCTGCCTTGGTCTCAGCTGACCATGGATTGAAACTTCTGAAACTGTGAGCCATAGTTGCAGTATTAGGTAGTTTTTCCTGGCAATGGGAAAGCTGGTCAACACAGCATTTCAACCTAATGGATTTGGTGGACATAGATGTCAGCAAACCATTCTCTCCTCCACACCTTTCTGTCCTTTACTTCAGTACAGTGAGACCCTTCTGCCACTGCCTCTCAGCCTGTTTGATTTTCTTTGTAGCCCTTGTCATTTAATCATTAAGTTTCTTAAGTTCTGTTGTTCAGGGACTTAGTCACTACCTAGAAAGTTGTTCAGCACACGATAGGTGAGAACTCAACCAACATGTATTCAATTTTAATTCTGACCTTCAGAGTGTGTCTTCTGAGTTAATGTTGTTGATAGGCCTGCTCAGTTAAGGAGCAATGGCCAGGTGAGGCAAGCCTGTATGGACAGCTGGGGATGGGGACATGGCAAGGGCACACAGAAGGTCTGGGGATTTACACTGATCCTATAGCAAGAAGACATGGAGATTTCTGTTAATTTACATATTCTATAATTTATGTGCTCCTTAAGTAAAAAGCTTCCTGTTATTATTCACATTTAAGGAATTTTATGAGTTTTTGATAGGCAATCAACATAGGTTTCTTGATACTTGCATTTGCCAGTATTCTACTAAAATATTTTATTTACTTTTTAAAATTTAGAAGAAAAGTTTGTTTTTCATAGCATCAACAAAAACAAACATATTAAAATATGTTCACATTGTTAATAATAAGAGGACATCATTTTTAAAAATTTAAATTTTGAGGATAGTTTATGTTTAATCCAAAGTTTAAAGAAGGGATTGATTAGATGTTCCTTTACTTACCTTTATGTGTAGATTTGTTATATTGTCACAACTGTCTTATTGAGTGCTAAATTACTAGCCCCTGATTAATTTATATTTATAAAAAATTATTCCTAAGGCCTTTTTAGCAATAAACTTTTTTCATTTATGTAAATTACTGTATTAAAGTAACTAGTTTAATGATAAAGATTATAATTTATGTTTCTTAAGTGTTATAAAAGTATTAGTTTTCAAGCTTAGCAATCTTTTTAAAATTTGGGGATCTTTTTTAAAAGTTTATTGAAATTCAGAACTGGAAGAAACCTGTTTGAAGTGGTTTATAGAACAAGGGCTATTTTAGACACACCAGTTAAAATTACATGATACTTTGATTAGTGACTACTTTGATATTAACTCCAGAAACATGAAGTGTTTTTATGCACAGATACTTTTTAAAATTTATGTTTTATAACTTTTTAAAGATCACAGTACCTACAAGTGAATCTCTAAATCTTTCACTGACCTTTGGTCAAAAGCAATAAAATTCTAACTTGACCTGGCCTATCAAACATAACATTTTATCCCCATAACAAAATGGTAGTAATGCTGTTCTAAAAGGTCAAAAGCACAATGAGGTTAATAACTTGCATTTAAAAAATTCAAATCTGAGATGTAATCTTATATTTTCTGTAAGATTTCCTTGCATTAATTAACAAATGAAATATTGAAAATATCTGTCATTACTACTCATAATAATTCTTGAGAATCCTGCTTAGAATTATAAACTAATTGAAAAAGTATAGTTATCTAGTAGTATATTATGAACTCATTTGGACTTGCTGTGACATTTTTAAGATAAAGTTTTAATAGTGTTTTTCAGCTGTTGAGGAATTGTAAGAGACCTGACAAATTCTATAGGCATTAAGCCCTACTTGCAGATGGCTTATAACAAATAGTTCACATACAGAAATATTACTATTTTAAATAATGCAGTTGTGATAAGTAACTGAGCATAATTTGTCATTTTGTTTTTCTAACAAAAATCATGTAATTATATATGAGATTTTTGATGCTGAAAATAAGACTTTAACGTGAAAAATGTATTTTAGTCTAAAAAAGAAGAAAATGAGATAAGACACCAACCAAGAATGATGTGAATTCAAACACTGCTACAAAGTTTGAAAAACAACACCAAATGAGGTAAGTATGTAGCTAAGCTCAGGAAATCCTCAGATGCTAGAGACATACTTCTCCACCATGTCACTGAGGTTGCTTTGATGCCAGTGACCAATGACTGTCTTTCTGTCTAAGCCTCTTGTTCCTTTTCTATTCTCACCAACTTGGCTCAGATGATCCCATGAAGGTACCTTCCCTGGGCCTCCAGGTGACACATCCCTAATTCTGGGTGTCACGTTATTCCCTTCCCTTCACACCCCATGTTCAGTCCATAAGCAGTTTGTTCTATCTCCAAGTAACCCTTTATATCATACACATTTCCACCATTCTGCTCACCATCAGCTTAGTCTCACTTGTCTTACCTGGATTACCTACTACAGCTTCCTAACTGACCATTATTGTTTCTCCTTTTGCCTCCTATTTCCCTTCTCTATACACCTGGATCCCTGACTTGTTATTGTTCCTGACCAGAGTACCACCAGTCCTTGCCAGTCTGTGCTATGGATGGCTTCATTTGAAACTGTCCCCCAAGCACCTGGAGCTCAGGAGACACTGTTGTCTTTTGTCCTCAGGCCTCACTCATCTCCCCATGGAAACTTTCTTTGAATGCAATTGTTTGTTGACTTTGCTCAGATGGCCATAACAAAATACCATAGGCTGGGTAGCTTAAAGTACAGACACTTATTTTTTCAATTCTGTTAGCTGAAATCCAAGATCAGGGTGAAGATCACCAAATTCTGTTGAGGCCTATCTTCCTGGCTGTGGAAAGCTGCCTTCTCATTGTGGCCTCATATGAATTTAAATCTATGCCTGTAGAGAGCAAACTCTAGTCTCTTTTCATCTCCTCCCCTCTCCTCTCCTCTCTTATCCTGCTCTTTCTCCTCTTCTTCCACCTCCTCCTCCTTCTCTCCCTCTGTCTCTTTCTCTCTCTCTCTCCCTCTCCCTCTCTATATCCCTCTCCCTCTGTAGTGGGGATTAATCCCAGGGCCTTTGAACTGACCTACATCCCAAGGCTTTTAAATTTTTTATTTTGAGAGGAGGGTCTAAGTCACTCAGTTGCCCTGACTAGATTGGCACTGGAACCAACCCTCTTGTCTCACCCTTACAGAACACTGGAATTACAAGCCTGTGCCACCATATCTAGTTTCCTCTTCCTACAAGGACACCAGTTCTTATGAACTCATTGCACCTTTATTACCTTCAAGTAGGACTCATCTCCAAACAGGTGCTTAAGGCATTGGAGTTTGTGCCAGCTAAACTTTACAGTCAACTTGGCTGGGTTAAAAGACTACTGGAGAGGTGACCAGATCATAAGGGATCTAGTGTCAGTGGATTAATCCAGTGATGCTCGTAGCTGAGTGTGCTGTGGACAAGTGGGGACCACTTGGGGGTGAGTTACTGGGGATGTGCCTGTAGGGTACATCCTGTAGGGTATGTATGGGCTCTTTTACTTCTGCTTTCCAGTGGCCATGAAGTGAGCACCTTTGCTCCACCAACCCTTTCTACCATGATGTTGCTGCCTTGGTCTCAGCTGACCATGGATTGAAACTTCTGAAACTGTGAGCCATAGTTGCAGTATTAGGTAGTTTTTCCTGGCAATGGGAAAGCTGGTCAACACAGCATTTCAACCTAATGGATTTGGTGGACATAGATGTCAGCAAACCATTCTCTCCTCCACACCTTTCTGTCCTTTACTTCAGTACAGTGAGACCCTTCTGCCACTGCCTCTCAGCCTGTTTGATTTTCTTTGTAGCCCTTGTCATTTAATCATTAAGTTTCTTAAGTTCTGTTGTTCAGGGACTTAGTCACTACCTAGAAAGTTGTTCAGCACACGATAGGTGAGAACTCAACCAACATGTATTCAATTTTAATTCTGACCTTCAGAGTGTGTCTTCTGAGTTAATGTTGTTGATAGGCCTGCTCAGTTAAGGAGCAATGGCCAGGTGAGGCAAGCCTGTATGGACAGCTGGGGATGGGGACATGGCAAGGGCACACAGAAGGTCTGGGGATTTACACTGATCCTATAGCAAGAAGACATGGAGATTTCTGTTAATTTACATATTCTATAATTTATGTACTCCTTAAGTAAAAAGCTTCCTGTTATTATTCACATTTAAGGAATTTTATGAGTTTTTGATAGGCAATCAACATAGGTTTCTTGATACTTGCATTTGCCAGTATTCTACTAAAATATTTTATTTACTTTTTAAAATTTAGAAGAAAAGTTTGTTTTTCATAGCATCAACAAAAACAAACATATTAAAATATGTTCACATTGTTAATAATAAGAGGACATCATTTTTAAAAATTTAAATTTTGAGGATAGTTTATGTTTAATCCAAAGTTTAAAGAAGGGATTGATTAGATGTTCCTTTACTTACCTTTATGTGTAGATTTGTTATATTGTCACAACTGTCTTATTGAGTGCTAAATTACTAGCCCCTGATTAATTTATATTTATAAAAAATTATTCCTAAGGCCTTTTTAGCAATAAACTTTTTTCATTTATGTAAATTACTGTATTAAAGTAACTAGTTTAATGATAAAGATTATAATTTATGTTTCTTAAGTGTTATAAAAGTATTAGTTTTCAAGCTTAGCAATCTTTTTAAAATTTGGGGATCTTTTTTAAAAGTTTATTGAAATTCAGAACTGGAAGAAACCTGTTTGAAGTGGTTTATAGAACAAGTGCTATTTTAGACACACCAGTTAAAATTACATGATGCTTTGATTAGTGACTACTTTGATATTAACTCCAGAAACATGAAGTGTTTTTATGCACAGATACTTTTTAAAATTTATGTTTTATAACTTTTTAAAGATCACAGTACCTACAAGTGAATCTCTAAATCTTTCACTGACCTTTGGTCAAAAGCAATA
Organism: Fukomys damarensis; assembly: GCF_012274545.1. Classification (NCBI taxonomy): domain Eukaryota; kingdom Metazoa; phylum Chordata; class Mammalia; order Rodentia; family Bathyergidae; genus Fukomys; species Fukomys damarensis. The sequence goes on from NW_022900926.1 coordinate 40,409,675, forward strand.
AAATTCTAACTTGACCTGGCCTATCAAACATAACATTTTATCCCCATAACAAAATGGTAGTAATGCTGTTCTAAAAGGTCAAAAGCACAATGAGGTTAATAACTTGCATTTAAAAAATTCAAATCTGAGATGTAATCTTATATTTTCTGTAAGATTTCCTTGCATTAATTAACAAATGAAATATTGAAAATATCTGTCATTACTACTCATAATAATTCTTGAGAATCCTGCTTAGAATTATAAACTAATTGAAAAAGTATAGTTATCTAGTAGTATATTATGAACTCATTTGGACTTGCTGTGACATTTTTAAGATAAAGTTTTAATAGTGTTTTTCAGCTGTTGAGGAATTGTAAGAGACCTGACAAATTCTATAGGCATTAAGCCCTACTTGCAGATGGCTTATAACAAATAGTTCACATACAGAAATATTACTATTTTAAATAATGCAGTTGTGATAAGTAACTGAGCATAATTTGTCATTTTGTTTTTCTAACAAAAATCATGTAATTATATATGAGATTTTTGATGCTGAAAATAAGACTTTAACGTGAAAAATGTATTTTAGTCTAAAAAAGAAGAAAATGAGATAAGACACCAACCAAGAATGATGTGAATTCAAACACTGCTACAAAGTTTGAAAAACAACACCAAATGAGGTAAGTATGTAGCTAAGCTCAGGAAATCCTCAGATGCTAGAGCTGAGGATGAATCCCAGTTAAGAGGCGAGAAGGTGGTGAGCCTGAGGTCATTTCTGGTGACCTCAGGAAGGATCACACCTACATTGGATCACAGAACCAGAACTTAGATTTCACTGTCTCTGGAGTTCAAGGAAATGGTGCATATTGTAAAAAAAAGTTGATTAAACTGGAACTCCTGAGTATAATTAGGACACTTAAGGGGCTGTTTTGCCTGTTAAAAGGAGACTAAAGGATCTTTACCACTGTCTTGTGGAAACAGAAAGAGAATTTGGTGTTTGACAAATTCTCAATGGGACAAATCTTATCTGAGAAACAGAAACCCAAGGAATTTAAAATCAGACAAGTATGTCTCAAATGATGAAAAAAAAAATTCCTGGCACGCAGATTAAAAAAAATGCAAACATATTAACTCTTGTAAAATTCAGGTACATGAGACTGCCACATAGAGAATGTGGCTACTACTATAGAGTGGTTCACAATAAAACTTTACCAACACTGTGGTAAGGGAACTACCAAGAAGGAGACTCAGGACACCTATAAGTCTGGGAGTGAGATCTGGAACTAACAAATTGGAAATAACAGAATAAAATTGGAATAGAACTATTTTCAAATACTTAAAAAATGAATACTTTTTAAAAAGAACCAAAAAATTTTCAGGAAAAACCCATTATTATTATTAATTTAAAAAGTCATTCACTTGGTTTACATTAGATTGACAATGGATGAAAAGAGAATAAGGAACCCAGATCACAGAATTTCAGGAAAAAATCAGTGGTAGCAAAGGAAGTAACAATGGAAAACATGGTAGGAAGTTTCACAACCTGAGATACTCCCATACCACTCATGTACCGTCTAGGGGAGAGGGTAATGCTTAAAAAAACAATCGTAGATCATCTTTCATTAAATAATGATTGAATCTTCAGACTGAAGATGTCTATTAATTTTTAGAAAAACAAGGGAGGACAGGGACAAGGGGAAAAAATGAGAACCAAAACCTGTCGTAAAGATACAAGATCCCAATGATGAATGTAACTGTACTGTATACCTAAAATGCACCAATAAACTCAATGAGAGAGTGAGAGAAAAAAAGAAAAACTATAAAAATACAAAATCAGAGAAAAGATTTAAAAGCAACTAGCAACAAAATATATAACATTTAAAAGATCAAAATTAAACTAAAGGTACATTTCTCATTGATAAAATAGAGTATAAGAGACAGGGAAAAATTCTTCAATAGGTTGAAAGAACAAAAATTACTCATCAACAATGAAAGTCAGTGAAGCTGCCATTCAAAATGAAGATAAATTAAATGTACCTGACACACACAGGGGATAAATCTTTCTATCATATCATCCATACTAGTATAAAATGTATTAAAAAGTAAGATAAACACAGAAGATGCAAGTGACTAAATAAGCATTGATCATTTTTTTAAAAAATCACAAATAGAATTGATTTACAAAATGAGCCATGATATTAGGAATAGTAGCAAAGATGAGAGGAAGGTGAACTGAGTAAAAGTGAACTCTCTGAACTGATAGGACTGAGGATAGAGTTATTAACCACTTTACACTTAATTAGATAATTAAGCATATTAAAGGTTAAAGATACCTGTTAAAAATTAAAATTTCCAATAGAATAGAGAAGAAAAATGAATAGTATTCTAACAATCCAAACAAAAAGCTGATTAAATATCCTCCTGACCATGGGGAAAATGAAGAAAGAAAATATGTAGGATGAATCCAAATATATAACCATCATAATAAGTACAAATTGACCAAATTCTTTGTCTGAAGACTGATTATGAAAAGAAAAAATATATTTCAATTATTAATTTGTTTATAAGGGACACATTCAAAATGTGATGTATAGAAAGGTGGAAAATAAAGGTATGGTTAAAAAAAATAGGTTTTATGTAGGATAAATTCCTGGTAGAAAAATTGCTTTATCAAAGGGTAGCTCTATTTGCCATTTTCATAGATACTACCAAATAGTTTTTCACAGGGATGGTACCGAATTATATTCCTAGTTAACCGTAAAGGAGTACTTGTTTTTTATTGTCTATTCATAGAAATGCTATCTAGAGAAAATCAATGTTTGTTTCTTAACATTACAGGCAAAAAGAGTATTTGTCTTACTGTGAGAAGAATCTTATCTTTTAAAGATATTTTTGGGAGCCATTTGAATATCTTATTTTGTGAATTTTAGTTTCATTTTTCTCTCCTGAAGTATTGGATTTTTATATTTCTTAAAGAATTTTTTTATTTTAGGGAGTTTAGTCTTTTATGTACAATAAGAGTTTCACATTTTTGTTTTGCTCTTCAGATTTTAAAAAATGTTTTTGAATTTATTAATTTTTATAGGTTCCAAATTTAGAGTCATCATTAGAAAAGTTTTCCTCCAGTGCCATAAAGAATAGGAACAATTACAAAAGAATACTTCTGATATCCATATTAGCGTTTTTATGCTTTCTTTACATTGGAGTCATTAATGCATTTGTGACTTTTCCTGGCAAGAAGTATGAGGCATATTTCCAGATGCATTGGGACACAGTTGTTGCAGGGCAAGTCCTCATTACCCAGCACAGGTTATTATCTCTTATTACACAGCCCAACTTCCTGACTTTCTATTCTTTTCCTTAGCCTGTCTTTTTAGTTCATTTACCCACACTATTTTGATATAGGTATCAAAACAATTTAATAGATTTTAATATCTAGCAGATTTGTCACCTTCACATTACTTTCCCAGATTTTAAAAGTTTTATCATTTGTTTATTTTTCCATATAAAATTTAAACATAAAATTTAGGTGAAAATTAATTCTGTGGTCCTACACAGGATCTTGCATTCAACTATTAGATGAAACATATTTTTTATAAGTATATATGTTATATTTTAGAAACTGAATATGTATTAAAACACAAAACATGTCTCCATAAATTCTAAATAGTCTGTCATATGTATCAAGTTTTCCAAAGAGACTTAAATAAAATGCATTATGAATTAAAAGTTAGCCAAACTTTTAATCCTTATATGTTTGGAATTTTAAAAATAATTTTTTTTTATTGAGTTTATTGGTACATTTAGGGATACAGTACAGTTACATTCATTGTTGGGATCATGTACCTTTACATGGCAAGTCTTGATTCTCATTTTTTTCCCCTTACCTCTGCCCTCCCTTCACCCCCTCCTCCCCTCCCCATCTACAAACACTTTATTTTCATCTTTTCATTCTCTCACATTTTTTTCTTTTCCCTTTTTGTTCTTCCCCTACGTATCACACCTTCCCTACACCTTTAGCTCCTTTCCTCCCATTTCTAAATGTCAGTAATCTTATTAGAATCTTATGCATTGTTGCAGAATATTCACACCAGGGAAACTATTTGGTATTTACACATGTGGGACTTATTTATTTCACTTAGGAGTATATCTTCAATATGTATCCATTTTCCTATGAATGAATCTATTCTCTCGCTCTTTATGGCTGAGTAATATTCCATTTTATAGAAAAACCACAACTTCTTTATCCAGTTTCCAACGGATGGGCAAATAGGTTGTTTCCAAGATTTAGCTATTACAAACTGTGCCGCTATAAACATGGGTGCACATACTTCTCTGTGATATGATTCTTTTAGTTCTCTTGGAAAGATACCCAACAGAGGGATGGCTGGGTCAAATGGAACCTCCAGTCCAAGCTCTTTGAGGTATCTCCATATTGATTTCCATAGTGGTTGCACTAGTCTGCACTCCCACCAACAATGGAGGAGGGTTCCTTTCTCCCCACAACCCCGCCAACATTTGTTATTGTGTGATTTCTTGATAGCAGCCATTCTTTGTGGGGTGAGGTGGAATCTCAGTGTTGTTTTCATCTGCATCTCTCGAATGACCAGTGATGTGGAACATTTTTTCATATATTTTCTTGCTGCTTTCACTTCTTTGTATGAGAAATGTCTGTTCATTTCGGATGCCCATTTTTGGATCGGGTCTTTATATTTGGGGGGACTGATTGTTTTGAGTTCTTTATATATCCTTGATAATAGTCCTTTGTCTGAGGTACAGCTGGTAAAAATTTTTTCCCACATTGTAGATTGTCTCTTAGTTCTGCTAATGGTTTCTTTTGAAGTACAGAAGCTTTTTAGTAAGATGAGATCCCAGTTGTTGATTCTTTCTGCTAGTTCCCGTGCTACTGAGGATTTGTTCATAAAGTCTTTTCCTATACCAATGTCTTCCAGAGTTCTGCCTAACTTACTTTCCAGCAAGTTTAATGTTTCTGTTTTAATATTTAGATCTTTAATCCATTTGGATTTTAATTTAGTGCATGGCGAAAGATAAGGGTCTAATTTTAATCTGTGGCAGGTTGATATCCAGTTTTTCCAACACCATTTATTAAAGAGGCTATCTTTCCTCCACTGAGGATGGTGAGCTCCTTTGTCGAAGATGAGGTAGCTGAGTACATCTGCATTTGTTTTTGTGTCTTCCAGTCTGTTCCATTGATCCTCAGGCCTATTTCTTTGCCAGTACCATGCTGTTTTTATCACAGTGGCTTTGTAGTATAGTTTCAAATTGGGAATTGTTACACCTGGTGCCATGTGACTGTTGCCTATAATGGCTTTTGCTATTCTAGGTCTCTTGTGGTTCCAAATGAATTTTTGGATTCTTTTTTCTAGTTCTGTGAAATATAGTGTTGGAATTTCAATTGGCATTGCACTGAATGTATATAGCAGTTTTGGTAGTATGGCCATTTTCACTATGTTGATTCTTCCTACCCAGGAGCAGGGGATATCTTTCCATTTTTTTATATCCTCTTCGATTTCTTTTTTCAGAGTGCTGTAGTTTTCAGTTTTAATCACTGTTTCTCAGACAGAAACATCATTATAGAAATAACATCATATTGAGAATTGAATTACAGTTAACATTACTTAAATGTCCAAAGAATAAAAAAAAATCCCATTTATACAAACTTTTTAAGAACAGAAAAAGAATAGTCTTCTGTGGGTTAATGAATATATTGACCAAGCTCATGAATGGATAACAGAACTTACAAACATGGTAAATCCATCCAAACATCCTCACTATGTGGCTGGCTTGCTGCTTAACTGCAAATACTGATGACTGTGTCTAGCTAGAAGGTATTAATTGCTGAATAACAAATCTGGATTCAGGAATGGAGAAACAAAATATTTCATGGAATAACCTTATTTTATATTTCTTTCAGAAATGCTAACAAGACAGTTAAAGGTCAGTTGTAAGTAGACCTTGAATTTATGCACACTTAACCTTTATTATCCAGGAATTGTATGTTCCTAACTGTAGTAGTCAGTGAGTGATACTTTCAAATATAATAAATAAAAAAGAAATAGTCCCATGTTCTATAGCTTCAAACATTCCCTATCTCTATCATTTACCTTACATTAAAGGACTTACTTAAAACTTAAAGTAGCATTTATTTTAACCAGAAAGGGACCAGAAAGGAACCAGAAAGGAAAAAATATGTATTAAAACATATCTTTAGGCTTTCTCTTTCCTTTATCACATTTCTGTTTAATGCTAAAAATAGTACAATTTTTTCAGGAGTATACCTGAAATAATTACTTTTTGAAATAACAAGTCTTCATAAATGCGGAAGCAAGAAATATGCGATAGGCCTGGAAAGTCTTGGCAGAGTTTTAGAAATTCAAACAGTTAGAAACAGACTACCCATGACTTTTACCATTGGTTTTGATTGTAAAGCATAGAATTATTTTATAAAAACTCTCCCTGAATTAGATAATATACTTACAATTTTAATACATTTAACAAGTAAGGAGAATTAAAGTCTGTGCAAGGATTAATTCAGGTGAAGTTAATGACAGAATCAAGAATGAATTATTATGGTAGTAATGGAATTGTCTATCTTTTACATCAGCATATGATTTTACTAAGTATATATTTTGTAGAAATTAGTTCCAATATATTGAAGTTCTGTATTCTCAAGATTTATTATGTTTCTTAATCAAATTTCACCTAGGAAACTAAGACAAAAGAATATATTGAAGAGCTGTGATAGTTATAGTGCTGTGCTGAACATCAGGTAGATGAGGATACTCAGTGGGTAGGGAAAGTGTATGAGAGGAATATGATTTATTGTTATGGTTTAGATCAAGAACATCCCTAAAAGGCCTCATGCATTCCCAAGTAGGACTTATGGAGGGTGACTGAATCATGGGTGATATAGCTGACTTGCTGTTAGGAGGTAGGGTATGGTTGGAAGAGGCTGGTCACTGAGGGTGTGACCTGGTAGAGTATATCTCCCTTCCTGATTCCTCCCTTTGCTCACCACTTCCCAGTAGTCATGAAACAAGCAGTTTCACACTGCTACAACCCTCTGTCATTCATTGGAGCTGGCCAACTAAGGACTGTAACTATAAGCCCAAATAAAGAACTTATTTAATTTGTGGATGTCAAGTGTTGTGTCTCAGCAACGAGAAAGTGACTAAGATGCCTATGTTCTGGAGTCAATAGTTTTGCATGAAGTTTTTTGAAAGAATGAATCTGTGGTGGTCCACTTTTGTGGAGAGAGGCCTGCATGTAGAATGGGAGAGACTTGGATTCAAATCCATCACTTGCATGTAGTGAGTTCCACCTGTTTCACACTCTGTTGCCAGTGGCAACTTCCTCAGCCTATGGACCTTAGTCCATATGCAAAACAACAGCTGATTCCTGGGGTTATCATAAGGGAAAATTGAGGTAGCATGGGCTAAATGATGTTAATTTCCTCTCTAATATCTAAAGTAAAGATATACAATTTTCTGCTACCTGCCTCGCAAGTGCAAGGACCTGAGTTCAGTCCCTGGTACCAAAAAAAAAAAAAAAAAAATTATAACAACTTAAATTTCAAATGATTAAATGCCAAAGGAGTTGCACACCAACCCCTTCTAAAGGGAGTTCTGATTATAGGATGATTTAAGAAGGTCAGAATCCAGGAGTGAACGTTAAGAGGAGAGTTAGACCTCACAGACCATAACAAAAATTCAAGTATAAAGCCACAGTGACTTAAGCTATGATACTGACTGGGTTAGTCATGGCAGGGATAAAATGACAGAAGGATGCACATGTAAGGAGACAGTAGGAGAGTATTTTCATAGCTGGGACATTAATGACATAAAATGTGACTTCCAACATTTGGGACAGGTAAAATAAATGTTGGCATTGTCAGAATTAGAGAGTTTGGCAGGGAATAATATCACAGACAGACCACATGTTCAATGTGAGATGTAGACCACAAGACTTCTAGGTGGCTGTGACTAAAAGATTTAAGGCTTGCATTTGGAGGTTTGGAATAGAGTCAGAACTAGCATGGCAGACAGCAGTGTCATTGCATGAAGGTCACAGGGTTGTGAGAATGCACTGAGGGGTGATCCTGCAGAGAAGCTTCCAGGGCTTTCCTTAACAGGGGATAGCAGGAGATCAAACAGACAGAGAGCTAAGAGAATGGTGTAAAACAGCAGGGTGTTTCCAGCCTTGGCACCAAGGAGAAGTATGTGTTAAATGTTTGGCTAACCTGACAGAGGAAGTAAATGATAATTATTGTAAACACAAAAACTTGACAGATGATATGCAACCAGGTACACAAATTGTGAAAAAAGTCATGTTATCAGTGGTAGCAGAAATGCTTTTTTTAAAAAAAAATAGTCATCAGGATAGAGAAATTTACAAAGGAACTTGAACCATTTCCTGATGAGACTACTATGAGCAGTCACAAAGACCTATCTGCTTCAACACCGCAGTCCTGCTGGGCCTATGCAGGGGGGTTAGAACCTTCACATGTGGAACCGTTCTTGGAGTTGGTCCTGGAAGTATTTGCAAAATACTGGAGAGGTGGTGTGGTCAGGGAAGATAACCTGGAGGACCCTATTGTTAAGAATATCTTGCTGGGATTTGGCTCAGCAGTTCAGTGGCCTGTCTTGCAAGCACAAGGACCTGAGTTCAATCCCCGGCACCAAAAAAAAAAAAAGAATATCCTTACAAATCTATGAATTAAGGTTTTATTTTCTTTCTTTTTAGAAACATATTTAAAATTATACACTGTTTCTATCTTCCGGTATGGCTGTAATAAGGTCACTTAATTGCTCCTAAGAGCTGAAAGAATTCAATTGTTTAACTGAGTGACATGGAGAGAAAAGGCAGGTAATTCTGATGGGTGAACCATCCCAAAGAGGTGGCACAGTAGTGGGCCCACCTATTTGGCCCTGCACACCAGAGGAACCCAGCCCCATGGGTGCTAACACAAAGGTGTCCCTCACCCACTGTGAACAAGAGAAAGAGGATTTCTCTGAGCCTCCTAGATGAAAATTGAAGCCACTGGAAAAGTTAAGAAAATCTGCAATAAAGGCACACCATACCACCATAGTAGGTAAGGCTGAGGGACTAGAGCCTCACATCAGAACCTGGTCTAACTTCAGGGGAAAAACAGGTTGCACCTGCAGTAGAACCTTGAAATGTTCAACCCACCAGGTGGTCAGAGATTTTTAACTTGGGCCTTGCAGAGAGAAATCAGCCTGAACCTCAGGGGAGAGCTACTAGCTTGATGAAACTAATTAACTTAGATCTGCACACTCTGGGCCAAGCTGTCCATTGTGTCAACAGAGGCATACCCTGAAGGAGGCCCTATATTTCTATTTGTATTTTTTATTTTCAAAGTAATATTTTTCTGTTATCTTTAATCATTTAAATTTTTTTCTATCTTTTCCTTTTCTCAAATTTTTTTCTTTTTATCTTCTTTTTTGTATCTTTCTCTCTCTCACTCACTCACTTTCTCCCACCTTGATCTCTCTTTTTGTTCCTGTTCCTATCCTAATTCAAATTTCTTTTCTTTCCTTTTCTTTTCTTCGTTTTTTCCTTCTCTCAATTGCCATTAGTTTTAAAAGAAAGTGATTATACTCTCTAGCCTCCCTATTGTTGTTAGTTTGTTTTGTTCTTGTGTATATTTTGTTCTGTCTTCTCCTCTTTTCTTCAAAAGCTCTATAGAGTTTGTGTGATCTTCCTGTGTTCTCTAACCACACTTCTGTTTTCTATCCTATCTATCTTTCCCTTCTTTCCCTACTCCTTCTAAATCCTAATCCTGAAGGGTAAAGTTGCCATATTGAAGAGTTTATTCACTATAAACATATTTTGAGCTGGTCCTTCATTTTGATTTAATTCACATAGTTAAAGGCGGTAAATTAATAACTACCACAAGTTATCACTTTGTAATCTGTGCTTGATGCTACTGTGTTGCTGATTGTATCACTTGAGCTAAGGTGTTGTGACTGATCTAATCAGTTCTCCTCCAAGGTATAATGAAAATGAGATTGTCTCAGAGTCAGTAGAGACTCAAAACCTAAAGACAAGCTATATTTGGAAGATCCAAGTATTAACCCAGGAATTCAACAAAGGACAATACCAATGACAAAACTGGAAATGAGAAGACATTTAAACAAGACACAAAAACAGACTTCCACCTCACCAAAGGTAAACACTGGAGGAAATGAGGTGCAAAAGTCTGGAAGTCAACCATCTGGACACCCTGAACTGATAGCACAGGAAGTAAAAAAACAAAAACAAAAAAAAACAAACAGATAAATGAGGCTCTAGAAAAATTCAAAACAGAAATAATTTCCCAGATAACCACAGACATGGTGAAAAGAATGAAAAACATGATTAGAGATTCTAGAACAGAAATAGATAAAACAATGGATGAGCTCAGGACCACGATGGAAACCATGAATGTCCAACATAGGAAAAAAATGGATTCCATGAAACAGATTCAAACAGATATCCAGGCGATTAAAAACTCTATAGAATACATTTGCAGCAGAATGAATGAACATGAAGATAGAATTTCAGATACAGAAGATAGAATTGCAGTCAGTGATCATGAAAAGAGAGGTCTCTTAAAAACAATAAGGGATCATGAGAAATCAATCAAACAAATCTTAGATGATGCAAAGAAGAATAATATGACTGATAGGAGTCCATGAAGTAGCAGGAGAAAGTTCAAATGACATAAAGAAAAAATGTTCACAGAATGAATGATAGAAAACTTTCCAAACAGAGCAAAAGAATTTGACATTCAGGTAACTGAGGCATATAGGACTACAACTAGCCATGATAAAAAAAAAAAAAATCTGTACCTAGGCATATAATAAAGATCCTAGAAACCCAAAAGAAGAACAAAATACTACAAGCAGTTAGAGGAAAGAAACAAATCACATGCAAAGGAAAGCACATCAAAATCACAGCAGACATTTCAGCACAAACCCTCAAGTCAAGGAGAGCCTGGAGTGAGGTATCTCAAGCCCTAAAAGAAAACAACCTCTAACCTAGACTGATGTTTCCTAAAAAACTATCTTTCAAAATTGATGAGGAAAAAGATACTTCCACAACAACAACAAAAACAATAACAAAAAAAACTGAGAAATTTCAAAAATGCCAAATTGGCACTCCAAACAATATTCTGGAAAAAGAAAAAGAAGGCCACAACTCCATAAAGGCCAGCAGAGCAAATATACCAGGCAAGGCAAAAAATTAAAGGGAGAGACAGAAAAATAACCAACAACAGTAAAATAACATGACAATGAAAAGTCAATACATAACAGTTTCAACCATCAATGTTAGTGGCCTCAATACACCAATCAAAAGAAACAGGCTGGAAGAATGGATTAAGAAGCAAAATCCAACAATATGCTGTATACAAGAAGCCCACTTAATGCACAAAGAAATTCATAGACTGAAAGTAAAAGGATGGAAAACAGTTCTCCATGCCACAGGAACCCAGAAAAAAGTGGGGGTAGCTATCTTAATTGCAGACAGAATAGATTTCAAACCAAAACTAATTGAGAGACAAGTCCACTACATCCTTTAATGGGAACAATACAAGAGGAAGAAATGACAATCATAAATATATATGCACCAACTATACAAAACAAATATTAATGGATATGAAAAATGAAATAAACACTAATACAATTATAGTGGGGTACCTCAATACTCCACTGACACAAATAGACAGATCATTTAGACAAAAAATCAACAATGAAATAACAAAACTGAACCAAGTCTTAGAGCAAACAGGCTTAGTAGATGTCTACAGAGTGTTCCATGCCACAAAATCAGAATATACTTTCTTTTCAGCTTCACACAGGTCATTCTCCAAAATATACCGGATGCTAGCTCATAGAACATGCTTAAGTAAGTGCAAAGAAATTGAAGTTATCCCCTGTATATTATCAGACCTTAATGCAATTAAACTGGAGATCAATAGCCTGTGAAACTGCAAGAACTTCTCAAACACATGGAAATTAAATAACATCCTGCTGAACAACCCACTAAGTCACAGAGGAAATTAAAGAAGATATTAGACAGTTTCTACAATCAAATGATAATGCCAGTACAGCATACAGGAATCTGTGGGACACAATGAAAGCAGTTCTACAGGGAAAATGCATAGCAGTAAATGCCCATATTAGGAAATCAGAGAGAGCTCAATTAAACAACCTAATGCTTACCCTTAACCTTCTAGAAAAAGAAGAGCAAGACAAACAAAAATCTTGTGCAAGGGAGGAAATCATAAAGATCACATCAGAAATTAATGTAATGGAGACTAAGACAACAATACATAAAAAAAAATCATCTGCATCCCTCGAATGACCAGTGATGTGGAACATTTTTTCATATATTTACTTGCTGCTTTTACTTCTTTGTCTGAGATATGTCTGTTCAGGTCAGATGCCCATTTTTGAATTGGGTCTTTATATTTGGGGGATGATTGTTTTGATTTCTTTATATATTCTAGATAAGAGTCCTTTGTCTGAGGAGCAGCTGGTAAAAATTTTTTCCTACATTGTAAGTTGTCTCTTAGTTCTGTTGATGGTTTCTTTTGCAGTGCAGAAGCTTATCAATAAGATGAGATCCCAGTTGTTGATTATTTCGGCTAGTTCCAATGCTACTGAGGATTTGTTCATAAAGTCTTTTCCTATGCCAATGTTTTCATGAGTTCTGCCTAACTTATCTTCCAGCAAGTTTAGTGATTCTTTTTTAATATTTAGATCTTTAATCTGCTTGGATTTTAGTTTAGTGCATGGTGAAAGATAAGTGTCTAGTTTCAATCTTTGGCAGGTTGAAATCCAGTTTTTCCAACACCATTTATTAAAGAGACTATCTTGCCTCCAGTGAGGATGGTAGGCTCCTTTGTCAAAGATGAGGTAGCTGAGTATATCTGGAGTTGTTTTTGTATCTTCCAGTCTGTTCCACTGATCCTCAGGTCTGTTTCTTTGCCAGTGTCATGCTGTTTTTATCACAGTGGCTTTGTAGTATAGTTTCAAATTGGGAATTGTTATACCTGCTGCCATGTCTCTGCTGCCTAGAATGGCTTTTGCTATTCTAGGACTCTTCTGGTTTCAATTGAAATTTTGGATTATTTTTTTCTAGTTCTGTAAAATAAAGTGTTGGAATTTCAATTGGCATTGCATTGAATCTGTATAGCAGTCTTGGTAGTATGGTCATTTTCACTATGTGGATTCTTCCTACCCATAAGCAGGGAATATCTTTCCATTTTCTTATATCCTCTTTGATCTCTTTTTTCAGAGTGCTGTAATTTTCAGTGTAGAGGTCTTTTGCTTCGTTAGTTAGATTGATTCCTAGATACTTCATTTTTTTTGGATGCTATTGTGAAAGGAATTGTTTCCCTAATTTCTCTCTCAGTGAGTCTGTTCTTTGTATACAAGAAGGCTATTGATTTTTGAGTGTTGACCTTGTATCCAGCTCCTCTGCTAAAAGTGTCAATTAAGTCTAAAAAATGTTCCACATCACTGGTCATTTGAGAGATGCAGATGAAAATAACACTGAGATTCCACCTTACCCCACAAAGAATGTCTGCTATCAAGAAATCAACCAATAACAAATGTTGGCGGGGCTGTGGGGAGAGAGGAACCCTTCTCCATTTTTGGTAGGAGTGCAGACTGGTGCAACCACTATGGAAATCAATAGGGAGATACCTCAAAGAGCTGGGACTAGAGGTTCCATTTGACCCAGCCATCCCTCTGCTGACTATCTTTCCAAAAGAATTAAAAGAATCATATCACAGTGAAATATGCACAACTATGTTTATAACTGCACAGTTTGTAATAGCTAAAACTTGGTAACAGCCCATTTTCCCATCACTTGGAGACTGGATAAAGAAGATGTGTTTTTTCTATAAAATGGAATACTACTCAGCCATAAAGAATGAGAAATTAGATTCATTCATAGGAAAATGGACACATATTGAGGATATACTCCTAAGTGAAATAAATACATCAGCCGGGTGTGTTGGTGCATGCCTGTAATCCCAGCACTCAGGAGGCTGAGAGGCAGGAGGATCACTGTGAGTTCAAGACCAGCCTGCATAGTGTGACCCTGTCTCAAAAAACAAAACAAACAAACAAAAAAAGAAAGAAATAAGTCACACATGTGTAAATACCAAATAGTTTCTGTGGTGTGAAAAAACTATAATAATACATAAGATCCTAATGATATAATTGACAATGTGAAATAAGAAGAAAAGGGCTAAAGGTGCAGGGAAAGTAGGAAGGGTAGAGGAAAGATAATAAGGGGAAAAATATAAGAGAAAATAAAAAAAAATGGAAATAAAGTGTTTGTAAGTGGGGAGTGCAGGAGGGGGTGAAGGGAGGGCAAAGGCAAGGGGGAAAAATGCGAACCAAGACCTGACATGTAAAGGCACAAGATCCCAATGGTGAATGTAACTGTACCATATACCTAAAATGTACCAATAAACTGAAAGAGAGAAAAAAAAAATCAATGAATCAAAGTTGTTTTTTTGAAGGAATAAATAAAATTGATAAACTTTTAGCCAACCTTCATAAAAAAGGAGGGGGGAGAAAAGGCTCAAATTCATGCAGTTAGGAATGAAATAGGTGAAGTCACAACAGATTCACTAGAAATCCAGAGGAACATCAGTACCTACTTTGAAAACCTGTACTCTAATAAAATAGAAAAAACAGAAGAAATGGACAGATTCTAGATACATATGAACTTCCAAATTTGAAGGAAGAAGATATAAAATGTCTAAATGCCCCAATTAAATTCAGTGAAGTTGAAAATGTAATTAAAACATTTCCCAAAAAAAGGCCCAAGTCCTGGTGGCTTCACTGCTGAATTCTACAAGACATTTAGAGAAGAACTATCAGCACTACTCTTTAAAGTCTTCAATGAAATTGAAAGGGAAGCAATATTTCCAAATTCATTCCTGAAAGCAAGTATTACTTTGATTCCCAAACCAGAAAATATCCAACCAAAAAAGAGGACTATAGGCTAAACTCCCTAATGAACATAGATGCAAATATCCTCAATAAGATGCTTGCAAACAGAGTACAGAAGATTATCAAGAAAATCATATACCCTGACCAAGTCGGATTTATCCCAGAGATGCAAGGATGGATCAACACACATAAATCAATAAATGTAATACACTATTTTAACAGAGTGAAGGACAAAAATCATATGATCATCTCAATAGATGTAGAAAAAGCACTTGACAAAATTCAGCATCCTATCATGATAAAAATCCTAGAGAACATTGGAATAGATGGTCTTTATCTCAACCTTATAAAGGCTATCTATGAAAAATGAATAGCCAATATAATTTTAAATGGTCAAAAACTGAAAACTTTCATGCTAAAATCAGGAACAAGACAAGGATGTCCACTATCACCACTCCTGTTCAGTATAGTTATAGAAATATTATTCACAGCAATTATACAAGGAAAAGAAATAAAAGGAATAAAGATATGAAATGTTATGTTAAGATATGTTAAACTGTCACTATTTGCTGATGGTATGAACTCAACATAGAAGACCCAAAAAACTCTGCCAAAAGACTTCTGCCTTAATTGACAAATTCAGTAGTATAGCTGGATATAAGATAAACACTCAAAAATCAATAGCCTTCTTCTACACAAATTACAGACTCACTGAGAGAGAAATTAGGGAAACAATTCCTTTCATAATAACATCCAAAAAATGTGAAATATCTAGGAATCAATCCAATGAAGGAGACAAAAGACCCCTCTACACTGAAAACTACAGCACTCTGAAAAAAAGATCGAAAAGGATATAAGAAAATGGAAAGATATCCTTTGCTCCTGGGTAGCAAAAATAAATGTAGTGAAAATGGCCATACTTCCAAAACTTCTATACAGATTCAATGCATTTCTGGTTGAAATCCCAATAGGATATTTCAAAGAACTTGAGAAAACAATCCAAAAATTCATTTGGAACCAGAAGAGACTTAGAATAGCAAAAACCATTCTAGGCAACAAAGACATGGCAAGGGGTATCACAATTCCCAACTTGAAACTATACTACAAAGCCATTGTGATAAAAACAGCATGGTACTGGAGAAGAAATAGACCTGAGGATCAATGGAATAGATTAGCAGATGCAGAAACAACACCAGACATGACCAGCTGCCTCATCCTTGACAAAGGAGCCAATCATCCTCACTGGAAGAAAGATAGTCTCTTTAATAAATGGTGTTGGAAAAACTGGCTTTTTCAGCTTGCCAAAGATTAAAATTAGATCCCCATCTTTCACCATGTACTGCACTAAAATTCAAGTCAATTAAAGATCTAAAAATTAAAACAGAAACACTAAACTTCCTGGAAAGTAAATTAGGTAGAACTCTTGAAGACATTGGCATAAGAGAAGACTTTATGAACAAATCCTCAGCAGCACAAGAACTTGCACAAAGAATCAAAAACTGGGACCTCATTCTATTAATAAGTTTTGCAGTGCAAGAGAAATCACAAACAGAGCTAAGAGACAACCCACAATGCAGGAAAAAATGTTTATTAGTTGTTCCTCAGACAAAGGTTTACTATCTAGAATATATAAAGAACTCAAAAAAATCTGACCCCCCCCAATACAAAGACCCAATTCAAAAATGGGTATCTGAAATGAACAGACATTTCTCAAAGAAGTAAAAGCAGCAAATAAATATATGAAAAATATGTTAAGCATTACTGGTCATTCGAGAGATGCAGATGAAAACAACAGTGAGATTCCACCTTACACCAGAATGAATGGCTGCTTTCAAGAAGTCAACCAATAACAAATGCTGGTGGGGTTGTGGGGAGAAAGGAACCCTTATCCATTGTTGGTGGGAGTGTAGGCTGGTGCAACCACTGTGGAAATCAATATTGAGATATCTCAAATAACTAGGCTTAGAGGTTCCATCTGACCCAGCCATCCCTCTGCTGGGTATCTTTCCAAAAGAATTTAACGAATCATACCACAGTGATATATGCGCACCCATGTTTATAGTGGCACAGTTTGCAATAGATAAAACTTGGAAACAACCCAAATGCCCATCAACTGAAGAATAGATAAAGAAAATATGGTTTTATATAAAATGGAGTACTACTCAGCCATAAAGAACGAGAAACTGGAAATATTTATAGCTAAATGGATGTACAGTGAGGTTATACCCTTAGGTGAAATAAATAGGACACACTTGAGTAAATATGAATAGTTGCTCTGGTGTGAAAAACTAAAAGTATAAATAAGGTTCAAATGGTATAATTGATAGTGTGAAATAGTAAGAAAATGCTAAAATGGAAGTGGGAAAGGGAGGGGAAAGGAAATAAGGGAAAAGAAAAAAAATGTGAAAAAAAGGAAAAAATGGAAACAAAATCTTTGTAAATAGAGAAGGGTGAAGGGGCTGAAGGGAGGGCAAGGGTGTGGGAAGAAAACAAGAACCAAGACATGCCACGTAAAGGTACAAGATCCCAATGATAAACATAACTGTATTGTTTGCTTTAAATGTACCAATAAACTTAATGGGGGGAAAAAAGAGATGGCACAAATGGAGGAAACATTGTGGAATCTTTGGGAGAACTTGTCACTTAATCACTAATAAACAGGTCAACTAGCCTGATCATGCTTTGGTACATATGCCTGTTGCTGACACATACTGTGACTTCCCAGGAAGTGAGAAAGAATGTGGAAGGAGATAGGCATTGAGTTCAGGGGCTCCTCTCTGCTCCTCAGTACAAGGAGTGATAGTAACCAAGGTACTAACTCTATGCCTGTTTCCTTATCTGTAAAACAGGGCAATGATGGAACCTCCCTTGTAGGGACTGTTGGGAGGTAATGCACATGAAAGCTCAGAACAGTACTGAAGTAATAGAAGATCATCTGTAAATGCAAGCTATGAAACAGTTGCAAAGGAATCCTCTGCTGTTTCCATTATGGAGTTACCTTTTTATAAACTGTAACTGTCAGTTTGGCTCTGTATGTTTATTATACAAATTTTACTGTGCAGAGAAAAAAAATTTCTCGCTTTGGTGTGAACATTTTCTTAAACTGTCCTGGTACTGCTGTCATTTTGTTTAAAGCAATTTGAGGACAGAAACCATTTGTGAAGAAAAGGGAACATGGAACACAGAAATCTTGCAGTGGGCACACACCAGTGTCTGCCAGGGATTCAGGGGACTTTGAAACAGGTCACAATATCCTTATGGAAAATGATGCTTTGCACAGGGTAATAGTAAATCTAGGGGATAAGAACATGCAATGATGATTATTTCGTCTTTATCACAATAACATTATACTTTGTGAAATGTATTTTGAGTATAAATAAGTTTATGTTAAAAATTACTATCGGTGTGTATATAAGCTGGTTAAATTAACTGTGTAAAAATTACTGTTATCACATTTACCAATTGAGATATTTTCCAATTTTTATTGGAAAAACATGATCTGTAGTACCTCTGCTTTCAGAGTTCAACATTGGGCTATGCATATGAGTGTGCTTCTTTCACAGCAAACATAACATTAAGAATCAAGTTATTTTAGTATTTTAGAGTTGTATAGACACAGAAAAAATAGGATCAGTACACAAAGTTATCAGTTATAATGAGTGTATGAGTTATAATTTTGGGAACAAGCACCGAACTCACAATCTGAGACAAGTTTTTAAAATGCTGCTATATTTTATTTGCTGTGAGAAAGACTAAACTTCATAGTGTTTAGTGTATTTCCTTGAATGCAGTCAAGGTTACACAGAAAATTCCAACCCACACAGAACAAAGGGGTCATTGCCGTGGTTCTCATTACATCGCGGTGGTGCTGGAGTCTATTCTTGTGAATCTTGCCTCTTACATGTCTGTCAAAGAAAGTCAAGTATCTCCGTTTAGGGTGATCTGTTCTGCTAGTTCTAGGTCTAAATTTTTGCATGGCCTATTTGCTTTGCTCTGGGGTACCTAGATTCTCCTGCTTTCTGCCTTTCACTACTACTTTACATGACTCATATATATGTAGCTGAGCCATTACATTCTTGTTGCAAAGAGCTACGTGAAGATAGTTTGCATGCTCTGTGAGGACAGATTAGTGTCCTGTTTACTTGTGAAACCTGATATCACCTGCCCCTGTGACAAACTTTCCCAAACAGATAGATTATTCTATCTTAGATTGGAAGTAAAATCCTCTAAAATAGATAGATGGTTATTGAGTGTCGATTCCATTGCACGACAAACATGATCAGCTAAAATCCCTTATATTGCAAAAACTCAAAATACCATATTTTATTTTTATTAAGAACTTGTAAGGTCTGGGGATTTAGCTCAGTGATTCTGCTGCCTGCCTCACAAATGCAAGGTGCTGAGTTCAGTCCCCAGTGCTACTTGGAATGTAATAGGTGCCTGAAATTCATAATTTTATGATTTGTACAGGTAATGACATCTAAGTGTATTTCAAGTTTTCCAGTTCCCCCGGATGTGCCTCTGCACCCAGCTTAGATAGTTTTCCCTATTCTTTCTGGGAAGAATGAAGCCCTATGCCCTGACAGTGCATTATATTCTCTCTCTTCACTAAAATTTGAGATCTGGATGGCACACACTATCCATTTTTTGATTCACAGCATTCCACGTGAACTCATGGTACAGAGGCCACCCCCCATTTCATGAATGATTTAATCAGGGAGCAGGCTCTCCAATGACCTCCTCCTAACCCCATTCCTTTCCTCTCTTGCTCATTTTCCAGGGCATAGCCAAAGCCTTGCTTCTAAAACAAGTTCTGTTCCTGTCCCACTACTGGAGTAGGACTTTCACTAGCTGTGCAGAGTAGATCCTAAAATTCTGACAAAGGCAGACTTGATTCTCCAGAACTTGTCCCCAGATTTCCTTCTTAGCTTCAGACTCCGATGTTTCACCCTCACATTCTAAATTCTAGTTACACCATATATCTTACTCTTTGCTGAATTTGTCTTGCATTCCTATGTTCCTGGAGTGCTTTACCATTGTGATGTTTATCTCTTTATTCCTTAGGAAAGCTTACAAATGCTGCCTGTTATTCATATAGTTACATTTTGAAGCATAAGTCCAAATCTTTCACCTGTCTTTGTAGCAAAACTGTTATATAACCTTGGGAAGACACCTTAGGGTTCCTCTTTAAAATGGGGATGATAACAGTAACTACTTCAGCTGTCTATGGTAAATAACACAATTAGTTAATCCATGTAAACCATCTAGAACACTGGCTGGTACATGCTAATCATTATTAGTGCCACTTTAATATAATAGCATTAAGCATATTATATTCTAATTACATAGTGGTGATTAAATATGTACCCAAATATTTACCATTTTAGTAATATGGATTAAGTCCCTCGTTTTATTTGCTGTGAGAAAGACTAAACTTCATTTCCTTTCTAGTTGGAGTATAGAATCAGAAAGAAATGTCTCCTGAATAGGAAAGGGCTGCAGAGGTAGGATAGAGGGAGGGTGAAGGAAAAGTGATCAGCATTACATCCCAGGTCCTCTGATTCATGTGTACACAATTGTACATATGTGCATGCCATAGGCAACTAGAAAGGGCTGAGGAAAATTCTGGGGTGTCTGAAATGTTGTCATAGGACAGCAGTTGGCTTTGTATTTTGTTTCTCAGGGCAGAGGCAAAGGAAATTTGGAGTCATAGCAGAGACTGAAGGTGACAGCTCCATATCAGGGATAGGACAATGGAGTCTTCAGAAACAGTCATCGGACATCACCAGTGCTAAAAGAACAGACCAAGAACCAACTCTGACCATGGGAACCTCAAAAACAGATATAAGAGCAGAGGCCCTGCAACAGCCTGGTGAGATGACCTACAAGTTCAACTATGTATTCTGTAGGAACACAAAGTAGAAAATGTGGGCTTAATTCTAGACCCTCCACTCCAAGGAGGAGGCCTTCTAAGCTTCCATCTACACAGGTGATGACAACTGGAAAGGAAAGAGAGTAAGGGGACTGAAATATTAAGAGACAGACTGGGACTAAACACCTTTCTCCTCTCTCACTTCCCAGATGTCATGAGCTACAATGCAATCTCTAGAGCAAGAAGGAAACAGTCCCATTGAAGAGGGTTACAAAGCTATGCATTTGTGAGATGCTTATTTCCATCATCACTAGGTGTTCCCTTCAACAGCTGATTCATCGTTTACCTCCTAATTAGACCTGTCTTTCTTTGTGTCAGCTTTCTATTTGACATAGAATTTAGCAAGCCACAGTGGTTGTCACACAGAATTGGATGGATGGATTAAAAAAAATGAACAAACTTTCCTTTAATTAATTCACTTAACCCTCTCTGGATCAAATATCTTCTATTACAATGTATTTTTCTGGAATTTTCTGCAAAATATGTCAAGCAAGTGTTGGTTTCAGACTTCACGGATTTAGTCATCGGGGATAACAAGTCATTTTGTGTAACTTTAAATCCTTCATTTCAAACTCTTTTTGATTCACAAGTGAGAACTAGAATCCCATTTAGGGTAAAATGACTTGCCCAAAGGCAGAAAGTGATTGAATTGCTCAGTCATCAATCCTAACTTATTTAGGCTCCTTGTTCTTTTTTCAACTGAAAGGGGCTTTTTATTTCATTTAGTTTCCTGCACTTTCAGTTCGCAAAAATGTGTCAAACAAGGCACAGATTATTTGGTCTATCAGATCTTGCCTCATTCCAGAGTTCTGTGTTATGACCCACAACATGTAGCCTTACAGTTCCCAGAGTGCCACCTTTGTGAAAGTCACAGAAGTTTATAGTCACAATGCAACTCTTTTTTAAGGCCTGGAATGATGGGAAGCAAGAGCAGCATGAAATTCTCCCAAAGATAGCTCATAGTTTCACATATAATGACATAAAGAATAGAAAACTTTGAACAAAGTAACTGAATGCTTCAGTGGGCTGGGCCTTCAGTTTTGCAACATACTATTAGGATTAGCAACTAATTGTAATAGACCAGCAAATCTGAACAGATGGATTTAGCAAATTAAAATATTAATCATGTCATTACATTACACCCCAAATTATTAAAATTAGAATCCTCAATGAGCATAGACACCAAGTCTTATCTATCATTGTTCTTGATGTAAATGTGTAACAACCAACTCTGGGGGAGAGGGGCAGTTCTGATCAATATTAGTGGCACATTTCTATGTTATAAATTTCAAGCCACCAATATGAAATCACTGGGAAGAGATACATATAATCAGTTCTCAGAAGCTGTAAAACACTTTGTTTTATGACTGACTGTGTCTCAACAGAATTTTAGCTAATTCTATATACCTAGAAAGATGTATTTCTTATATAAAAATTAATGCTTAAATATCTAGAACTTGATTGGCTAGACCAAGCACTTTCTAGAAAGTGTTCTGTCTAGACCTCTAAAGAACAGGGATGGTTTAATGTAACAGTGTTGCACCAGTGATTCTTGCATTTTACATCAGAACAGGATTTTATCTCCTTCCCTTTCCAAGATGCAAAAAGAATTGAATGTAGAAAGAAATTTGGAGATATAAACCAGGAAATGAAGATACAGTTTATTTTACTGAAGTTATTGTCACTAATTTGCCTTCCAGGTGTACACAATTTTTGGTATTTCTCACTGATACAATTATTGCTTCCTCCCACCTCTTGTTCACAATTACTTTCTTCGGGCTTCCTAATTACTCTAGGAAGATATGATGCTGTGACCAATAAGTGCTGGCTCAGTTGTGCTCGGCTTGTTCAGCTGCACAAATGTAGAATCTCAGAGGTGAAGGAGCTCCCTGCTGGACAGGTTAGTTGAGAGGTTTACCAGTATCACCCTAGCCAGCTTTTCTTTGTGCCATTCAGAAAGTGTCAGTTGGCTCTCCTCTTGATGGCAAAATGGCTGCAAAGCTCTGAGAAACACAACTAAACATAGTAACATCCAGAAGCAGGAAAAGAAAAGCATTTTTTTCTTTTGTGTCTTCTTAAGAGGTAAGAAAAGTTTCTCATAATCTACGCTTTTTCCCCCTGAGAAATGAGTCAAAAGTTTCTTCCCAATTACTACAATTCAAATCACCGGTAATACAAATCGGTTCACCACCACGACCTCATCCCATATTTATTTTCCTGGTTTAAAGAAGAAAATAGCTGGTGGTGGAGGTCACTATGAGTGTCTGCTATGGACAGTGGCCTAGAGGAACTAGAAAGATAGTCATGAATAGGCCATGATATACTCAGAGAAATCACCTTGACAACCATTGGTATATCAATCCCTTGTGGCTCTGTAACAACTTACCACAAGCTCAGTGGGATCAAACAAGACAAATTATTGGTCATATGATTCTGGAAATCAGTAGTTCAAAATGAGTTTTACAGGCTAAAATCAAGATGTTGGGAGGTCTGTGCTGGTTTTCACATCTTGACTAAACTATCTGTTTTGTCTTTCTCAACTCTAGAGGCTGCCTGTGCTTCCTGGCTTGTGTCCCTGTCCTTCATCTTCAAAGCACATCTCTCACCCTCTCTTTACACTGTCACATGGCCTCTGTTTATTACTTCCTTGCCTCCCCTTTATAAGAACTAGCTATTGTGTCACACTGAAGCTACCTGTATAACCCAGGACCCTTAACTCAGTCACCCGTGTGAAGTTCCCTTGCCACATAGGATGATATTTTCACAGGGTTCAGAGGTGTGGATGCAGGCATCTATAGAGCCATTATTTTGTCTATCACAATTGAGGATTATAAAGTGTTACTCTTAACAAATTTATAAGAAAAATTTTATATTATCTGAAAAATCGAGACTTGAAATGGCAGGGAGGCACAAGGACAATAATTGATATCATTCAAATTAGCAGGTATATGGCCCTGATAAAGACACATATCTTCATATTAAGGACAGCACTATCAACATCTTCATATTACTAAGGTCATTTTAATGATTTAAATATTACACATGAAAAATAGAATTTTATCAGTTATTTAAAGTGTAATATTTAAATCACTCACTAACAAGGTAAAAAGCAATGGTGGATTTGAAGGTACTAAAACAGGTTTCATGGATATGAGCTCCCTCCCCAGGGTTGCGTGATCCTAAGAAATGGAATATTAGATCTTGGGCTTGATACTGTCCCCTATTCACCAACAGAGGGGCAAAATAATCAAAAGCAAACCTTTCAAGGCTGTAATACCACGAGACGCCTGCAGACCACTAATAATTTTGATAAGTCAGCTTTTAAGCTTAAAAGTGTCCTTAAAAAAAAAAATACAGGAAAGATTCTCATGAGCTTGAGACATTTAGATATAGAACCTATTATTACTAGATAATCTTCTAAGACATTCTTCCAATTGTGTATGATTTTGTTTCTTCCTACTGGCTTATGACAACAGGACAGAAAATGGATAGCTCTTTACAAAGAATATTTCCACTTATTTTGGGGTTCACTACTCTTCTACCTCTGCAGGATCTTTTCAGGTTAGGTGTGACCCTGTGGCTGACTCCTAGACAACCCAACATGAGAGATAACTGGACATTTCTTTGTGGGATTTTTATGCTCTCCTTCTCCCTCCCTCCTTGATTTCTTCTATTCATTTGAAGTTAAAAAATGTACACTGACAATCACCTTGAAAATGTTTCCATAACAGACAAAGGGGCTTAACATGAGTTCTAGAAATTCAGTTGAAATTTTGAAACAGTGATTTTTAAGAGACAAATATTTTAAGATTTTAGGCAGTACTTTTTATTTTACTTGCATCATTAAATATGGTACAATTTTCAGTGCAATGAATGTGATATTGTACAGAAATTAGATCTGCTCAGTATTAAAAGGTGAAAAAAAAAAACAAGAGCAGTCAGATGAACACTGAGAAAAAAAAATGTTCTGCAAACCTCCGATAAATGCAGATGCCTGCAAGCAGAATTTCTGTGAAACAAATAGATGCAACCAGAGTCACACTCCATTTCCAGCCAGATAAAAAATGAATTTCTCATCCTCCAGCTATGTGAATTTTCAACCAAATTCACCACAGGTGCTTAGTATACAGGCAAGTTTCAGATGTACCTAGTAGGCCTGTCCTTGGTGCTGAGTGCTCCCTTGTGCAGTAAGTACAAGGAAGTGCTATTGTTTGTCCTCCCATATTCATATGAAACATAAACATATTCATATGGATACTCAGTGAACAGGACCCTACCTGCTCCAGGGTTTCCAGGTTGGACACAATTCCAACAGTCCACCTGGCAACAAGACTTGTCCTAGGAAGCAGCTTTTAGATCACCCTAAATTTGTTCTGATGTTTGCTCTGTACCAAGTGCCTCTGTGTCCCTGTACATGCTTGGTTCCTAAGGTTTCACACTTTAGTCAGTCAACAATGTGCCATCAACTAAGTACCCTTGGTATAAAATGGGCACAGCTATCCTCTCTCATTCAAAAGAACGGATTGTCAAATGCAGGACACAGACCAGTAATTCAGTAGATTCTTACAGGAGAGGGAACTGTGCTGGCAGAACACGGGAGGTGATCTAAGGGGAGCCTTTGCTGTTTTTTTCTGACCACATGCCATGAAGACCACCACACAATAGTGACAGCAGGGCTCTCATGTGTTTTGAACATATTTCCTTGTATTTGTTTTCTAACCTAGCATTCACCCAATTATTGTGCATTTTCTTGCTTTGTTATTGCAAATGTCAATATTCATTCTATAAAGTTGTTCCATTAAAGTGACTTAATAATCATAAAGGTCACATGTACTTGACAGTTAACCTACACTAGGATAATTTTAGAGCATGTATAATATTAAATGATGGCTGTGATTAAACAAACAAATTCTGCTCACTATAAAAACAGATGAGTATGGCAGTTTAAATCGTAATTAGCCATACTTTCTTAGTGTGAAATATGCAGGAAGTAAGAAAGATTTATTTGACTTTTGTCTGAATCAAATGACATTGACTGGTTAATGTACATATAATTTTTTCCTCTTCTGGCTTCTAATTTCTGGGTCCTTATGCAAAGCTTTCAGTGAGATAAATATTTATTTGTTTCTTTTATCAATTGCTCTTTGAAAAACAGACTTTTTTCCTACCAATCAACAAGCTAGCCATCCCTCTGCGCTTGCCACATGAATGGTCACCTGTGAACTTGGGCCATTTGCCTGTGTGTACAGGGCCTTTGTACACACAAGATCCTACCACTTAACTTGGGCCTGTCTCCATGTTCTAGTTGGAACTGGAGTCTGGGCATCTTCTGGTTCTTTTCTCCATACACCAAAGGCAAAGCTTCAAACTTGATGTTTCAAAGGAAAATACATCCTAACCACTCTGGTTTTTAAATGTTCCAGGTGAATCTTCATCTATGTTGCAAAGGATTTTTTTTTAAATTAAGCATCCAAGAACTGCTCAAGAAAAAGGGACCTACTGGCAGAGCTAAACAGACACATTAACTTTTTCATTTACTTAAAAATAAGGTGTAGATGCACTGCAATTGTCAGTAAATAAAGGCAAGCTATGAAAAGAAAAAGAAATTGGAAAGTCCTGAGATTGACAGTGTAAACTTGCTCCCTCCCACTCTTATGGGGTTGAAAATCTCAGAGAAAGGGAAGCCAGAAATTGTTGAAGACAATGCAGTGTCAATTTATTATAAGCAAATCATGACCCAAGACAAATCTAAGGAAATTCCATTATTCCTAAATCTCTGACTTGCCTCACAGATTTTTTAAATGTGAAGAAAATGGCAAATAATCCACAGAAGTGTGGGTTCAGTGCTACAGTTAATTCCATTCCATACACTAATGGATGAGTCACTGAAGCAGGTAATTAAAATTGGCACGCCGCCCACCAGCTGGGTTTCGGTGTTTCTGGGGACACTGGTGCTGGTGAGAGGAAACTCTGGTCACAGATCCTGTGTCACAGCTGAGAGGTCTGGCTGCTGCTCTGTGGCTCAGCACCTGGGCTGGCTGTGGGAACCTCTGTGCATACCTGGGCTGAATTACCAAGGATGCTACCAGTAAGAGCCATAAAGGTGAGTTGCAGAAGGGAAAGTAAGGCAGCCAGGAATCCAACTGGACACAATGCAAATTCTCCTGGGTGTCCATATTCCAGTCTGTAAGGACTACAATGGTTATCTTTGCTATCTGTCCTCACCACTAGATGGCAGCTCAGTGAGAATTCCTAGTTCAAAATACAGCTCACATTATGCATAAAATATGGGGCACATTACTGAAAGTTAAAGCAGATCTGTGGGCTTCTGGGTCCACTCTCCTTCAAATGCCTGGAGTCTGCTTCATTCCCTGTGGTCAGAAAGAGGGGCTGTTCACTGAGGCCAAGTTAAAGTTTGCCTTGTTTAAAAAAGCACCAACAAACATACTAAGCATAATCTACCTGGAGACAATCAGATGTTGGTTTCATGTAACTATTCTTAAGAAGTAAGAATTCTAGAAAGAAGAACCCAAATACTTTGAAACACTGAAATGAACTCTGTGCTCTTATGATGAAATTATAAAAAGTAAATTGAATTTTGGTCTTTCATAGGAGTGATCCTTAACTCAGAATAAGCACCCAGGAAACAGTGCTGCCTCTCCTGAAGCAGGACCTGAAGGTGGAATGCTTTTTGGAGCTGCCTTCCCTTGGGAACTTCAGGGAGCTCAGACTGGAGCTGGGCTATAATGAGGGATGAGGCTATACTCCAGGAAGAAGCCAACTTATATGGGAGTTTAGAGCTTATCCAGAAGGAAATGGAAAGCTGCTAATCAGCAAAGTGAGAAATTGGACCCATGCTTCAAGAACGAACAATTAGACTGTTGTGTATACTATGCACTAGGCGAGAAAAACTTGAGGCTGAGACAAATCGTTACAGCTGAGGGCAGTTGAATTACAAGGTGTGATCCAAAATACGGTGAATGTTGAGGTGAACGTTTAAATTTTAAAAATTAATACAGTGAAGGACAGATTGCTTTTAATCACTTTCAGAATACTTGCCCTTGCTTCATACCACTTATCACATCGTTCTTGACACTTTCTGAAGCAGTTCTGGAATCTGCTTTCATGAGTATCTTTTAGTTGGGCTGTCCTGGCTGCCTTGATATTCTGAATCAACTTAAAATGTTTAACTTTCATGGGTCATTTTGACCTGGGGACAGAGCAAGTAGTTTCACGGTGCCAGACCTGGTGAATAAGGTAGGTGAGGACATACCATAGTATTTTTATAAGCCTGTCTTTCTGTTGGAGGGCAGCAGCATTCACTGTATTTTTATCATATCTTATAAAAATATTCACAAAGGAGGACTTCTAGAACTGCTTCAGAAAGTGGCAAGAACAATGGGTAAGTGTGCTTGAAGCAAGGGGGAGTATTTTGAGAGGGAGTAATGACAATATGTTTTTTATTATCATATTTTAAAATTTTAACACTCACTGTATATTTGATCACAGAAAGATTGAAAGAACAGATTTAACATTGGGAATGAAGAAATTCCAGTGGCCAAGGATCATGTGGGCTTCTCTCTTGGGGACCATGTAGAGAATGCTGTTAATTACTCTAGATGGGCCCCTGGATGCAGCAGCTCTATGAAGTAACTGTGGCCGAGGGGTCATGATGTATGCTGCGGACACACTGAGTTCTGAAGCAGCTCCCGTGCACCAAGTGGAGACACTGGGAGGTCTCTCGGTGTGTGAGCCTGGAACATAGAGGGAGTCTGGGCCTGGGCAGAAGATTACTATCAGAGTGCTTATGGCCTGAAGGAAGAGGCCCATGGGAGGGACCCACAGAGAATGGGGAGCAGAGGGTTGTATACTCAGAAAAAGCCCAAGAGAAAGAGCAAGGCGGTAAGCTATTCAGATCCGGAGGCTACGGAGGGAAGTGCAGGCAGGAGGGCTCTGGAGCCTTGGGTGACAGCAACAAGGATTTGGAGGCGAGGGGGAGAGTTAATTGTAGACATTTTGTTGATTGATGTTGGCAGGACTGTTAGAGGTACTGGGCAATAAAGAGCAGGCAACCACTCTTCTTTTCCAATGTGACATTTTTAGAACAGTTATAATACTAAGCTTGGACTGCAAAATATCATTGGTAAGCAATGGACCTTTCAGAATGAAACATGGTGAAAGGAAGGGAAAAAAAGAGATCATCTGGGTGATTTGTTATTCTTTAGTAAATAAAAGTGAAAACATGACAAAATTAAGAAAGATTACCGGGAGGCAAGAGGCATAGCTAAGAAACTGCAGGACTGTGATGCAAATGCAGACAGCAACTGCTCTGTCAGTGTTCAGGGCACAAGCTGATCTGGGTTCATTTCCACTGCTTTGCAACCAAAGAGACCTTTAAAAAAAGGACAATGTCTTGTCCTGTCATTTGTCACTTGAACTATAAGCAGAGGTCAGGTTGGGAGGAATATACTCACATTTGGTTTTGTCTTATTTTTATTGCTTTTATGAGGGGGCAAAGAAGGGAGGATAGTTCAAGAGCCATTCCAAGTTTGTTTGTTTGTTACTAATTCATTCACAAATCCGTCTGTCACAGGATTTCTCCTCTCCCCCCACAGCTGACAAGGTGACCGGTATGCTCACATAAGAAATATTTTCACATTCATAAACAAGTTGTGCTAATTATCAAGACCATTTTAATTAAATTTTGTAACAGCTGGCCTGTGCTCTTGGCAGTCAGCCTTAAGATCACACCATTCTCTGACTGGTCAGACTGGAAGTATTATGTTTTCTTTACATTGTTACTCTGACAGTTTAAATGAAGGACAGCGTATCCGTGTGTAATTATTTCCCATAATTAGAATCCCCTAAAGATTCTTGATTTTGTCAGAACAGAGATATCTTGCCAAAGACTTCTGACAAAGCTATGGTCTTCACTTTGCTTTAGTTGAGGAGGCTGAAATTTCACTTATCTTAGAGAAATTCAGACTTGATGTTCCTTAGATGCTGCTTTCAAAGAAAAGTGAGTGTCGGCGATCACCCGGCGGCGTGCGCGCGAGCTCCCGGCCTGCGCGGGAGCTCCCGGGCTGTGCGACAACAGACCCAGGAAGGAAGGTAGCCGCACGGGCGCCCTTGAAACACCCACACGAC
>NW_022900926.1:40444754-40452454 GCF_012274545.1 Fukomys damarensis
ACAAAAAAAAAAAAAAAAAAAAAAAAAAAAGAAAAGTGAGTGTCTATAGGCAAAAGGGGGAGAATCATGGAAATAGCATTTTAACCTCTGCCAATTGTCTCAGAAAAATGAAAGATCAACTGGGAGAGTAAACTCAAACCCCTCCTACAAAAGTTGCAATAAGACAGTGTGTGAGGTCTTTCCAGGGTCTTCAAAGTATATGTGGGTGGAGCGGCCCACTGACTGCTGAGCCTGTGCGACAGCAGCAGCTGTAGGGGAGGCAGTGGGGAGAGCATTGGCCGCTTGACTAGAGGACAGGAACTTCATTCTGTTGCCAGACAGCCATACAGGCAATATGTAAAGCTAGGAAAGGTTATGCACACTCAATGTGTGGAGAGAGAAAAAAATCTGAGACATGGTCTGAAAGGGCCCTGGTCCAGCAAAACTCCTTCCACACTGGGCAGGGTAGCACCAGGTCCAAGGAAGGAAGAAAAAGTAAACTCAGTTGAACTGAGGAAAGACTGGAGAAGGCAGAGCACAGGAATGTGAGTTTGCTTCTAAAACCCACTTAGAAGAGGGACAATAGAAGAGGTAGCTGGAGAGATAAGATACTAGAAAAATGTCTTGACTAACGCCTCCCTTCTAGAAGCTCAGGGAGACCAAAAGAAATGTCAAATTCTTTACAAGATTATTTTGAAGAGAATAAAGTACAAAATGATGTGCCTTGACAGATAACAGAAGTATGCCCAAATAAAAGAAATACTAAGTGAGTGTTTCAAAACAAGGTAAAATAAGTTTTACATCATAGGTGTCATTTAAAAATTGTACTAAAATTATAACAACTCAAAGATGAAATGATAAATTCACAACAGGATTTATAATGCAATACAATAAAAATAATCAGAAATGCAGCCTAATTGGAACACAAGATAGAATAACTATAACAGATAACAGCTCATGAGAGAAATAGAAGATGAAAGGAAGGAAAATTTTAAATATAAAAAATCATAAAGTATACCAAAAAGAATTTTAAAGAATGTGACAGTTGGATATAGGCAAAAATAGACTACATACATTTGTCCCCAAAGGTCAACCAAACAAGTATGCACTGAAATACTACAATTCAGCTGGGGAATTCAGTGGCTCTGTTTCCTGCCTTGCAAGCAAAAGGTCTCAAGTTCAATCCCCAGTACCAAAAAAAACCCCAAAATGAACAACAACAACAAAAAACCCGTGCAATTCAAGGCAGCATTCCATTAAAAAGAACAAAAACTACATATTACAAGGAAGATTATATTCTTAGAAAACAGAATCCTGAAAAAAGCCAACACTGGGCCACACTTTAGGAAAGTTAGTGGATCTTTACTAAAAATGAAAATAAACTCTGGGCAAAATTGCCAATTCATTCATAAAAGTTGTCATCAAACTTTTCTATAATACTTTCTAAAAGATGGGGTAACTCAATGGGGAAAATGAGTCAAAGATTTTATACCCAGCCACAATAACTTTCCAAGTCTCACTCTAGAAACAACTTAAAAACGCAGAGAATATGGATCTTACAAACACTTTTTGGAGTCTCTTCTGGAAAAGGAGATTCACATAATCAAAACCTCTGGAGAGGGGTTGCTATAAAGCAAAGATTAGGTATAAATGGAAGTTTTATATTCACAGACACGCTTCCACAAATGTGATTGGCAGGAATAAACAGATGCCGTGTATGGCAGATCATGGGGAGGAACATGAATGTGAATCTCACTCATACACTAAATACAGTATCATGTAAAATAAAGGGAGGAAATAGAAATTTTATAGTGGGTGGCAAAAATATACACATAAACTCTTATTAATAATATATTTGTTAGTTTAAATTAAAAAAGGGAAATAAAGTAGAAGAATGGTTAGGAAGTTTTAAGTATCCCTTCAATTATGTATTCTCCGGTTCAGCATAACACCTGCTCCTACATCCCTCTTTGTATCTCTTTCCACTTTATTAGACTTCCATCAACAACTGCTTGGATACTAAGTTTTAAAAGTGTTCAAATTTGTGGACAGTTAATTTTTAAACTCAAGTAGAGAGGATGCACACAGCATGTTTTACTTATGAGAGAAAAAATAGATACATTAATGCTATCTCTCTCCTTTATAAATTTGACCTCCTGCTAATAGCAGATATGAATTGAAGAAAGCTGCAAAGATCTTTAATACTTTGGTGACTTTTAAAAAGACAATCTCACAATGACCTACATCAAAAGATTTTCAACTATTTTACAAAATTATTATTACAAAAATATATTCACCTTTATGAATAGGCTTGTTACAAAAGTGTCTGAATTTGATGGCAGATTGGAGGAAATAAAACAAAATCTAAATTCTGGAATGTTCCTTTTCTTGGTGGTAGCTTACCAATGTTTTTATAATGAAAAGACCAGAATGTTTTCCTTTTCTCCAAAGCAGCTCTTTCCCAGTAGCCTACTTTTCTTCCTCTTGCATCCTACTACTTCACACAATTATTCCACTGGCTTTAAAGTGTTTTTAAAACATTAAGTCAGGAGAATGTCCAGTAAAACTGTCAAATCTAGGAGAAACAAACAATAGCACCCCACTGTTCAGAAAGTCCCCTGGGGAATTTGAGTATCAAGGACCTAGAGATGGGATGCTGGCCTGGGGAGAGGTCTCTCACTGCCTTTCCAGAACTTTCTAAATTACCACCTAATGCTTACAATAAAGTGGTTTTGTCCTTTATTACTCATTTACTCAATAAGAAGGGAAGAAAGAAAATTAGAGGAAGAGGAAAGAAACACAAAATATTGAACAGGTTATGCTGACTCTCTTTGCTCCCAAAGTAAATGTTTATAAAATGTTATTAAATCTAAATAAAAATTATAATGTAATTGTTAATCGCTCAAATACACTGAAGATTTCACTTTCTGAAAACAATGCCTATCAATTTTCTATACTGGAAGATGATTTGCTGTATAGTATGTATGTCTAGGAACTGTGCCACTATTAATTTGTAAGAATTACGATATTACTCGGAATATGTTGGCTTATTTTGTGATGTGCAGCTCTTGTTATAGGGTATTATGTTAGAAATGTGAGGTCAGAAAGGCTGGTATGTTGCATTTCTTCTAAAATAAAACTATAAAATGTATTAAAATAATAGGTTTTTATTAAAATATATTAATAATATTTGAAATATTCTTTTCACAATATAGTCCATTGTAGTAATTTGAAATAGTTCATAAAATGCTTATTAAAATATTTAAGTGTGATGTTTTCCAAAATATTTTAAAGATTGCAAGAAAAATGATCCTAAATGGCATAAATTATAAGATTTTGTAAAAACTATGATTGACAGTCAAAAAGTAACCCAAGTAATGTTAGCACTTCCTATGAGATTTTTTAATCAGATAGAGTCATTGTATTACTTTTATCTTAATCCAAAGCCAGAATTTTATCAAGTAAAATTAATTTTAAAGCAATTCTACCATTTAATTCCATAAAGTAGAGTTGGTTGATGAATATTTTTATATTACTTACAAGTGTTTTAACGTGAATGCTTAAAATATGTATCTTGATTTTAATAATCTTAACATAGTGGGATGAATTGGTTGTGATGGATTCTGACACCAATATATCACTGAATCCATCTATTTAGTTGCCTCTGTGATTCTTCCAGAGTCTCACATTCAGGTTCCCAGCTCCTGGAAATCTGAGTTTCCTCTACTGCATAATCATTCTCAGAAGGAAGTCCAAGGCATAACTAGTTTAAATATATCTCAAGATAGCTACAGATAGGAAACACCATAACAGAGTAATTTACCTTTAAGATTGGCATGAATACATATAACAGCTTCTCTTGCAATCCTTACTTATTGCTGTTATGGCAATGCAAATATTCTTTATATGCCATGGTGAAAATGTTATGCCAGTTCTAATGACAGTAAAATTTTTATACTCCACTGTCACAGTGCTGACTCATATATGGTTACCAAAGAAAAATAATTTTATCTAAAGAAATCTTATGTGAGTCACAAATGGAAACTCTATATATAAAATTTTCTCATAAGCAATGAGCAAAAAGAAACAGGTGAAATGAATCTTAGTATACAATATGTTTTATTTTACTCAGTATATTCAAGATGTCACCATTTTAAAATATTATCAGCTTTAAAATTATCAATGTGATGTTTGGCATACTTGCACGAGAAATCTTCAAAATCTGATATATATTTTACAACTGGGAATAACCACATTTCAAGTGCCCATCAGCCATATGTGGACATTAGCTACTGTATAGGAATCTGCAGGCTAGAGGATTAAACAGACCCTGAAAGCTTTGGTTCATTAACTAAATGTTTATTGTGCACCTTCTGTATACATGGCATTGTGCTTTCTATGCAGAATTGTGCAAAACACGGTGCTTACACTTGGATGCTTACACTTTTGTCAAGGCAAAGGTGGGCAGCCATGTGACTAGAGAATGAGAATCATGCCATTTCAGTCCTTTCTTCTCGTGAAGTTAGCAAATTACAGGGTGTAAATGTTCACAGTGCAGCACAGATCCAGAGTGTGTATGCACATGGGGGTCTGTTCAGGCCTTGGAGCTAAGCTGAGCACAGCCAGGCGGCAAGGAGATTGCCCCTTCCAGAGCCCAGAATCACAGCATCCCTGATGAGAAATAGATTTAGACCTACTGCTTAAAATGATATATACACTTATGGATACATTAGTGGTCAATTTCGACATTGAGTTTCCTACTTTCTTTTTAGCCTTTCTCTCTTTGTGCTGTCATTGTGTGCTGATTTTGGCAGTGCAGGTCATTTTCCAAATCTGTTCAGCTCACAGTGTCATTAGTTCTTACTGAACAGTAAAAAATAAGACCTTACTTTTTTAGCTCTGCAGATAGATGCTCAGTTTCACCTGAGTGAATTTGAAATGTCATACCAACAAAGGCATTCATTATTCTGCTTTGACTATGGGAAAAACAATAACTAAATTCCATCTGGATCTGTGGACTGAGATAAAAGGGCCAGAGTATATTAATTAGAACAAAAATTCTTGAGCATATATGAACCAAAAAGTGGAATAGCAGTTTGCTTTTCAACCTCATAAAAATGTCTATCCCTGCCCCTTCTGTTTTCTTCCATGTGATAGGAACTCAGTCAGTGTGGTACCCTAGCCCTTCTTTATCACTCTGTCTCACAGGTGGTGGAGTAATTGATTCTAGTGGTGCAATTGAAAAGAATTAGTTGAGTAACTATAGCAACATTGTCCATGAGTGGTGACCTTTCTATGAAGCATGGGCACATTTAAACAGAGGCCACTAGGGCACTGGGCTGTGGCAGTAGTGTGAAGACCAAAGGTGATATTATACTTAGCCTTTACTAGATCAAGGGCTCAGACACCTTGAATGATTGCATCATGGGTCCCGCACTGATAAAACAACCCTTCAGCTGTTGGTGCACAGAACAGTCCAGGGCATATTAAGGAGGGCCTAAGCAGCTGGGGGAGGGGTGAGTGGGCAAGGAAGGGGTTTGCATAGGGTGGTTTAGAAGTATTTCCTTAATTTAACAAAGCATAGTGGTGTGTACCCTAGCTGTGTATTTTAAAAGCTAGTGGGGACTCTCTGGCTTACATAAGGCTGTATGGGGCTATTGGGTTTCACCAGCTATAAAGACCTTTAACATTGTTATTAATCTACAAATGGGATGCCTGGGGTGCCAGGAAGGACAATGAAGAGAAAAGACTGCTGATCTTCCACCCTAGCAGGAAGCTATGCCTCCAATTACCTGATGTATGAGACAGGGACTATTTAATATATGTGCTGCCTAAGTGAGTGCAGAGACAGGGACTAGCAGGAGGCTCAGCATCTCCACCCTTGACATTACTTCCTGGTGATAGGAAGCTAAATATCTACAACCCATTTTCTTTTTTTAAAAATTATATTTATTAAGTTTATTGGTACACTTTAGGTTTACAGTAGTTACATTCATCATTGGTACCTTATAACTTTTCATAGCTTATCTTGGTTCTTATATTTCCCCATTCCCTAGCCCTCCCTTCAGCCCCTCCACCTTCCCTGTTCACAAAGACATTATTTCCATGTTTTTCCTCTTCACATATTTTTTCTTTTCCCTTTTTCCCTTTCCCCTACCACTCCCACATCCTGTACTCTTTTAGACCTTTTCTTCCTATTACACAGTATCAATTATACATTTTGATCCTTATTTACACTTTTAGTTTTTCACACCAGAGAAACTATTTGGTATTTACACAGGCGTGACTTATTAATTTCATTTTCTTACTTAGGAGTGACTTCTCCAAGATGAGGTAAAGCCATTCTCCTGACAAATACATTTGGCACAGTTCACTATTTACCTCAGGTGGCCTTTATGCAGTAAGGAATTGCTTCCCCAGGGCATGTGTGTCCCAGGCAGGCTCTCCTAGTAGAGCTCAGCTTGGCCCAGAGGTCCATGTCATCTGCCTAGCCAAGCAAGTCGTGCAAGGCCTAGAGCTCTATACTCTGATACAGTCTCTAATCACAACCAAGTGATATTTTGACCTCCATCTGCCCTTGTTTTGCTATGAGTTGCCTTCACCTCTGGCTTTTCTGATCCCTTTTTTGGGTGGTTCCATTTTGTCTTTCTGCAGCAATGATGCCTCTCCTAACATACTATATGATTAACATATTGAGGTTATTGATTATTTTGTATTCCTTCTAGTTAAAATGCCAATTCTGGGAGTACATTTCTCAATATTCCTATAAGTTGCTGTGGTTTCCTCCTACCTGTAGCAGTGCCTGACACATTGTAGGTGCTTATTTTCAGCAAATGAATTCACAATTTATTCAGAATTCTGAAGGGCGACTGGGTGCTAGTTATTAAGCTCCAAGATACTCAAATTTTGAAGATAAAATATATCAAGACTCTACTATAGCTGGGCTGGGGATATAACTGGCAGGAGGTATTAGTGGTAACATACAAGCTTAGCATATGCAAGGCCCAGAGATGTATTCCCAGAACCCCCCACACAAAACTGACTTAACTAACAATGACTAAAGAGGTCATAAGACAGATCGTGACTGTCAAAAGAAAGATACTGATGCTATTTTCCAAGACTATAAAAGGAAGAAGCTGAACAAGATTAGTCAGGAAGAACCTGCAAAGGAAGTAGGCATTGGACTGGCCAGTGAGTGGAGCTAGGTGTGGAGTGAGAGGTTGCTGTGTCTAGGCCTGTTTTCATACCTGTCATTACAGGAAGTCACCTCTACATTTTAGCACACTGACCAAAATCATCAGTATGACCACCTCAGTTCTCCCTTGTACTTCTGAGGAGATATGATGCAAAAACAACAAAAAAGTGAATTTTGGTTTTGTAAAACACTGGATAAATCAGTATTTTGCTTTATTACCTCACCAAAGAAAATAGTTAAAGAATAGTTCAGTATTATCTAGAGTAGGAGGACAGATTTTATCATATCTGGAAGGTTTCAGTCCTTGGTTTGAAAATTTAATTTATGGCCCTATCCTATAGCATGTTGCTAAAGGGATCAGAATTCTTTTTTAATCACTAGATGAAATGCTGCTGGTACCTTAAATTTTTCAAAATGATTTGAATGAGAAATATTAATGAGACCATAGAATTTAGTATAAATTCCCACTAATTTTGAATCTGAATGTTTCTCTTTTCTACCTCCACAAGACTATATATATTTTATA
>NW_022900926.1:40452719-40457017 GCF_012274545.1 Fukomys damarensis
CATATATATATATATATATATCCATGAAAAGTAACAGACTAATGTGTAAAGAGAGGAATATATCATTTTTATTTAAATATTAACTTCTTATGTCTCATGTCACTCAAAACAGGAGTTTTTAACTTTTTATTCTATTGTGTAACTAACTTTATCTTTTCTTTTAAAATGGTCACCTTTAATAAAAATAACACAAATCTTGCAAAAATGAAATTTCATAGCATTAATAAAACAAAGTTTGTCAGCATCTCTTTAAATGTAAGTTTAAGATTCCATGGCCAGCCTCATATGTGTGAAATTTTGCACAGCTTCCAGAGGTGTAAATAACTCCACCACAGCTGTTTAATCATCAATGGAATGTGCCACTGCATACTTAATTAGCCCATTGTTCATCTTCTTGAAGATGTAAATGGCTAGCTGTGTGGATAGCTTCCATAATTTGGATTGTCAAAGAAATAATGCTTGGATTAAAAATTATGGAGAAGACTCACAGAAAAAGAAAAAATCATTTTGTAAAGACAGGAAGAAGTACTATGTGATTTTTGAGGACTACTGTCCTTGTTGATACTGAAATCATTAAATGTAATAAACCATATTAATGTAATACTGAATTTGAGACTCTAATAGGATAAATTGTAACGATGAAAAGCTTTATATTTTCAATTCTGACTCTCCTTTTCTTTAATACAATATATTTTTACTTTATGGAATAATATATAATTATAATTTCATGCAGAGTGAAACATTTGGAGATGACTCAGACTTTATTTCCAAGGCTTATGTATTATTAGAGAGATACTTTATAGTCATATGATACCTAGTGTTGCAACAAGTGAAATGTTTTATAAATGAATTAGCCTTGGTAAGATGTCTAGAATTAAGTCAATAGCTTAGATTTTGTCAGTTATCTGGATTTTGTTATCGTCACATGGTCCGCACATGTCTTAGTCTTTTGTTCATAGAATTTTCAAGTGAAAAACTATTCTAATTTCTAATAGTTATTTTGTCCATTAGTTATAGCTCACAGAAGTCTACACGGCAACATAGCCTTGAAGGAATCAGTACCACCACAGGGTGTGAGTGAGTGTGAGTGTGCATGTATGTGAGCATGCATGTGTTAAGGGTAAACTATGGAAAAATTTGGAATCAAAATGGGTAAGGTAACATGAGGGAAACTCAAGGGACTGGTTAAAATATGTCAAAAGTCTCTTTATTTTCTCTGAGAGGCTTCTGAGTTGTAAACACAAAACAACAACAAAAGAACATTTTAAGCCCTTGTGAGTCAGAGAACTGAGAGTTATGAAGCTTTGAGAGAATAGATTTCAAATGCAATAAAATTAGCAGTGGAATACCCAGCTGAAGTGAAACTGCTGGATGCTGCTTTTTACAGACTTTAGATCAAATACTCAGCTTCTCAATGAGATGCTGTTCTTTACTTGAACCTGGTAGACTAGGGAGTGTCTTCAGGAAAACCCAGTCTCATCTAGAGCTCAGAAACTTTCCCTTCCAAGTAAGATATAAAAAGAAGTACTTAATTAATCCTTATGCCTGAAACAACTAGAAACAATAAAATCTACGAAGATATTGTTCTTAATACACTGGACATCAGATGATGAAAGGCAGTAATCCCGTAATGATGGGAACATATGAAGTAAGGTCTGTAATCACTGTACACCACTACTTGGAGAAAGTCTGCAGCCAGTACAGCAAAAAGGGATCCAGGTGGAGCTCAGGGATTTTCTCAAGATAAAGAAACAGAGCAGGGAGGGCAGGGAGCCCAGGAAGCTAGTCCCAGGGGCAGAGAGAACTGCAAAGGGAGGAACTACAGAACTCTACACCAGGTCCTTCTTGAGTCTTTGGCTGAGAACTAACTGGTTGTGTGTGAGAAGAACCCACCTGAGTCTGGAAAAGAAACTCCATGAGAGCATTAGTGTGCACAGTCCTTCAGTGAAATGTGACCTAGGTTCTACCTAAAAAAGAGTAAAATAAGACTGGAAAGAATCAAACTATTTTCACATAACTGGTCTATGTCCCAGAACAAAGCTACATTACATTTACAGGAATTTAATAATCAACAAATTAAAATTACAATGACTTGCCTTAGGAACCATGCAAAGAAGCTGGACGCTAAAACTCTTGATGTGAAGAGAAAGGAATTACTTGGAACAGGCTCAGAAATGATACAGACAACAGAGTCAGTAGCAAAGATAGGGACAAAACCACTCTAACTGTAACATGTGTTCAAGAAGTCAGAAGAAAGTCTGGACATGGTAAGTAGAGACATGGAATAGATTTTAAAATATAAATTGGACTCTAGAAGTGAAACTCGGTAAGTCTAATAATAGTAAAAAGATTCTGGAAGGAATTAATGGTAAATCAGACATTGCAGAACAAAAGATAAATATAGCCAAAGACATAGTAATAGAAAATGAGAAAGGTCTGTAAAACAGAATTACTAAGCTATGGAACAACTTCAAATATATGGGCCTAAATTGACTCCCTAAAACAGAGGCAAGGTGGCATAAGAAAAAAATAATGACTGAAAATTCTCCGAATTTGATGAAAACTATAAGTGCACAGAACCAGAGCCCAACAAACTATAAGTACAAGAACCATAATCACACAGAGATTGCCTAAATCTAACGTGAGAGAGACAGTCTCAGAGGGAGCTGTTGAGTAAAAGACATGCTCCATATACAAAATACTTACCTTTAAAACCCACAAAAATTTTTTTTCAAAAGTGAGCATGAAATAAGACTATTACAAATGTACAAAACAAAAATCACACTAGAAAAACTGCACTTCAAGAAATATGGAAGGAAGTTGATCTGGCAGGAGGAAGATCATACCAGATGAAAACTGGGGCTGTCCCGTGGAAGAGGTCATAAATGGCAACTGTGTGGGTTAAAAAATACTTCTCTGTCTTATTACTTAAGTCTCTAAAAGACAACTGACTGTTTAAGGCATAATAATAATAATAATATGTGATGGAATTTATGAATGGAAACAAGGCTACAGTATAGCACAAAGTTGGAGGGAAGAAATAAAAAAATGTTGCATTATTTGTACACTCTAATGAAGCATGATGATCTCTTTTAAAGTTTTAAAGTGACAAGTTAAAATATATACTAACTATATAATTTTAAGACAACTACTAAAATAATATACTAAAAATTCAGAGCTATTATATAAGATAAAAGAAAACCATAAAAAACTTAACCCAGGAGAAGATCTTAAAAAAAAATAACAAGGATAGCAAATTTAAAAAAGCGAGATAGGCTGAGCCACTGCCATCATTCCAGCGTGGGGGGAAGGGGGCTGCTTGGGCCCAGACCGTGGGCTGGCTGGCCCCTCTCTCCCCTGCCAGGCCACCACCATTGCTCCAGTGCCAGGAAAGTAGCTGCACGGGTGCCCCTGAACACCCCCCTGCCAGCACTGTCAGACCTCCTGACTGTGCCAGTCTTTGGACCCACTCTGCAGAGGCAGAGGTGGTCATAAAGGATATTTTTCTGAGTTCCCAACTTTGAACATCTTTAAAGAAAGGGTGTGGGAAACCTGTAGTAGAACTGTGTGGAGTTCAAACATTCAGGAGGACAGGGAACTCAATCTGGGCCTTGTCTGTGTCATGAGGTTCTGCCATCAGCTAGCTGAGATCAGGGGTCCTGCATCCTAGCTCTGTCTGAGCCCCCATCCTAAATGGTAAATATACTATATTGAAAAGTTTGTTCACTGCAGACATGCTTTGGACTGCTTTTGATTTCAATTTAATTCACATAGTTTAAGGGTGATAGACTAGTGACTACCACAGGTGGTCAGTTTCCAAGTTGTGCTTGATCATATTGTGTTGCTGATTATATCAGTTGAGATAAAGGATTGTGGTTGATTTGATGAGCTATTTTCTCTGATGTTATGAAGCTGAGAATGTCTATGAGTCGTTAGAGACCCAGAAGCTAGGGCACAATTACATCAGGAAGATTTGGGTGATAACCCAGAGATTAAACCAAGGACAGCCCAACAACAAAAATAAAAATGAGAAAACACTTAAGCAAGACACAAAGACAGACTTCCAGTTCACCAATGGCAAACAGTAGAGCAAATGAGGATGAAAACGCTGATAGTGAATCACCAGTACACTCTGAACTAAAAGCACAGGAAGTAACAAAACATATCAATCAGGCTCTAGAAAAATTCAAAACAGAAATAATTTTGTAGATAACCATAGAGATGGTGAGCAAAATGAAAGTCATGATTCAAGACTCTAGAACAGAAACTGACCAAAAAAAAAAAAAAAAAAAAAAAAG
>NW_022900926.1:40457093-40491189 GCF_012274545.1 Fukomys damarensis
AGGAAAGAAATGGAATCGATAAAAAACAGACAAACAGATATCCAGGAGATTAAACACTCCACTGAAAGTTATGCAACAGAATAAAAGACTGTGAAGACAGAATCTCAGATATAGAAGAAAAGATTACAGTCAGTGACTGTGAAAAGAGAGGTCTCTTAAAAACAGTAGGAGATCATGAGAAATTGATCCAACAACTCCTAGATGATGCAAAGAAGAATAAAATAAGACTGATAGGAATCCATGAAGTATCAGGAGAAAATTCAAATGACTTAAAAAAGCTGCTTACAGAATTAATGGCAGAAAACTTCCCAAACAGAGGGGAAGAATTTGACATTCAGATAAGTGAGGCATATAGGACACAACTAGCCACAATAAAAAAAAAATATCTATACCTAGACATATAACAGTCAAGATTCCAGAA
The DNA here is from genome assembly GCF_012274545.1 of Fukomys damarensis. Lineage (NCBI taxonomy): Eukaryota > Metazoa > Chordata > Mammalia > Rodentia > Bathyergidae > Fukomys > Fukomys damarensis. The sequence continues at coordinate 40,457,515 of NW_022900926.1, forward strand.
ACCCAACAGAAGAACAAAATATTACAAGCAATAAGAGAAAAGAAACAAATCTCATGCAAAGAAAAGCCCATCAGAATCACAGCAGACTTTTCAACACAAGCCCTTAGGTCAAGGAGAGCCTGGAGTGAGGTATTTCAAGTCCTAAAAGAAAACAACCTCCAATCTAGACTGATGTATTCTGTAAAACTCTCTTTCAAAATGGATGGGGAAATAAGATACTTCCATGACAAAGATCACCTGAGAAACTACATAAATACCAAACCAGCACTACAAGCAATTCTAAACAATATCCTAGAAAAAGACAATGAAGGTAATAGCACCATGAGTCCCAACAGAGCAAATCAAATAGCCAAGGCAAGAAACTAAAAGGAGAGGGGAGAAAAAGTAAAAAGAGTCTACAAAAGGACAATAACATGACAATAATAAGTCAGAACATAACCATCAATGTCAATGGCCTCAACTCACCAATCAAGAGAAACAGACTGGCAGAAGGGATTAAGAAGCAAAATCCAACAATATTTTGTATGCAAGAAACACACCTAGTGCAAAAAGAAGCCCATAGACTGAAAGTGAAAGGATGGAAAACAATTCTCCATAAAAGGAGCCCAGAAAAAAGCAGGGGTAGAAATCTTATTCACAGACAAAGTAAATTTCAAACCAAAACTGATTAAAAGAGACAAAGAAGGCCACTACATCCTTGTAAAGGGAACAATTCAAGAGGAAGAGATGACAATCATAAACATATATGCACCAAATATTAATGCCCCCAACTATATCAAAGAAATATTAAGTAACATGAAAAACCAAATAAGCACTAATATAATTGTAGTGGGGGATATTAATACCCCACTTTCACAAATAGACAGATCATGTAGGCAAAAAAATCAACAACGAAATACTAGAATTGAACCAAGCTTTTGAAAACATGGACTTCATAGATGTCTATAGTGTTCCACCCCACAAAATCAGAATATACATTCTTTTTGGCTGCACATGGGTCATTCTCCAAGACAGATCACATACTAGCTCACAGAACAGGTTTGAATAAATGCAAAAGAAATGAAGTTATTCCCTGTATATTATCAGATCATAGTGCAATCAAGCTGGAGATCAATAGCACAAGAAACCATATGAACGTCACAAACACACAGAAATTGAATAATACTCTGTTGAACAATCAATGGATCACAGAGGAAATTAAAGTAGAAATCAGACAGTTTTTACAAATAAATGAAAATGCCAATACAAGATACAGGAATCTATGGGACACAATGAAAGCAGTTCTACATAGAAAATTCATAGCACTGAATGCCTACACTAGGAAAACAGAGCAAGCTCAAATAAACAACCTAATGATGACTCTTAGACTCCTAGAAAAACAAGAGCAAGAAAAACCCAAAGCTCGAACAAGAGAGGAAATTATAAAGATCCGAGCAGAAATTAATGCAGTAGAAACTAAGAAAATGATACAAAAAAATAAATGAATTGAAGAGTTGGTTTTTTGAAAGAATATATAAAACTGATAAACCCTTAGCTAACCTTATAAAAAGAAAAGGCTCAGATCCATGAAATTAGGAATGAAAAAGGTGAAGTCACAAGAGACCCAACAGAAATCCAGAGGATAATCAATACCTACTTTGAGAACTTGTACTCTAACAAAATGGAAAACAAACAAGAAATGGACAGATTTCTAGATACTTACGAATTACCAAAGTTGAACAAAGAAGATAAAAACATTTTAAACACCCCAATTACAATCAGTGAAATAGAAAATGCAATTAAAAATTTACCAACAAAGAAAAGCCCAGGTCCTGAAGGATTCACAGCTGAATTTTACAAGACATTTAGAGAAGAACTACAGACATTACACTTCAAATTTTTCAATGAAATTGAAAGGGAAGCTATACTTCCAAACTCATTCCTGGAAGCAAGTATCACTTTGATTCCCAAACCAGGGAAAGACGCAACTAAAAAAGAGAACTACAGGCCAATCTCCTTAATGAATATAGATGCAAAAATCCTTAATAAGATACTAGCAAACAGAATACAGAGGATCATCAAGGAGATCATACATCCTGACCAAGTCAGATTTATTCCAGGGATGCAAGGATGGTTCAACATATGTAAGTCAATAAATGTATACACTATATTAACAGAGACAAGGACAAAAATCATTTGATCCTCTTCACAGATGCAGAAAAAGCATTTGACAAAATTCAACACCCATTCATGATAAAAATCCTGCCAAAAAGTGGAATAGATGGTCTATACCTCAATTTAATAAAGGCTATCTATGAAAAACCAACAGCCAACATCATATTAAATGGCCAAAAACTGAAAGCCTTCATGTTAAAATCAGGAAAAAGACAAGGATGTCCACTATCACCACTCCTCTTCAATATAGTTCTGGAAACATTAGCCATAGCAATTACACAAGAGAAACAAATTAAAGTAGTAAAGCAATAAATTAAAGCAATAAAGGAAAGGAAGAAGTTAAATTGTCATTATTTGCTGATGATATGATACTCTACATTGAAGACCCAAAAACCTCTACCAAAAGACTTCTAGACTTAATTGACACTTTTAGCAGAGTAGCTGGAGATAAAAAAAGAGAAATTAGGGAAACAATTCCTTTCACAATGCCATCCAAAAAAATGAAGTATCTAGGAATCAATCTAACTAAAGAAGCAAAAGACCTCTACACTGAAAACTACAGCACTCTGAAAAAAGAGATCGAAGAGGATATAAGAAAATGCAAAGATATCCCCTGCTCCTGGGTAGGAAGAATCAACATAGTGAAAATGGCCATACTACCAAAACTGCTATACAGATTCAATGCAATGCCAATTGAAATTCCAACACTTTATTTTACAGAATTAGAAAAAAGAATACAAAAATTCATTTGGAACCAGAAGAGACCTGGAATAGCAAAAGCGATCCCAGGCATAGGATACATGGCAGTGGGTATAACAATTCCCAATGTGAAGCTATACTACAAAGCCACTGTGATAAAAAACCAAAACCAAAACAAACAAACAAAAAAAGAAAAACAGCATAGTACTGGCAAAGAAACAGACCTGAGGATCAGTGGAACAGACTGGAATACACTACAGCAACTCCAGATGTACTCAGCTACCTCATCTTTGACAAAGGAGCTGACCATCCTCATTGGAGGAAAGATAGCCTCTTTAAATAATGGTGTTGGAAAAACTGGATCTCAACCTGCCAAAGATTAAAACTAGACCCTTATCTTACACCATGCACTAAAGTAAACTCCAAGTGGATTAAAGATCTAAATATTAAAACAGAAACACTAAACTTGCTGGAAGATGTTAGGCAGAACTCTTGAAGACATTGGCATAGGAAAAGACTCTATGAACAAATCCTCAGTATCATGGAAACTAGCAGAAATAATCAACAACTGGGATCTCATTTTATTAGATAGCTTCTGCACTGCAAAAGAAACCACCAAGAGAACTTAGAGACAACCTACAATGTGGGAAAACAATGTTTACCAGCTGGTACTCAGACAAAGGACTATTATCGAAGATATAAAGAACTCAAAACAATCAGCCCCCCCAAATATAAAGACCCGATTAAAAAATGGGCATCTGAAATGAACAGACATTTGTCACACAAAGAAGTAAAAGCAGCAAGTAAATATATGAAAAAATGTTCCACATCACTGGTCATTTGAGATATGCAGATGAAAACACTCAGATTCCACCTCACCCCACAAAAAATGTCTGCTATCAAGAAATCAAACAATAACAAATGTTGGCGCAGTTGTGGGGAGAAGGGAACCCTTCTCCATTGTTGGTGGGAGTGCAGACTGGTGCAACCACTATGGAAATCAATATGGAGATACCTCAAAGAGCAGGGACTTGAAGTTCCATTTGACCCAGCCATCACTCTTCTGGGTATCTTTCCAAAAGAATTAAAGGATATATATATCACACAGTGATATATGCACACCCATGTTTATAGCAGCACAGTTTGTAATAGCTAAAACTTGAAAAAAAGCCCACTTGCCCATCAGTTGGAAATTGGTTAAGGAAGATGTGGTTTTTCTATAAAATGGAATACTAGTCAGCCATAAAGAATGAGAAATTAGAATCATTCATAGGAAAATAGATACATATTGAGGATATACTCTTAAGTGAAATAAATAAGTCACACCTGTGTAAATACTGAATAGTTTCTCTGATGTGAAAAGGTAAAATAGTACATAAGATCTGAATGAGATAATTGACCATTTGAAATAGGAAGAAAAGGGCTAAAGGTATAGGGAAATTGGGAAGGGTAGGGGAAAGGGAATAAGGGAAAAGAAAAAAAGTATGATAAAATGAAAAAATGGAAATAAAGTGTTTGTAAATGGGGAGGGGAAGAGAGACTGATGGGACGGCACAGACAAGGGGAAAAAAATGTGAACCAAGACCTGTCATGTAAAGGTACAAGATCCCAATAATGAATGTAATTGTACTGTATACCTAAAATGAACCAATAAACTAAAAAAAAAAATAAAAAAGCAAGATAACTTCTTAATATGAAAGTCCATTAAATTAAAAGACAGATATTGTCAGATTATACAAAAAAAAGGTAAGACAAATTATGAACTGCCTCCAAAAAAATACTTTAAAATATAAGGACATAAGTAGATTAAAAGTAAAAGAAGTGAAAAAGATAACATTAACATTATTCAAAAGAAAAGTGAACTGAAAATATTAATACCAATGAAGTAGATTTCAGAGTAGAGAAATTTCCAGGGAAAAAACAATACTTATTTTGTGTGTGTGTGGTACCAGGAATCGAACTCAGGACCTTGTACTTATGAGGCAGGCACAGTGCCACAATGCTACAGTGCCACAGATCCAAATCTATGGCCCAACAATAATTTTATATTGATAAATAAACAAGTCAAATTATCCAGAGGACACAATAATCCTGAACATTTATGCATCCAATAACAATATGAACACATATTATAGAACTGTGAGGAGATTTCAACGCCAAGAAGACCACAAAAATCATTAAAGGTACAAAAAATGCGAACAACTTAGCAGTTGATATTCAGAACACTGTGAACACATCATCCTAATGGACATTTGTAGATCACTCTAACCAAGAGCAGCAGCAGCATTTTTTAAAAGTACATACAGAACTTTCACCAAATAGACCATACTGTACTCATTGTCATAAACCAAGTCTCAAAGGAGTTAAGAGGATTGGAATCACGCAAAGCAAGGTATTTGAGCTTATGAAATTGAACATTAATAAGAAAAAGATATTTGAAAAAATCCTTAAATATTTGGAAACTAAATGTCTTTATGTGTCAACAGACAAATCAACAAAAAATTTTGAAGAGTATTTTTTTTCCCAGTACCAGGGATTGAACTCAGGACCTTCTGCTTATAAAGCAGGCAGATAAATCCCCACACCCTCAAATTTGAAGTATTTTAACTGATTTAAAAAATATCAAAATTTGTTGGCTGCATCTAAATTAATAGTTGAAAGGACATTTACAGCACTAAAATTCCTGTCAGAAAAGAAAAGAAAGATCTGTTCAGTGACCTTAGCTTAGATTTTAAGAACTACAAAAACAATAGCAAATACAAACTAAATTAATCAGAACTGAATAAATAAATAAATAATAAGGAAATTAATGCATCCTAAAATTTGTTCTTGTAGAAGATCAATTTCATAGATGATCTTCTGGAAAGGTTATTATAAAAATAGAAGAACACAAGTTATCATTTATAGCAATGGGAATGATGACACCACTATAGACAATACATTAAAAATAATAAGAGAAAGTTAAGTACAGGTTTATGCCAATAAATGCAGTAAACCAGACAAAATGGATGAAATTTTTGAAAGACACAAGCTATCAAAGCACACTTAGGAGGAAATACATAGCCTGATTATCTTTATGTATGTGTTTTCATTTTGTTTCTCAAATAAAATTGACTTTGTTGATCCAATTTAAAAATAAGAAAACTGGGTAGGGGGATTTAGCTCAGTGGTGCCATGCCTGCCTCTCAAGCACAAGGTCCTGAGTTCGATCCCTGGTACCAGGAAAATAAATAAATAAATAAATAAATAAATAAATAAATAAGGAAACAAATACAAATAAGAAACATGATCAGGCTTTATGGCTGGAAGATCATATTTTATCTAGGGTTGACTGGCTCTCAAAGTGATGCTTTCCCTTGTTTACTATGGCTCTGTATGAATGAATGAAAAAATAAATAAATAGATATATTTATTAGAAAACAGGTTAAGTTCCATACATATATTACATTTGTATATATATATGCAGACATACTGTGGAATTTTATGTACATTACATTATAGATAATATCCTTCATGTGCAGTGTTATACATGTGTATATACATATTAGAAAACTGCAATAGAAGCTTTGCAATTTTAATATATTTTTATGTGTTAATTTGGGGAAACAGAGTAATTGTGACTTAAATCATAATAAGAGAAGTTTTTGTAAGTTAAAATTCAGGATTTCGGGTTCAATGAACTCTAACACATAGTGATATGGCTGTTATTTTTTTTAAGCATGAGTTAATGATCCAGTGGAATGAATAGCAAACTATAAAGCAAGACCAAGTGGGGAGAGCAGGCACAGTGCAGCCATCTGGACCTAATTTGAATATTGGACCTTCTCTTATTAACCAAGGAAAATTACTTAATTAATTTGAAGCCTCGCTCATTTCATCTTAAAGGATGAGGGTGAAACACTATCTTAAATAATAATTGTGAGGATTAAGGCTAATGTAGTTAATGCAACTAACCCAGTGACAGGTAGAGTGAAGGACAATAAAATATGTACATTATTGTTATTGTCACTTTTTTTTTTACAAGTCCACCCTACCTCTGGTTGTTGATAAGCAAAAGAATTTCTGGAGAGAATATAGATACAGCAAGAATAATTAAAACTGAAAATAGAGGGCAAGGAAGAAAAAGAGAATTAATTGACAGCATTCAGCAAGGAGTGGGTATTGACAAAAATGTGGTTTGAATGTGACATATGACCTTTCTCCTTCTACCTCCTTGTTATCCATACTTCCCCCAATTTTTTCAACTTTTATTATTTCTGACTCCATTCTTGTATCACAAATTCAATTTCCCATTCTCTTCATTGTTAATATTGTTAAACAAGGGTTTAAAGTTCAAATGTTTACAGGAATTATGCAAGTAAAGTGAATTATCAAAGCAAGTATTGTATTCTTTCCCCATGGGCATGCTCTATTTGCATATTAATGAATGAGATGATTATTCACTTCCACACACAAAAAAAATGTTTGCTTGATTCCATTTTTTCTGGCAACATGGGCTCAGTCAGGAAATCTGAAACCATAGAAATATTTTTCTACTTTAAGAAGAAAAATAATGTAAACAAAATAATTAATATCATTTAGCAGTAGACTACTATGTTAGGAGTGCATAGCAACTGATAAAAATGGAGGAAGTTGTGAGCACTTGGCAGCTAGATGGGGAAGGTACTGCCTGACTCCAGCTCTGGGCTGACATGCAGGAACATGGACCTGTTATTGTCAGATCTTGCAGTCTTCAAGAGAAGCCAGAGATCTGAGTAGCCAAATTCTCACTTTTTTAATGTCTCCAGAAATCACTGCTCAGGCTTATCAAACACATCTGAGGGCTGTTTCCACCTTCAAGCCTACAGGTTACAAACTCTGCTGTGGAGGATTCAAGTTCATCCATAATCAGTAGACATACCTAATATATAAGTCTGATTGTAAGAAAATACCTTCACAAGAATAAGAAAGGAAGGGGGGAAAAAAAGTAATCTACTGTATTCATTTGTCAATAAACAAAACTTATCTCAACTACTCAACCAAACTGCTTTGCAAAACTCAGAGTTACTTCCTCCATAGATTAGCTGATTCACTGATTCATTAATTAATTTATTCTGCCATTCAACTGCTAGTTTTTAAGCATATATTACAATAAAGGTATTCTGGGCGACACAAACACAATTAAGATACAATTGCTTCTCTCTTATAATATCTGACCTTTTTCCTGAGTACCTGAAAAAGGCATTTTCAAAATCATTGTTGTTTTGCTCACGTGATTTTTCATTACCTCCCTTTCTTTTTCACTCCATTTTTGTACCTATGGCATTAATACAATTTTTGAAGGTCATCTAGAGAGAAGGCTTTAAAGACATATACAAAAATCTTTCTGACAGTCAATTAAGAAATTGTTGTATGGAAAATCCTAGCAACAAATAAATGCCATGATGGTCAGCAAGTTGGACCAATTTCCAAAATACTTTGCTTATATGCAGCATGCTTTCATAAACACTATTTTGCTGTCAATTAGATAGGCCTTGAATGTGTAATACAGATCAACTTTTTAATTGAAAGTTCTTAACATCCTTACTTCCAAATAAATATTTAAAATATTTAATGTCATTTTGAAAAATTTACATTTATGCAGCTAGAGCTCACCCAATGTAAAACACTTTCAATATTTTTAATATTATAATCAGGGTTATTTCAATTCATTCCATTCACAACTTACGACAGTGATTAAAGCAGGTTGCCTAACTCTCTTTAAACACATTATTTTATGCATAATAGGGTAATTATATTAAATGAGTACACTATCAGTGGACTTCTCAGATGAGTGAATTTTTGGGCTAAATAAATGCCAAAATGTATATTACACTGCTTTGTTTTGGCACATTAGGACAGAATTTAATTACCTTGAGTAACAAGTTATAACAAATCTCATTGGTGTAACTTTTCTATATTTTCTTATGCAAGAATATGCTGTCCTGCTAAAGCCTAAAACTCATAAATGACATCATATCATTAAATCAAATTCCACCAAGAATCAAATGTAGTGAAGACAACTTTCTAAAGTAATAATTGTGCCATGCAAATGGGAAAGTGTACCATATCCTTTTGGAAACTGCATATTTTCATTGTACAAGATGACTGAGTCTCAGGTCATGCACAGAAGGCTATGTTTCTCTTCTCTTTTGTTCCCTTTGATTTGGCCTCATGGCTTTTAATCTTGCTCTTCCATTCCACTAAATTTTTTTTTCTCCATCCTGGTTCTGATAGGAGATCTGTAAATAGTAAAGTTGTGTGTAGGGTGGAGGAAGCAACTTTACTGAATCATAGAGCCCCGATTCCCTAATAGTACCACTCAACTGCTCTTTGAAGAATTACATTACTTTTCACCATTGCCTACATGGAGACCCCTTTCCTCCTTGTCTGGCATCATTTAACTTTTGGACAATACATAAATTTGGTTATTGGATAGAGTGAACATCCCATCTCTTCAGCCTGCAACATGTAGAGAACTTAGCTCTTGGGTTATGCTTAGGCTTTTTTGGAGTCCTTGGATATGCCATGCCCTCTGTCAACATGTTTGTCCCCTCTATCCCAAGGAGGCTTCCAGATCTCAGGAAGCTTGTGCTGGGAGTTCCCTGAGACTGGACTAAGAGGCCCTGCTATGTTCTAGAAGCCCCTGCTACTCTGCCCCATCTTTGCATATCCTGACTGAAGGGCAGGTCCCTTCATGTCTCCCTGACTCCTCCCTAATCTGTAAGCTTTCCATGGGTACAGACTCTGTTGTATTCTCAGTATCTAACCAAGAGCTGAAGCATAGCAGTGCTCAATACAAATCCACAAAAAGTAATTATACAGTGATATGAATTAATAATAATGCAAAGCACCATTTGCTGAGCTCCTGCGCAGCCACAGGATCCCTTATATATGTCACCCATAGTCCTTCCAACACCTGCAATGTCCTCATTTTACAAGTGAAGCATGTGAAGATGAACACTGTAGGTCACACACTGACAGAGTAGCAAAGCTATAATTTAAGTACAAATTGAATTGTTGGTGAAGCACCCAGACATTATAATGTAAGGATGCCCTGTGTCATCTTGTTAAGATGGAGCAATTCTACTTTTACAGGGCCCCTTGGTCCATGAAGTAAAGGATGTTTCATGTGCCCTCCTCGTGGATCCCTACTCCTGAGTATCCGTAGCAGGACACACAACAAGAAGACATTCTGCTCCAGTGACTGGGCACCACTGCTTGCTGATAGAGCCTGATCCTATTTAGAAGCTGTTGAGGTCCACAGCAGGAGAAAAATGCCTGGATAGGCCAGACTGAAGTTACTCATTTCACTGCTACCTCACTCAGGAATTCAACCATAAGATGCTACAAGTACATCTAGTACTTGTAGATGTACAATTTTGGTACAATTATGAGTTGTAAAATTATTACCAATGTAGGCATTTGTGTTTATAATTATGCTTCATAATTAATGTTCCTAAGTAATACATTAGGTTCACACTTCTATATGCAGTTTTCTAAATGAAAGATTTCATACTAAAGACTGCAAAATACCAAGGGCAGGTCATAAATCACCAGGATTAATAAGACTCTACTTAGAAATTTTGAAAGGCTGAGGTTAAATTATAACTCATAGGAAAATTAGTCATGTCTAGTGGATTAAATATTGCAAAGGAAGATCAGATTTCATACAGTAAACACAATCTTTATAATTAAAATGCTAATCCTCTTTAGGAAAAGAATTCTTGTTTGTCACTAAAATGTTAAAGAAATATATAGAAGGCCAGGCCAATTTTATTCTAAATTTTTACTGTGTTTAATCCAATTTAAATTGGTTGAAGGCCTAAAGAGCAAGGTAGGCAGTGGATAACCAACCTTACATGGAGTTTCTATTATGAGTTAGGACTTTAGCACACATCTTTCTACAGTAGGTTACATTGAAGGTATTTAAGCCTCACAGGCCAATGAATAACTTGCATGTAATCGGTGCTTAGAAGTACCTGCTAACTCAGAGAAAGTTGGTTAAAATAATTGCCCAACATTACACAATCAATGAATGTCAGGGGTGGGGTTTGCATTGTCAGATGTATCAGTTCTAATGAGAAGTACATAGAATCTTTGCTACTTTCTACCAATAAAAATGGGCCTCCTAGCAATCTCGTGAGATTATTTTATTTATATTTATGTCTAGATACCTCTAGAATAATCTTTTCCAATGCATGATTGTTTCTCTACTTGATGTCAAAGTGATTTTGAGTGGATTGCACAACCACTTTTTAAAATTTTTTAATTTTAAATTTTTATTTCTACATGTTTGCAGTACATAATGACATCCATAATAGAGAACTGGCACATGTATATAACACATCTCAATTATTTTGCCACCTTCCTTCCACTCCCTTTTATTTTGCCTGCATCAGATTCATTTGTTTATTTTATAAGTCCTCATAAAGCTAATTATCATCTATACAGCTTAACAACCAGACTAATAGTTTAAAAATTTTATATAAAACACGTAAAATAATTATACTAAATCATGGTGCATTTTAAAATATGTTGTCTATACTGGATTACAGTAATTTTTTTTATCTACTCTTTCTTATTATCAGTCTTTTATTTTTCACTTTATTTATATATTCAATCATTCATATAAAAGAACTATGTAATCTAAACTTGTGTATCTGATTTAAATCACTTAATGTTATGGACTCAAAGAGCATCTATTTTCCTACAAATGCCTTGTTTATCCTTCTTTATGGCATATTTTCTTTATCCATCTACTGACAAACATATAGTATGTATCCAAGATTTAGCTATTATGAATTGTGCTGCTGTAAGCATGGGCATTCATACATCGCAGTAATTTGATATCTTTACCTCTGGGGAAGACACCTAAAAGGGGAATGGTTAGGTCAAATGGAATTTCTAATTTTAGTTTTCTGAGAAATCTCCACACTGATTCCCATTGTGGTTGTACCTGTTTACACTACCACCAGCAGTGAAGCTTACAGCCTCACCAGCATATGTTATTGGTTGATTTATTGATGATAGCGAAATATATAAAAATATTATCATTTTTTTCTATTTTTTTCATTCAATATAAATATATATCCAACAGGTAATAGTACAAATTCTTTACTATTTGGGAATGGGAAAGAAGAAACTGGTGCTTCTTACTGTTGACCATGCCCACCAGAAGGAACGTAGCTTGCAACTACGCTGACAACTGATGGCAATTCCTATATCTAGGGCTGCTTCTGTGAAGGAAAAATGATTACTTGGTAAGAAGTGTCTGTCCTCACAACAGGCTAAACTTTTTGGAAGAAAACTGTTAGGTTCCCTAATTGGCTTTACATGCAAAAAAACAATCATAAGTAACATGTAATATCATATATAGGAAAGAAATTTAAATACTTAAAATTATTTTATGTAATGCTTGGGTAAGACAGACCTTCCAGGGCCTGCTTCCAATAGCTGAGGTCTTGTAAAAATTGCTAGATTTGACTATTAAGTATTGCTACATAAAAATATGGGAGAAAAATACATAAAATGCTTAATACAAATGAATTCTTACACATAAGGAATATATATATATACATACAAATAAGGAATATATATAAATACATACATACATACCACAAGAGACAAATCGACAAAGACTTCTACATCCATCAAAATAACATATTGGATAGCTCAGAGACAACTTTTCTTAAGTTTTTTAAAGATGGAAAAATATTGCAAAACAGTGCAACAAATGTGTGTCTACATTCAACTTCTACAAATAAATACGAGGGTCAGAAAGAAAGGGGGAGCAGGGAGGGCGATGGGTGGAGGTCAGAGCGAAACTCTGTTCAAAGTGCTCTCATTTCAACAAGTCACATGTGGCCAAGGGCCAGGAGCAACTCCAAGCTCCAGGCAGGGAACTGGAATGATGGCTTCTCCCAGGAGCCAGGATACCTGAAGGACACGACTCTAAGTGGGGAGTGGGTTTGAAAATAAATCACCTGTGAGAATTATGAGCAACAACATAAGCCTGTGTTTAACTAGGGCTTACACAACTATGTCAAACACCCCAAGTGCTCTCTAATGTAACTCATTTAATCTTCACAATAAGTCTTTCTGGTACTACTGCTACTATTTCAGTTTTATTGCTGAGAAAATTAAAGCTGGGGAGGATAAATTACCTTTTTAAGGACCTTCTGTTACTAAGTGTGGGATTCAGGAAGTCTGACTCCTAGGAGGAAGAGATTGGCCAGCACAGGGAGCAAGGTTACACTTATTCCTGGATGATTACAATGTTAACTGATATCACCATTTTGAAGAACAATCTGGCAGTATTTAATGAGTTTATCTGAATGTCTCTCTCCTTTATGACTGTCTTGCTTTAATATCAGGTGCCAAATTGTCACCTGTTTTGTGAGGTCTGTCATGAATCCACAACCACCTTCACAGGGCAATCCCCAGATTCCCAAGTTATCCTGCTAACATATTATTCCCTGACTCCATTAGGGGTTGTCATCTGTTACCTAAGGGCCAGGGTTATATCGTTTTGTAATTTTCCATTCCAAATATTTAAGTAGGAGCTAAATAAATGTGCTAGTTTCACTATAAAAGGGACTAATATAATCAAATAAACCATATTTTGGCTTTCTCACTGTTTTATTAGCAGATGTCAGACACATTCCGACAAGCCAATCATAATGAGCAAAACATATTTTAGGGCAAACAAATCTTTAGTACTTTTTCCTTATGTGGATTTGCTCTATATTCTGTTGAAATTAAAATTGAAGATGACATTTTCTGAACAAAAGTAAGAAAATGGATTACTGCACACTAATGTCAAGTTTTATCTTCATTAAGTCAATTTAAAAAAATCATGTTCATTCAACTGAACATCCCAACTGACAAAAGCCTAAGACTCTAATTGACTTTTGATAAACATGAGGGAATCATTAAAATGTTTCAGTTTATTATAGAAAATCCATGTGCTAAACAGTTATTAAGAGAGACAACATAATTGTTGGAGTTTAAGGACTACCTATGACTTCTGCTATCACCTGTATGTTAATAATTCTCATACCCATAGTTTAACCCTGATTGCTCAGCACATATTCTTCAACTTTCTTCTTTTAAAATCTCTGGTTATCACAGTAATGGGTAGTCTGAATAAAAAGGAATATTTTTTTAGAGAAGGAATAAGATTATCCATAATGTTTCTTGTTAAAATGATCACTATTAATATTCATATATGTGATTAGTCTGGTCTCATTTATATAGTATTTTAAAAGGCCATTAATATAAAATCTAACACATTATTTTTAGAAATTGACATGTTATTTTTCTTTTGTTAATATATTATTTTTAATTGGTGCACAACATTCCACAGATGAATTTATATTAATTTAACCATTTCCCTAGTTTGAAGATATGCTTTGTTTCTGTTTCTGTTTTTCCTTGGTAATAGGCAAGACCTTGCAATGAGTGCCTGTGTATGACTGGCTTTTTTTGGGGGGGTCTATTTGGTATCAAAGTGAATAATTAACTTTTTACATTTTTACATTCATGAAGAAAATGAACCTATTACCAAATTACTTGTCATTACCTCCATCACTAGACTAGAAAGTTGTGGTTTTATTCTATTTTTGTCAGTATTTACTATTATTTTTAAGAGCAAGTTATTTAAGAGCAAGTTAAGAATTACTTAAGAGCGTAAGAGTAAGTTTAAGAGTATGTTATTAAGCGATGCTATTAAGATAATATTGATAGAAAATTTGTGTATGTCAATGTGTTTGACATGCAAATGTAGTACAATGATCATCACAATCAACCTAACATATCCATTAATTCATGCAGTTACCATGTGTGTGCAATGAGAAAATCTAATTTAAGATCTGTCCTGTTAGGTAATTTCAAATAAACAAATACAGTATTATCAACTGTCTTAACAACTGGCACCACACCATACATACATTTCAAGAAATTATCCTTTGACGTTACTGAAAATTTGTATCCTTTGGTCAGTATCATATAATCCAGCAATACTACTTTGGCTACATACGCAGAGGAGTTGAAAGAAAAAAGGACCAGGAAGAAATACCAAAAATAGCTGCTCTCCAGGTAATGTGGTAACATTAAGCGCAAAAGCTAAGGTATTTGTCCAAATGTCCTTTGATTAACAAATACAGAAAATATGGTACATAGATATACTAAAATATTTTCGGCTTAGAAATAAGAACACTAGATATGTTATATCCATCCCCCAAGGATCTTTCTAAATAAAACTACTTAATCTGAAATTTAGAAAGTATATAAGCCAGATTTTTCGTTTCTGAGACACAATACCTGACAGCTACAACTTAAAGGAAGAAAGGTTAATTTAACCATGGTTACAGAAGATTTAGCCCATGGTTGGCAGGCTTCAAAGAAGAAAACTTGTTGCAGAAGGATGTGGCACAACAAAGCTGCTTAGTTGATGGCAGACAGGAAGCAGAGCAGGGGAACAATGTCAGAGAGGCACACCCAAACACACCCAGGAGTATGATATACTAAACTGCTGGATATTTTTTCATCCAATGGAATTGACATATCATGATTAACAGTCACGATTCACCCCTTGTCAACTTCACACCCAAACATATCTTAAACCATACTTACTCTCCAATAAACACAAGCAAGTTCATAATTCTGTCTAATGTGATATGGTAGGATTGAGTACCACTAGAAATTCAGTAATTGTTTTCCCAAAGTCTTAACAGTTCTAGAAATTTTCTAAAGTCCAAGTCTCTTTTGAGATTCAAGGAAAACTCTTAACTGTGAACCTCTGTAAAAAAATCCAAAACAAGTTATGTAATCACAAGGACAAAAGCGCAAGGTATACATTTTCCTTCCAAAAGGGAGGATAGAAAGTAATCAGAACAAAGCAAGACTGTATCCCAGCGAGAAAAACCTTAAGCCCCAGAGTTCCATGTCCAGTATCTGGGGCATATGGTGGTTAGATGTGAGTTTCAGAATATGTGAGCAGGTCTGCACCTATGGCGTTGCCCATTGCAGCCCAGATAGCTTCTCTTTCAGCTGGTTCCACTTTTGGGCAGTAGTTTTACTCAGAAGTCATTCCATCTTCCTGGCATCTCCAAATTCCTGGCATATGCACTTAATGTTTGACTTCATTTCTACACCTTCATGTGTTGCCCTCTAAGGGGCTTCTTGCTTGGCCTCCCAGGCCTTCCTTTGAAATCTGGGTGGAAGCCTCCCTGATCTTAAAACCCTTGCATTCTGTGTATCCATAAAAGCAGCATCACATGGATAATGCCATGGTCAGCTGCCAACTGAAGCAGTAGCCAGGCCTTCTTGGACCATGACTCAAGTAACTGAATTGAGCACATCTGAGGAAACTGGTTTCCTAGGAGGCCTTTCTTAAGGATGGGGCAACAGGAACTCTCTTCTTAAATGAAAGATTTACACTTTTGCACCATTGAACTTGTAATGGATGGGATCTTGCTAAATCTTGAAATCCTTTCAAGTCACATTTCTTCCTGTCCCTGTACAAAGTATTTGCTTTCTTTTTACCAGTGTTAATCATTTTAGTAACCACATATGCCTTGGCCTCAACTCAAACATTGGTTAAGACTTTAAATTTTTCAAATTTTAAGTTTTTCACATTGTTGTACTTTTGCTTTTGTCCCTGACTGCCATTACAAATCTAGCTAAAAGCAGCCACAAGTTACCATGCCACAGCCTGGATGTTTAGCCACCTTGAAATTTCCTCCATCAGATTATTTAGTCCATTTTCCTTAATCTCAGTTTCTTGAAAAATCTCAGGACATAGACAAAATGAGGATTATTTTATTACACACACTGTCTCTAGCACAACTGCCAATGTAGTTTTTGCTCCCAACTAAAACCCTCCGAGCCTAGCTTTTACTATCAACATGCCTATCAGCATTCTGGACTTCTGAGCTCTGCCTAGAATCTCCCAACAGGCTGTGCTTACTGCTTCTCTAACTAGCATCTCAAAGCCTTTCCCAACTCCCCCACCAAAGTAGTTTGAAAGGCTGCTAAACCACATGGTCAGGCAGTCACAGCATCAAATCCACTTCTTTGGTATTGATTTCCTGTATTAGTCAGCTTTCCTGTCTTGAGAAACAATAAATTTAAGGAGAAGAGGTTAATTTAGCTCACAATTTCAGGACACTCAGTACATGGTCAGCTGGCTTCAAGGCAGAAATCTCATGGTATAAATACATAGCAGAACAAAACTGCTTAGGTAATGGCATCTGAGAAGCTGAGCAGGGGAGCAGTGCCAGAGAGAAAGGGGACAGAGACAATATATAGTACCCAAAGTCTTACCTTCATGACTCAGACATGCAAAGCCATGTTTTAATATTCTGCTAGGTTGTTTCTTAACCCAATGATTTTATATTAGACTTTTTCTTAATCCAGTCAAGTCTTATTAGGATTGATAGTCCCAGTAAGTTTCCTTCCCTCCTGTCCTGCTTCTCTTACTGTACTTGCTATGGTGACCCAGAATACCACCATCCAACCAGACCTAGAGTCAGGCCCTGTAGTGAACTCTTCCTCAGGCTTTTCTTAGCCTCCTGTTAGTGAAATCAACATTCTGAGTCAAACCTGAATCTGTCCCCTTTTCTGCATTCACATTGTCTCTGTTTGATTCAAGAACTCTCATCTTGATTGGGCTGTTGAAATAAATTGATGTTTTTCACTTCATACCTAATACATACTTAGAGGAATGTACTGAGCATTGTAATGTAGAAAGAAAAAAAAATCACGGATAGTTTCACTTTTTGGTAGATCCTGCTATCTTGGTGTGTTTACCTCTAAGATTTTCCCTACATATAATTTTGTGAAAACATTATGATCAAACCATATTCACATTTTTCTCTTTTGTTCTTTTTCTTTTATTACAGTCTGATACTTCTCTCATATTGTTAAAAAATTTGAAAAATTTTAAAGTTATTATCTTTCCCCAAATTCCAATAAATGATTGCAGCATAGTTTGTACAGCCATTCCCTTTACTTATTATTTGGCAGTGTAGTGAAATCATTCATTACATGTAAAACTCTTTCAATAGATTTAGTTATTTTTTTAGGATATACTTATAGAAATGGGATTATTCCATGGACATCTATAAATATTAAGATAAAGTTTACTTATTTTAATCCACACTCTATAAAATGGCTAAATACAGTTTTCTTAGAACATGGTGGAATCCTATCCAAAATCCCCTTCTTTTCCAAAGCAGCAAGAAGGTTGATAGTTCACACCTTGTAAATGAACTTGTACCTCGGGTAGTCATTCTAAGGCCTGTCAAAGCAGACCCTTCCTGCTGTGTCTCAGCTTCAATGGGTTGTCTCTTTCTCCATTCTGACACCTTAGGTTCCAACTATACCAAAGGATTTGTTATTCTTCAAATATATCACTGTAATTTTTGCTTTGTCTACCTACACTGACCCTTCTCTTTTTTATTGAGTTGAATTTGCTCCAATTCCAATATACTGTATTTTCTTTGTAAAATCACTCCACCACTGTTTCTCTTTCTAAAGGTACTTTTCTCCAGTCTCATGATGGCACGTTTAACTTACACTTCTATCCTAACAAGTGTCACAGTTTCTTGTAGTATAGTTTATTATGGGTACATTCAATGAGTTTTTTAAAGGATCATACATTACTACATATTTCTTATATTTGGATCATCTATGACTGTTTGTATCAGGCAATATGTGAATGCCCTCCACATAACTGATTCAAGTTCAAGAAACACAGATCTTAAACAAATTGGACTTCTGCATTGTTTTCTATTATAGGTAGAATAGACAAGACAATATTTCCGTGTTGGTGTTCCATAAAATTTTTCTAAAATTATAAAAAAGTCATATATTAATATGCTTAGAGTCTAAAAAGTAAAAAATGTACAACACTAGGATTTTTACTGGAATTCCCTAAATCTGTCACACTTATGATCTACTTTTGAAAGTATTTTTTAAAATCATGATAGAAAAATGACATGGGAATATCTAACTGAATATTGTCTTAATGCAAGGCAAGGAAGCAATTACATGTCACTCCTATGCTAAACAAGAGGAATGAAATTTTTTTATGTTTAAATTTCAGTGATTAGGTAAAATAATGGAGAATTGAGTACATAATGTTAGGATAGACTCATGACTAGGGTCTAATAACACAAAATATACATGCAGGATAATTAAAATTGTGCCAGTAATTATACTAAAAGTGTGTATCTATATGTGTGTTCCTGTGTGTATGTGTGTGTTTAACATAATTTTATTGAAATTATTGGGAAAATCTTGAACCAACAATAGTTTGAGTTTGCTAAATGAAAACAATTTATATATTGACTACTTATTAAATGCCATATCTAAACCAAATAGATTTCTAAAACTTTCAGGACTTTATTCTTTCTAAATATGATTTTTGACCAATTTGTTATGAATATCTGTTAGTTTTTAAGCTTTATTTTCTTCTGCTGTGAATATTATTTGGCAAATTTAGGCCATAGAAGCCTTGATCAAAGAGAGATTTTAATATCTATGAATTTATTTTCTTCAAGTAAACTTCTTAATTACTATTATTTAGAAAGTTCATATACAAAATCAAAGCTGTTAATTTATATTTAGTATCATTTGTTGTACATATTATTCTAGTAGAATAAGCTAAAAATTGATAACTCATAGTAAAGCTCAAGAAATTCATGTAAACTATGAAATTTTATACTAAAATTTTAAATGCCTAAGGTATAAAAGTATACAAAACTGGGCCGGGGATCTAGCTCAGAGGTTCTGGTGCTTGCTTTGCAAGCGCAAGGACCCGAGTTTGATTCCCAGTACCAAAAAAAAAAAGTATACAAAACAATTTAGAGGTAATTTTCATTTATTAATATCACTAATTCATACATAAAATTGGAACAACATTCACTATTCTTTCATTAAATAGAAAAGAAAAAATATGACAAAATAAAAAAATGGAAATAAAGTGTTTGTAAATGGGGAGGGTAGGAGGGGTGAAGGGAGGGCATGGACAAGGGGAAAAAATGAGAACCAAGACCTGTCATGTAAAGGTACAAGATCCCAATGATAAATGTAACTGTACTGTATACCTAAAATGTACCAATAAACTCAATAAAAGAAAAAATAGGTATTTACTAGAATCTCCTATAGCAGGCAACAATTTGAAAGCTAGGAATAAGAAATATGGACTATTTTTTGTAGACTGACTGGGACACATTTGTACAGAAGCAACATTGCATTATAAAAATCCAGAGCCGGAAAGGACACACTGTTTCAGGTTGCCACCAGAGTTAGCTCAGAATCAACTCAACTTGACATTTATTGGAGCCTGTGACCCACAAGACTCTGCACTTGGTGCCAGGACAAATTTAAAATGATCAAGATGTGAGTTGTGAGTTTTACTTTCAAGACCTAATAGTTCAGGAGATGAGATAAGACAACCATACAATTCACTGTAGAGTTATATAGGTGTTCTAAGAAACAGGATGAAACTGAAAACAAAGATCACAAGATTCCTTCCAGTTGATGAGTTAGGGCAAGACTTATTTATAGAGAAGAGTTAGAACTTGATCTAGAGGAAAGAATAAGAATTGCACAAAAAGGGCTTGCCTGTGTGTGCGTGCATGCGTACGTGTGTGTGTGTGTGTGTGTGTGTGTGTGTATGCAGGGCATGTGCAAAATGACAATTTAAGCAGAGGCAAAAGTGATCAAAGAAATAAACATCAAGAATTTAGACTGCATTTGCAGAATTGGCAACAGTCTTCTTTGGAGTAGGAAGTTGAAGAGGTCAGTAAAAGAAACTTGAGTTGTTAGGATCAGGATAAATTAGTTTGAGCTTTCATACAGAAATAAACTTGCTAAGAAAGTGGTGACACAGAAGACAGGTTATTGTCAAAAGAAATATTTGTTTTAAACTTATCTGCAAATACTTTTAATTTGAAAAGCTAATCAGAAAGCTTAAGAATGTGGTTTCATCAAACTAAAACAATGCTACTTGAAGTATAGGTTTGAGAACTCAGGCACTTGGAAAAGAGATTTCATTCACCGCTTCTATGGACAAGTCAGACCTAAAAATATTAAAAACCAATGTTTTAGAAGAAATTGGTACATAGAACAAAATGTTGTATTATTTGGTGAGTCAAAATTTTTATTGCTTTCTTTTCTTACCTAATAATACAACTTGTGTTTAGTTTGTCATACCCTATTATAACCTGGAGAATATCTCTGGATATTTAACTCTGGAGAATGGCACTTTCTCATACTCCTGCCCACTTGGGGAAGGGCAAAAATGGAAAGTTTATTAAAATAATCTAACACTAAAGTTATATGAAGAGAAAGTGAACACACTGAGCATGTCCTCTTCACCTGTTTCTTCCTCCACAGTTGGGAATATATTTGACTGTACATTTTTATCCTCATAACATGTAGATTTATGCTTACACTTTGTGTGTATAAGGAGAGATATATTTCTTATTTGCTAAAATGAAGCTAGTATTCTTCTAAACAGAAAGTTCATATTACTTCTAAACAAAAAATATACAATTACACAGTGATAATCACTTTTAAACAATGTGCCATGGAAATCTTTACAAATCAATACACATAAATCTAATTTGTTCTATTAAACAGCTATAAAAGATTCCATTGTCTGAATATACAGTATTGTAATGCCTCCAACCATTTTCTAGCTGGTCAGCATTCAAGTTGATTAGTTTTTGGCTATGTAAGTCATGTTGTTACAAGGGTCTTCATGCCTGTATCATATATGCTGGTGGTATTGTTTTTTTAGGTTTAAAAATAAAGTGGTTTGGGGTGTTAAAAACACTCAGTTAATAAATTTTAATGGACATAGTCATGTAATTTCTCAAAAAGTTTTAGGTACTTATATGTCTACCCAAACAAGCACTGATTTGCTATGCCCATCCCCAGAGATAATGTTCTACATATCTGATAATACCTAAGGCAGTAGCATTCAGGAACATTCCTGGGCCAGGCATTAGCCTTCTCATTAATGCATTTGGAAAACAGAAGAGTCTGGTCAGTCAGAGAAAATGCGATGAGGTTCTGGGAAAAGAAGGGGGCTCAGGGTAGCCAGATTTTATGAAGTGAAATGAAAGCATTTCAACAGCATTACTGAATGTAGCATTTAAGGATTGGTCTTGCATTGCTAAAACCTGTATTACTGGATGCTTATCATTTTGGCATATTTAATAATATATAATGGTATCTCATTGCTATTTTAAATTTTTACTTACTTTTTAATTTAAAAAAACAACTTTGAGATGACAGTATATAATGTATTTATTACCACCTAATTTTTTTATATCTGTATTTGTGCTATTTATCTTTTTATCAATTTAAAGGGATTATTTGTACTGTCTTTTAAATATTTATAAATATTTTCCTCATTCTATTAATTCTTTAACTATATTTCCCTTCAGCTATATCAAATTTGAAATATTTATATAACATACAGTCTAGTAATCTGAAATAGTCTTATGTTTCCTAATTGCTAAAAATTTCTGATTTACTTAAGTCTTACAATTTTTTTACTATATTTCTTAGGAGTTCTATAATTTTTTTCTCTTTGTTGTATTTTTTCATTTTCATTTTCGGCTGGTTATTGATATTCCAAGGAAAAGTAACTTTATTTCGCATGTTTATTTTATATATACTAGCCTTACCAAATTCCTGTGGTTCTTCTAACAGTATTTAGTTTCATGTCTTGAATTTATTGTTATTCTTAAAACATAATCATATTGCAAAATAATATCTTTCTTCAATATTTGTTATACAGTGTGTTTTCTTATCTCAATACTTTAGATTCTCTAAAATAATATGCAGTAACAGACATACAACCAGGCTTATGTTTGCTGTTCCCAATTTTAGTGGGGATGGCTCTACTTTTGAATCTGGGTGCTCTATGACTGTTTAATCTCAGCATTTTAAAATCTGAATTATCTTTGTGTGATAGTTATTCTTTCCTCTCTTCACAGCATCATCTACCGAAATCATTCAACGTACAAACTTAAAAGTAGTTGTGGCTGCCTCTCTTGCTCTCATTTTCTATGCAGTTTATAATGTCCTGTCCATTCTCCTTAAAAGAATCCTTCCTTTCATCTTTCGATCTACAGCAGGATTATTTCTTCCTGTTCTCATCATAGTTTGAGTTTGCTACACTTTCCACATTAACCAAGTTATTAAATTCTCTGACTTGTTTTCAAAGTTATTCTGTTAAAATTCAAAACAGTTTTTCTCTTCTCTTTGAATTCTCTCAAGGCTCTTAAATCTTCAGAGTAAAATTGAACTTTGCAAAGATGGGACACCAGGCCTTTTGTATTCTAGAACCCAACACTCTTACTCTCATCTGGGTTTCTTGCTACCATTTGTCACTTGAGTGAATTGTTTATTGCCTGCTAGCATCAGAATTTCTCAAGCACATACTTGCTTTTCACATCTTTGTGTCTTCTTTCTGCTCAGCCCACCTCTATGAATGTCTCCTGATTCAAATCTTCTCTCAGACCCACAACCCATTCAGCCTCGGTCCACTGGGAGCTCATATAACACATGCTGTCTTTGTCCTCACTGGATGTGTGACTCCTAAGAGGCGGCTGTGTATCTCTTCATCTTTGCATCTATAGCAGGAATGGGTATGGCAGGACAGTCATAACATTTATAGAAGGAAAGAATGGAAAGAGGAAAGGAAGAGAAAGGAAGATAGGAGGGGAGGGAGGAATGAAGGAAGAAAGAAAACAAGAAAGAAAGGGAGACAACACCCACGACAGATTTTACTTGAATAAAATTGTTTTAAACCATTTATTGCTAACTGCAGAACTAAATCAGTTTTTAAATATTGAGGTGATTATGAATGATAAACTAAACAAAACTAATTTTGAATGTATAAAAATTAAAATTATAGAAGAGACTGAATAACAGAGAAAAATGACT
The DNA here is from genome assembly GCF_012274545.1 of Fukomys damarensis. Lineage (NCBI taxonomy): Eukaryota > Metazoa > Chordata > Mammalia > Rodentia > Bathyergidae > Fukomys > Fukomys damarensis. The sequence continues at coordinate 40,481,359 of NW_022900926.1, forward strand.
GTGCTATATGTCAGCAAACATCTTCAGTGAAAAGTGGTGTAGAGAGCAAAAAAAAAAGGTGAAAAAATTGAAGTAAAACATGAAAAATGAGCACAGTGCTTTATGCTTTGTAAACATTTTATTGGATTTAAAATATGAAACAAAACACCAAGAACAGATATCCTGTGCAAATAAATTTTGGTAAATGATTAATTTTCTTGTATAGTTCTCCAGTATTTGCTATAATACTACTTTGTATTTTAAGACATTTTAAATTCAGCAGGTTGTAATACACACTATTGATCTGTCATGTGTCAGAGTTTATATGTATTTACAGTATTGTGTTTTAAATATTATTAAGATAATTAAGGTTAAATTATAGTAGCGATTTACATGAAGATGGTTGGGTCTTTTCTGCAGGTTTCAAACAGCAGAGACTGAGTGTCCAGATACCATGGTAGGCATGGTGCAGAACAGAAACAAGGAGAACATAGCAAAGCCAGCTGGGATAGTTGGAGAGATGCTCTTAACATTCTTTCACATCTCATATTTCATGTAAGTTTTCAGCAAAAATAAGAAAACATTATTATTATTATTAATTATTATTACTATTACGTAGGTATGTGTGTGTGAGAGTAGTAGTAGTAGTGTAATAGGAGTAGTTGTGGTAGTGGGTATTGGAGCCTTCACTTCATCCCCAGACTTTAAATTTTTTTTTAAAATTTTGAGAGAGGCTCCCATTATATCATAAAGCTGCCAGGATTGTCTCAAACTTGTGATCTTCTTGCATTAGCCTGCTGGAGTGCTGGGATTATAGACATGCACTACCACAGAAAATAGATTTTGAAGCAGATAGTTCATTTCTATAAAATTCAGTTGTATCAAGGTATGGCAGTGTGGTTAGGGAGTCCTAATGGATAAGAGAGGGACTTAGAACATCTCTTCTGAAGCTGGATAGTAAGGTTCAATCTCACTCATCACTAACTAGTTGACTAAGGTCTCTATGATACATTTTAATCATTTTCAACAAGGAGACAAGAATGCTCCCTGACAAGAATGCTCATGGTTAAATACAAAAGTCTTAAAAGGATAGAGGCATTAGATAAGTGTCGGTAATTTTTTAATGTCATCATCATTATTTAAAGCAATAGGACACATGCCAATAGGAAATAGGAAGAAGGCAGAAAATTCTGTGTAAAAATATTACTTATTTTGTGAATCTATCTAGTGAATATTTTCAGTGCTGTATAAGGGAGATATATATTCCACAAGAAATGTGATTACAAGATGAATCATCTAAAATAAAGTAGGAGAGATCACAATTTTTAAAATGCAATAAAGAAATATAAGTAAAGAATCTGTGATGACAGTGACATTAATTTTCAAGTCTAAAATTATATACACCGACTTTTAAAAAGTGGGATCACATTGATATATTGCAATATTTGCCAAATTTACTTTGGCATTATCTTTTGAATTTTTTGTGAAAAATACTCCTTTTTGGAATTCTAAGAATGAAAATGACTTGCTATTAATTATACTGCAACAGCACTTATGTTCATTATAGAGTTGGCATACATTGGAAGCTGCCTTATGTCTGCAATGAGAAGTGTGTTACATTGGGGCTGAAAAACTTAATGCAAGCTCCATGATATGCAGGCAGTTTTCTCTTTACTTTCATTCTCTGGAAAGACAGCAGGGTCCTCTTCCTTTGTCTTATAATTATGATGCTATCTGCAACAAATTCTTAGCTAAAGCTTCTACTAACACTTCACATGAAAAAGAATAACTGATAGGGAGAAAATTTAGTAAGTAATCACTAGGGGATATTTAAATAACTGGTAAATATTTAGCTTTGGGGCTTGTTCTCTTTCCTTTTTACTCAAATCTATTAGTCTCTTCTGATTGTAATAAACATGTGAAGTTCATTTAACCACTCCCCTTTGCCAGAATAATGGAACTCCCACAAACTCTCTTTCCTGTGCTTCAAAAGATCTACCTTTGCAATTCCATTCATGAGTACGTGTGCACATACACACACACATGAGTCTTTCTTAATATTTTATGCAAAGCATAACTCTGATAAATTTTTAGTATTATATTTTATTAGCCCTCCTTTACTGAAGCAATGACCTACTACAATATAAATAAACTGAATATCCTGGAAAATGCAGAGGATGGTGGGATACCCAGTTGTGGGGGTAACTGATAGGACAGGATTCAAAGGAGAGGGGGCTAACCACATTACAGACAAAACAACATAACATATCAAGTAAAAGAACTACCTGACTTGCTATAAAACAAGTATAAGGAATCACCAACTTGATATTTAGTATCCGTGACTGGGGATCCCAAAAATGACTTCACTGACACAGGCTGAAGTCAAGCGAATGGAAAGCATACATGCAATGGGAGGGTACTCTTCCTTCTTCAAAGAGAGGGCATCACATCAACAAAGGGCTTTCAGATTCACCCTGTGGACCTTAAGTCATTAGTCTAGCTAAGGGGAGATCCTCCTTTACTAATTTCACAGCAGAGAGACTGAGGCTAGACAAGGACAGTGACCTGTCTGCCACTTCATAATAGTCAGTGCTGGCACTAAGTCAGGAATAAACTTGGATTTATGGATCTTTAAATAGTATTTAGTGTTTTGGTCAAGTCATATCAAAATCCATAGGCATCACCATCATTTATATCACTTCATCATGCTATGAATGATTCTAACTTGTTCAAGTTCTAGTTTTTTCTTTATTTATAGGTTTATAAGTAAGTTTCTCCATGTTAGATGATGAAAACCTTTTAAAGCTTTTTGTTTTTGTGGCCACAGTTTCTTCATGAAGATGAAATATGAAAGAATTTGAGTTTTTTAAAAATTTAGCTGCAATCTGTTAAAAAACACTTGGGATTTTTAAATGCCATAATAAGCTTTTAAAATTATGATAGCAGCTCTATGATCAGAATTCTCTTGTGTCAGAATACTGTATTTCTCATAGAAAGTGACAGATATAGAAGACCTCTCAGATCATGGAAGATGTGAAGTAAATGATCTTTAGCTCTCTGTATGGCCACTACACAGGCTCTAAAGAAGATACAGCTGGAGGCAGCCAGGTTTGGCAGATGCATTATGGAATCTCTTCATCTCTCAAACCAGGATACCACTACACTCTAATTTAAATGGATGCTTTGCATGTGGAAACAGGAACGAGAGTAACTCCAACTATATATACTGTCCTCTGCAAGTGCAGAGAGTAGGTGGAAACTGTTAGGTTCATGATTTATATCAGAGGTAAAACTGGGTTCATAAAGGTACAAGAGTAAGTAATTCATTTTTGGTATTAAAAGAGTAGGCCCAACTTCTTTAGATCATGGTAGACTATGATGAATTGGACCATGTTAAAAAGGTAACTAGAAGGTGTAAATGTCCAGAAGGAACTGTGGGGCAAACTGGTTTGGATAGCTCCAGTAGGCATCTTTTAAGACTTTCCTCCAGGGACAAGTCAGGTAATAGAGGAACCAAAGATTCAAGAAACTTCAAGCCTCAAAGGGTCTGCAAGAGCCTGAAAGACTTTTATGGTGAATTCTTGAAGAGGTAGAAATTATCTTGAAGATCACCTAACCAGTCTGTTTGTCTCATAGATGAAGAAATTGAGGTCTTTTGGCAAGAAGATTATCTCAAGTCTTAAAGCATGTGATAAGTAGAGAAAAGACAGATGCTGGGATGCAGACTGCTAGTCCAGGGTGTGGCCCACTGTCATCCTGATTTGTCTTCACATGCAGAGTCTCAAGACTACCTATTGGCACACAGGAATAAGGGGCCCAGGAACATGAAAAACTGATGTCACTCTTTAAAAAAGGGGGAATCCTATGATGACAGAGCAGGGGGATAGAGGCAAGGGAGGGACAGAGTACAGGCAGCTCCAGATCTAGGGCAACCTCAAAAATGCAAAAATGGAAGGACTTCTTCCTCACTCATTTGACAGCAGGGAAGGGTGGGACTTACCGCAGAAGCACTCGCACCTCCCCTTTCCTCCAGTGATATTCCTATGGAACAAAATGTTTGGCTTGTGTTTGGGGTAACATTAGAAAACATTCAGTTGTATCAAGGTATGGCAGTGTGGTTAGGGAGTCCTAATGGATAAGAGAGGGACTTAGAACATCTCTTCTGAAGCTGGATAGTAAGGTTCAATCTCACTCATCACTAACTAGTTGACTAAGGTCTCTATGATACATTTTAATCATTTTCAACAAGGAGACAAGAATGCTCCCTGACAAGAATGCTCATGGTTAAATACAAAAGTCTTAAAAGGATAGAGGCATTAGATAAGTGTCGGTAATTTTTTAATGTCATCATCATTATTTAAAGCAATAGGACACATGCCAATAGGAAATAGGAAGAAGGCAGAAAATTCTGTGTAAAAATATTACTTATTTTGTGAATCTATCTAGTGAATATTTTCAGTGCTGTATAAGGGAGATATATATTCCACAAGAAATGTGATTACAAGATGAATCATCTAAAATAAAGTAGGAGAGATCACAATTTTTAAAATGCAATAAAGAAATATAAGTAAAGAATCTGTGATGACAGTGACATTAATTTTCAAGTCTAAAATTATATACACCGACTTTTAAAAAGTGGGATCACATTGATATATTGCAATATTTGCCAAATTTACTTTGGCATTATCTTTTGAATTTTTTGTGAAAAATACTCCTTTTTAGAATTCTAAGAATGAAAATGACTTGCTATTAATTATACTGCAACAGCACTTATGTTCATTATAGAGTTGGCATACATTGGAAGCTGCCTTATGTCTGCAATGAGAAGTGTGTTACATTGGGGCTGAAAAACTTAATGCAAGCTCCATGATATGCAGGCAGTTTTCTCTTTACTTTCATTCTCTGGAAAGACAGCAGGGTCCTCTTCCTTTGTCTTATAATTATGATGCTATCTGCAACAAATTCTTAGCTAAAGCTTCTACTAACACTTCACATGAAAAAGAATAACTGATAGGGAGAAAATTTAGTAAGTAATCACTAGGGGATATTTAAATAACTGGTAAATATTTAGCTTTGGGGCTTGTTCTCTTTCCTTTTTACTCAAATCTATTAGTCTCTTCTGATTGTAATAAACATGTGAAGTTCATTTAACCACTCCCCTTTGCCAGAATAATGGAACTCCCACAAACTCTCTTTCCTGTGCTTCAAAAGATCTACCTTTGCAATTCCATTCATGAGTACGTGTGCACATACACACACACATGAGTCTTTCTTAATATTTTATGCAAAGCATAACTCTGATAAATTTTTAGTATTATATTTTATTAGCCCTCCTTTACTGAAGCAATGACCTACTACAATATAAATAAACTGAATATCCTGGAAAATGCAGAGGATGGTGGGATACCCAGTTGTGGGGGTAACTGATAGGACAGGATTCAAAGGAGAGGGGGCTAACCACATTACAGACAAAACAACATAACATATCAAGTAAAAGAACTACCTGACTTGCTATAAAACAAGTATAAGGAATCACCAACTTGATATTTAGTATCCGTGACTGGGGATCCCAAAAATGACTTCACTGACACAGGCTGAAGTCAAGCGAATGGAAAGCATACATGCAATGGGAGGGTACTCTTCCTTCTTCAAAGAGAGGGCATCACATCAACAAAGGGCTTTCAGATTCACCCTGTGGACCTTAAGTCATTAGTCTAGCTAAGGGGAGATCCTCCTTTACTAATTTCACAGCAGAGAGACTGAGGCTAGACAAGGACAGTGACCTGTCTGCCACTTCATAATAGTCAGTGCTGGCACTAAGTCAGGAATAAACTTGGATTTATGGATCTTTAAATAGTATTTAGTGTTTTGGTCAAGTCATATCAAAATCCATAGGCATCACCATCATTTATATCACTTCATCATGCTATGAATGATTCTAACTTGTCCAAGTTCTAGTTTTTTCTTTATTTATAGGTTTATAAGTAAGTTTCTCCATGTTAGATGATGAAAACCTTTTAAAGCTTTTTGTTTTTGTGGCCACAGTTTCTTCATGAAGATGAAATATGAAAGAATTTGAGTTTTTTAAAAATTTAGCTGCAATCTGTTAAAAAACACTTGGGATTTTTAAATGCCATAATAAGCTTTTAAAATTATGATAGCAGCTCTATGATCAGAATTCTCTTGTGTCAGAATACTGTATTTCTCATAGAAAGTGACAGATATAGAAGACCTCTCAGATCATGGAAGATGTGAAGTAAATGATCTTTAGCTCTCTGTATGGCCACTACACAGGCTCTAAAGAAGATACAGCTGGAGGCAGCCAGGTTTGGCAGATGCATTATGGAATCTCTTCATCTCTCAAACCAGGATACCACTACACTCTAATTTAAATGGATGCTTTGCATGTGGAAACAGGAACGAGAGTAACTCCAACTATATATACTGTCCTCTGCAAGTGCAGAGAGTAGGTGGAAACTGTTAGGTTCATGATTTATATCAGAGGTAAAACTGGGTTCATAAAGGTACAAGAGTAAGTAATTCATTTTTGGTATTAAAAGAGTAGGCCCAACTTCTTTAGATCATGGTAGACTATGATGAATTGGACCATGTTAAAAAGGTAACTAGAAGGAGTAAATGTCCAGAAGGAACTGTGGGGCAAACTGGTTTGGATAGCTCCAGTAGGCATCTTTTAAGACTTTCCTCCAGGGACAAGTCAGGTAATAGAGGAACCAAAGATTCAAGAAACTTCAAGCCTCAAAGGGTCTGCAAGAGCCTGAAAGACTTTTATGGTGAATTCTTGAAGAGGTAGAAATTATCTTGAAGATCACCTAACCAGTCTGTTTGTCTCATAGATGAAGAAATTGAGGTCTTTTGGCAAGAAGATTATCTCAAGTCTTAAAGCATGTGATAAGTAGAGAAAAGACAGATGCTGGGATGCAGACTGCTAGTCCAGGGTGTGGCCCACTGTCATCCTGATTTGTCTTCACATGCAGAGTCTCAAGACTACCTATTGGCACACAGGAATAAGGGGCCCAGGAACATGAAAAACTGATGTCACTCTTTAAAAAAGGGGGAATCCTATGATGACAGAGCAGGGGGATAGAGGCAAGGGAGGGACAGAGTACAGGCAGCTCCAGATCTAGGGCAACCTCAAAAATGCAAAAATGGAAGGACTTCTTCCTCACTCATTTGACAGCAGGGAAGGGTGGGACTTACCGCAGAAGCACTCGCACCTCCCCTTTCCTCCAGTGATATTCCTACGGAACAAAATGTTTGGCTTGTGTTTGGGGTAACATTAGAAAACATAGCCAATAAGATTTATTTTGAGGATATTGTTTGCCTTTTTCCTTACATTTTGCTAGTAAAATGTTGACCATATTTATGTGCACCTCTGAAATTTGAGGTGCAATTTTAGAGAAGGATGTACAACTACCATAAATCTACAACTCCAAGACAGGTGACTGCAATAAAACTGGAGGCTACCTACCACACTGTGGCTTCTGTTTCATGTGGTACACAAATTCTCTGTGCTCAGACATTTGTTTCCTCCTCTGCATTTGGGAAGCTCTGTAAACATGTACAGGAGGTCTTCATCACAGTGCTGTGCTTATAGGACATATTTGATCACTGTTGGCTCTTTATCTGTAATGAGTGACTTCATTGGTTACACACACTGACAATATGGTCTGTAATCCATATTTTGTAAATGGAGAGCTGAAGCACAGATGGGAAAAATGACACGAGGCTCCACAAATCAATATCAGGGTCCCCAGCAGAATTTAGCTCCTTGGGCTCCTCGTCCAATTCTTTATTTTTCCCATCTTCTCTAAAACTCTTGTCGAGTAAAACTTGCAAATAAAAAGTCTTCACCAAGAATCCTCTGTGACAGAGAAGAAAATTCATTCTACTACCTGAATTTGTGTTAAGGAAACTGTCAATACAGAGTGAAATTGCAAAGCAGTCGCAGAAACTGGATCAAAACTATCACAGTTTTAAGAATCAAGTAAAAATGATGCTCATGTCTTTACCACACTTGTTTTGAAGTATGGGGATGGTAAAATGGAATGTATTTGCAAACTCCATAGCCTTTGAAACAATCACTGAGTTACAGCACAAGCACACCCCTTGTTGATTACTTCAGTCAAGAATATATGGCTTAGGTGACAGAGGCAATGCCAGTATTAAATTTTGTTTTATGTTGTAATTTTTACCTGTTTGGGATCTGAAATGCGATGAGAGGTATTTCATTCCTTTGATTTACAGTGCAGAGTACAAAGATTAATGGTAGGCAACTTTAATTTAGCTCTCTCAACAACTTTCAAGAGATAAAGGGCTATGAAAAGGTATCACTGAATGTTTCAGGATTTCTTTCAAAGTTATATTGAAAGGATATTTAACAAAAAGCCTGTTCCTACCCTGGCACATACTTGGCATTGTTCTCCGCAGTGGGGAAGTGAGTAGGAGTGAAAGCAGGTGGGGCAGGGGATGCTGAAATCCTATACTCAGCTGGCTTCACTGGTAGCCTGGTTTTTCTCAAACAAAAAGAGCAGAGCTGGTGGTCCACAGGGTTCAACGTAGTCCGCCTGCTCCAAGTAGCCTTCCTTTGGCAAAGGACCTTCCCAGCAAGAGTCCCAGATTCTCTGCTTGAATTGAGCTCATTCTTTCATGGAGGAGTGATACTTTAGTCCCACACTGCATTTTTAGCCATTTTGAGAAGAGATGGCATCTGCCTAGCCTGGGGGACTGCTCCAAAACAGCTGGCAGATTAAGAGCTGAAAGCAAACTTGGAGGTCATTTGCTCTTGCTTCTTTCCTTTTAGGTGAGCAATGAAAGTAATTTCATTCAAAATCTTACCCACAGAACTTCTTGCATGGCATAGTGGCATGCAGAGTAAAAAAAAAAAAAACAAAAAAACCAACTCCTGCTAAACTTCACATCCAACAAGTTCTATATAGTTATATAGAACTAATATATCTAATATATCTAGTTTCTCCATACTTTTCCTTTTATTGTTTATTCATCATTCACATATTCAATCAGGTATACACGTGCAAGCTTGGGACCAATGGGCACTATGAGCCAGAGCTTTACTACACAGGCCTGCTTCCTGTGCTCAGAGAGAGAGAGAGCCTACAAACAGACACAAATAGCAATTTGTTATAAGCAAGCCAAAAGAGATATTTTTGCTTCATTCATAGCATCTACTATAATACATTACAACAGAGACAGTGAAGTACTCTAGGTGATGATAACAAGTAACTATGTAGGGCGGTCGGGAAAGACCTTGTGAGGTGGATGGAAGTGGTGGAATTTAAGCTGAGTTATAAATAATTGGAAAGAGCTGGCCATTCCATGAAGACACTGAAGGAGGACATTACTGTGGTATCTAAAGAACTGAAAGAATGACAAGTGCACAGAACCTGGCAAGGAAGAGGTATTTGGGGACCAGGTAAATAGTTGGCATTTTAAAAATAAGTACAATGGAAAGCCATGACACTGAGGTGATGTGGTGCAATTCACCTACTTTTATTTCCTGTGGCTATTGGATAACAGGGGGGACATGCCAAGAAAGAAAGTACGGTGACAAGTAGGGGTCAGGTACAGCATTCAAGGCAAGAGGTGGGCATGCAGAAAAGAAGCTAGGCCTGAGGTGTTTGAAAATCACATAAAAACAATGATTCTTACTAAAGACTTGGAATTGAAGGGTGAGGAAATAGGGATGAAAAAAAGCTTGAGGCTTGGTTTCTCAGCCTAAGTACTTGATCAGTAACAAGTAGCAAATAGTGGTCATTAATAAATAGTTTTATTTTGGAGTTTGGAGTTTGTATGATGGACTATATATATATATAC
>NW_022900926.1:40491199-40505415 GCF_012274545.1 Fukomys damarensis
TATATATACATACACCACATATTATTTGAGTGAATTAAATTAGTAAAATTAGGGAATAAGTAATTTATAGGTAGGAATCGGTCCACTGCTTTGTTTCTAAATTTTGTTTTTATATGTAACCTGAACTTCTGGTTTTCTTTTCTTTGACTACTATATACCCATGTTCTTAACATATAATTGAAAATTGGGCAACATTTTTTCCACCTACTTGATTCCTTCATTATTAGACTTCTGTCATATTGGGACATCAATAATTTGACATGTCCAAGAAAGCCAGGAAGTTATCTCAGAAATGTGTATCATGCTGACTGCTTTAAGTTTTGTTTGGCTGAAAAGCACAGGCATTTTAAAAGAAAGTGACATCTTGTTCTTGCTTTGAGTTTCCTAGAATTGCACTATCTAACTGCATATGTCTCATTAATCCTCACAATGTTTCATTGAGGACAGCAGATACCGTTTCCTATTGCTTTGACAATCTTGGTGAGTTAGATAATATAAAATCTTCATTATAACTTCATCAAATAAAATAGAGGCCAATATGTGTATGCATATCTTTAATTTTTGGACAATCTGTACTACTTTATGAAAGTCACTCACATATGTAAATAATCTTAAACAGTGACAATTTCCCAACTTATGTGTATTTATTACATAGTAGAGAAGGGCAACAGTCATAGGAACATAGAAACAGATAGACCTACAAGCCATCAGGTACTGTACCATCCACTTAATTATGACAATCTAGGATCCAACCTTACAAAGGAAGGGAGAGGTATTATGTTGCTCAGTATGTAAATAACCCATAGATTAGTCTTAGTTGAATGACAATAATAGCTGGTTTTTTGTTTGTTTGCTTTTTGGTACCTGGGATTGAACTTCAGTCCTTGAGCTTGCCAGGCAGGCAGCAGAACCACTGAGCTAAATCCCTGGCCCCAAAAGCTATTTTAAAAGAGGAAGAAATGTAGAATAATTTTCAGTATAAAGAGTGATTCAGCTTATACATTGAATTTTTATGATTTTAATTGGAGTGATTTATTTGATAGACTCGAAAACGTACTGATGTTAAAAAATAAAATAAAAAAGAAACAGTTCACTACTGTTCTATAGAAATATAGTGATCAAAATTTCAAATGTAAGTAAAATATGAAGACCACATAGTAGATATGATTTCAAAATATCTGTGTGAAATTTGGTGAATAATCTAGAGAACAATTTAATTTTTTTCCTTTCTTTAACCTTTTATTGAAAATAAAATTATGACAGACAGCAGGGTATTGACAATGACCGCTCCAGATGGTCAGTTCATGGATTTTGCCACTGTTCTCCGAATATCAGAATAAGTCATTAAAATATGCCATCTTATCATAAACGCTGTCAACAGAAACGTGCGGTGTTTGTCACAGGTGCTCTGTGGCTGAAGAATGACTTAATTTTTAATAACAAACATGTTTTCAGAAAATACAAGGTAATACTGCTGGTTTTTTTTTTCAACACCAATATAAGAATACAGAAATAACATGCATTGGACCATTTGCATTTGTTACCTGAGAATTATTTTTGTTTTTAACAATAAAACTGCTACCAGACATATCCTAGCAAAATACCTGCTTCTTCTTTCAAATCTTCAGTAGGAAAGATCCATTCTAAGAAAAGCATCTAGTTCTACAATAAAATGTGTTGTGTGCTACTCTTGATGACACTAACCAGTTTAAAATAGGATGATAAAATTGTAATGAGAAGAAAATGACATAGTGACAAGTTTAAGTGTAATAATTCTATAAAATGTGTAATGAGAAAAAAAATGATAGTGCAAGTTTAAGTGTAATAATTATAGAGACTAGGTTTCAGTTACAAAGAGGCTAGTTTAAGACACACTTATTAACTTCACCAGTCACAAAATAATGCCCCTATGATTTTGATGTAATTACACAAATTCTTTGCCCTTATAAGTTAGAAAAAACAAATAATCCAAAAAAGTACCATTTCTCATTTAATTCACCAGTCTTCATCCTAACTACTGCAATTTGAAAAATCTTCCACAGCAGCATCAGGGAAAAACTGTTTAAAAAATACAACATTCTCTCCACTGAAGTACATGTCTCACTATGAATTGACTGAGCAGCTACAGTAGTATCTTGGCTCGTGAACTTAATTTGTTCCATGGTCCTAGAGATGATGTCCATGTTTGTGTGGAAAAAATGACCATGCTCGTGTTTGTCACCCAATGAAGAGTTTGCAAACAAGAAGAAAATTTTGTCAAATGCTTCTGGTTGCAAACCAAATTGTTTGTAAACAAAAGAGTTCCTGAGCTGAGGGACCACTGTACTGTGGTTTAGTCCTTAAGACACACCAGTCAAGAAAACACACCAATGGGGATGATGGACATCACAAAAATAGTCACAAATAACCCAGTTATTAATTAAGTAAGCAAAATCTAGAGAAGGGAAGACTCTAGGTACCAGTGGGACTATAAAGTGATGCTGAACCTACTCTGGGTCATGTGCTCTGAATAAGGGATGTCTTAAGAAATATGATTATTTACCTACATCCGAATTTTTATTATCTTACACAATATCTATAATAAACTCCTTTTCAATAGTGTCCAAGTGTATAATTATTCATTTGATAAATAAGGAACAACTACTTAGCCAGATCCTGCCTTTCCCTAATGTTCTCTGCAAATCCTCAAGCCTACATCATCTTAATCATTGATTTAGTTCATTGCTGAACCCAGAGAACAGGGGAATTGTGCCAATATATTATCAGAGCTATACAAGATCTATTTCTCTTGATTAGGATGTATTCTCTCTCCTGCACCATACCTTCCCATTACCTCAAGCCCTCAGTATATCTCTAGCTTCTCTTCAGCAGCTTTCTGGTTTTGTATTTCAAAGCAAGGTAAATTTCCTCCACCTTCACTTCCTTATACCAAATGTTCACCTTTATATGAATCCAGGCCTGTCACTGGCTAATGGCATCAATTCCTGAAGCTACACTACACACCATTCCATGTCCTTCCCCTAACCAGTTCCTTAGTACAGGTGCGGTGGTCTGAGTTCTTTAAAATTTCTATTTTGATATCCTAACCTTCTAGGATTATGTATATGGGAGGTGATTAGTTCTTGGAATAGAGTCCCCAGGGATACACTGGATTAATTCTCTTATCCAAGTCTAAGAGAGACCCCTTACCTCTTTTTGTCTCATGAGGATACACCTAGAAGGACCCATCTCATACCAGAAAGCAGGTCCTTACACCAGACACTAGATCTGCTACCGCAGTGATCTTGGACTTCCTAGTGTCCACAATTGTGAGAAATAAATGGGTTATTTGTACACACACAATTTATGGTATTTTTAAATACCATATGTACTAAGACAACAAGCATTCCTTACCTCCAAACTTAGGGCTAAAATATCTTATTTTCCAGTGTTCCTGCCATGAGTCTCCTATCCATGTTCTATGACAACATCTGAGAGGTATCCCTAAATGTAGTTATGTTGAAACTGTACCCCTGCTTTAACAACCTCCCTTGCCCCAATCAGAGATGAAGGCTAATCACCAATGCAGCCCTTTGTTGTTCTGTCTGTTCCCCACTTGTTCTACCCCAAGTCCTCAGACTTCCTTCTCCTAGAAGGGCACACTTCCAAATAGCTGCTTAGAGAGTTCCAGTGGCCTGCCCCACTCCACAGAGGAGTCAACAGTGGTTAAGTAGCTACAATACTAAGCAATATCCTTAAACTCAGATGTGTTCCCACCACTTGGAGAATTCCCCAGAAGAAGTCTCCCTATTAAGGTGCCTCCTTGCCTTCCCCAAACACTCATTCCTGCTGCCTTAGTTTCTAAACCTCTACTTGTGTCTCTTGGTAATCATTGAGATCACTGACTCATTGTGTGTGTGTGTGTGTGTGTGTGTGTGTGTGTGTGTGTTCCTAATCTTAGCTTGACATTATTTCCAAAAGTACTTTCTCTTAGCTTATTCCTTAGTACGTGGCTGTTATTTTCCTACATATGACACTGACCTTGACTCCCCGCCTTCTGAGAAATCAGTTAACTTCTTAGTTCAGTTAAAACTAGTGTAATCTCAAGTCCAGTTAAAGGTTCTAGATTGCTCTGTACAACTACCCTGTCTTCAAAATCAGCAGTGTCTAGAAAAAACTTGTTGGTCATTGCAAGCCCTTTCCTCTAGCCTTCCCAGGCTACACATTGCTCTTAGCTCCAATCTTCCCTTCATTACAGAAGCAGTCTGTAAAATCCCAGCTTCTCCATGAAAATGTCAACGATTAACAAAAAGGGAGCTTGAATGATCTTATGAACTAAATATTTTGTGATTATTACTTTTCATTAAAAAAGCTAAGAAAGTAATCAGAGTTTACAGAGTAATCAGAGTTGTGCTAAAATTTTTCTAAGCATTATCTCCTTTTACCTTCAGAGAAACTAATTTGTTTTGTAGATATGAAAAGTGAGCCTTAATTAGACTAAGTAATTTTCCCAAAGACATTTATTTTGTAAATGGCAGAGGTAGGATGTAAAGTCATGTTGTCTCTACCACCCAGCACTTTAACCACTATAATACATTATGTGCTTTTGCTTTCACTTTATATTCCAACATTACTAGTACACTAATAAATTTCTATTGCCTTTATTTATTCATTTTCAAATCAATTTCTTGAATAAATATTTATAGAGTTCCAGTTCCTGCTGGCAAGGTATCACACTAAGCTACAATGGTATAAGAGTCTTCTCCCTAAATTGAAATAGTGCTATAAAGGTGACTGTTTATGTAGCTTCAACCCATGATATCATTGATATATTCCTGTTCCATTAAGATATACTAACATAATAAAGAGATGAAAAAATACAGGCTTGGATAGAATTCTCTAATATTGAGTTCACTCCTAAGCCTGGTGAATTTCAAGATTAGTAAGAACTATTTTATACATATATCTATATGTATATTTACAAGTATACATATAGACACATATTATATTAATTCTATGAATTTCTATTTTATTCTATATCACTACAAACATGATTTTGAGCTGAAAGTTTCACACAATATATTTTTAATCTATAAGTTTTACTGGAATCTTATAATTATTCTCATTACATGACAAGAGATTAGAAATTTCCTGCTTTGATATTTGCACACTGAGACATAACATCTTTTAATATCTAATAAAATCACCTCTCAGAGAATCTTTTGTTACACAGCATTAGTCATTAAAAGCTACATTCCCTCAACAAAGGAAATCTTTCGTACTTTAAATTCCCCTACCTATTTTCACCTTCCCAAATAAGTGTCTTTGGTAGTTTTTATAAGCAATTCATTATAGGAAAACTTGCCTCCCTTTTTAATAACTGTTTTCTCTTATTCTGATTTTTATCTTACCTTCCCTAGACATCTTCATTTTATTGTAGCAAAACCAGTGTAATTAAAATAATATAGCTCTATAAACAGAATGGTGGTGCTAGAAGGGACCCTAGAGGTCTTCTAATAAAAGTTTCCTAATTATGAGATGAGGAAAAAGACCTACTGAAGTCATTCTGCTTTCACATTGGTCTCAGCATAGATATGTTCCATGTCAGCAATTCATCTTGGGGGAGATCCTTCCCACTGGTTCTTCAGTCACTATTCTTTGTTCTCCCAACCTCCCAACATACATATTTAGTATATGGCCTATCCTAGTTTGGGCTTCTGCGGCAGAGTGGGCAGCTCAGCCATCAGACATTTCTCAGAGTCCTAAAGGTTGGAAAGCGCTGACAGGGATGGTTTCTGGTAAGGTACCCTTCCTGGTTTGCTGACCTTGCTTTCTCTGTATGTCCTCACTTGGTCAGAGAGACAGCTCAAGTCTCTTCTTATAAGAATAGTAACCTTATCTTAATGTGTACTCTCATGGACTTATCTAAGCCTAATTGTTTTCCCAAAGTCCCACCTTGAAATGCCATCACATTGAGATTTAGGGGTTCAAAATGTGAATTCAATTCACATTCACACAATTTACTCTGTAACACAGCCAACCACACTAGCTTCATTTTCAGAAGAATGAGAAGACATCTTCCTTAGAAAAACATTTGCATTTATTCATTCACTTTAGAAACACTTATTGAATGATAAATTTTAACCACTGGGAATTTAAGAGTGTATAAGACAGAGTACCTGCAATGGGACAGAGAAAGGAGTTTGGGTAGAGATGGACAAAAATCTCATGTTGCAGAAGCTGAAAGAGAAGTGTCCACTGTAAAGTGGAGGCCCACGGGAGATAGATGTTGAGCCAAAAAAGTGTTTATAAAAGTGGGCAGGTGCCTGACCTAGCCCCTTCAGAACAAGTGAATTCTCACAATATCTATTGAAAAAGAAAGAATTTAAGTAATAACAGATGTGTAAGCAAAGATGCAAATCATATTTGGTTCAGGAGTCAGAAGACACTCATGGCCAGAATGCTGAATGGGTGCTAAGGAGACACATCAACAACAGAGATGGATAGGCAGAGAGCCCCACACACAGAGCCCCAATCCCTCTGGAGTATGTTTTTACATAAGAAAACAAGAGTCCCTAAAGCATTTTAGGGAGGCAATACATGTCTCTGCTCACACTCAGATGGATCATTTTGGCTCAGGGTGTAAGTGTGAATGGCAGTATGTTAGACCCAACTTGGACTTCCAGGGAAGTGGTTGGAATGGGAATGGTACAGCAGAAGGTACTCAAATTCCAGGCTTGAGTGGAAAGGAGTGCAATCATCCATGGTGCAGAAATAAGATTAAATGTGGAGTGGAGTGGAGTGGAGTGGAGTGTGGTAGAGTTAGGGTGGTGATGGAAAATCAGAAGATGAAATTCGATGCTAGGTGAATTGAATTCAAGGTGTTTGTTTGGCCACTGGATTAAAAATGCCTTGAAGCAGGAACAGATAGTAATCCTCAGGTCTGGTAGAAATACAGATTCAGGCTTATGGGCCTAAACATGATATAAAATCTAGGCTGAATTTAATTACAAATTCGACTTTATGTGTAATCATGCTGTGGCACCTTGGTATTAGGCTGAGACAGCTCTTAATTGTAAGTGAGACAGACAGGATTGGGGGAACCATTCCAATCCTTTAGAAAGCTGAATGTAATAGTCTTAACCATTAGCATTTCCCTAGAAAACCCTGAACTATAAGTATTATAGGGATGCCATTTCTCAGGAAGGTCATGAGCAGTTATCACACTGACTACTGATGGGAAAGCTTGTAGGACACTTTCTTCTTGCCCTGTTTATGTACATGTATAAACTGTGTCGTGAATGAGTTCACAGGGGTATGAGTGACAGCAAACCTTCAAACATCAAGGGAAGCATGAAGTTCTTAGTTGGCACCAAAGTTATTCTATCCTTCTTGGCCATAGTAACTGACTCTAGCATGGTCCCCAAATCTATCCTATCCTCTTTGGCCATAGTAAGTAACTCTGGCAGGGGCACATGACCTAAACCAGGCTAATACCATACAAACCTAAATTTGGCTTTAACTGTTGGGAAACAGGATTTATCTTCCATCTAAATAAGCTACCTGAGAATGAATACAACACCAGGGAAAATATGCTTGGACAATAGCAAAAGAAATTGAATATTCATTATATTGTTTGTGTCTCTGTATCTAGTTTTGCTTGAAGAAATATCATCTTGCACTTTTTTTTTTGGGGGGGTACCAGAGATCAAACTCAGAATCATGTGCATCCTTGCACTTTTTAGTTACATTAGCTAATAAATTATTTTTCACTGTTTGACATAATTTGAGTTAGTCTCTGCCAGTAATGGCCAAAGAAGTCCTAAAAAATTCAGCAGGTAACCTTTAAATCAAGTATAAGGATAGATAAATTCAATCATGAAATTGTACAGCTGGGATCAGGACCAACATTTAAGGCAGCACGACTCACTCAGGCCTAGGTGGCTTTTGGCCAAGACAAGAAATCCCTGGGCACTCCAGCTCTTTCTTAGAAATTCCTTCTGAACTTCCTGCTGTATTCCCTCACTGATGCTTACTTCCCACCTAGACGATTTTCTTTTCTTCAAAAAATATGTTTTCATTCATTCACATGTATTAATTGAGCATATTAATGGAGTTCAGTGTGATATTTCCATACATACATATACCATGCATTGACCAAATCCAACATTTCTTCTCAGCTTACCTTCTATTTCCTGCCCGGTTTGCACGCTATGAATTTGATACCTGCATTTGTCTGGCTCTGCTCCCTGGTCTCTTCTACTCCTAAATTGAGTAAATTTCTACTCCTTAATATTTTACATTCTACTCCAATTATTTTCCTGATGCAGCCTCCAGAAGCAAACTTATTGCCTGCCCACCTGGCTAAGGTGAGGGCCTGCTGAACCTGGGTAAATATACTAAGGACACAAGCCAAACACCAGTTAGCAAAAGGCAGTCACTGAATTCACAAAAAGTTAAAGGGTTAGTAAATGGAAGTTTGGAAATGAGCAGAGAACAACAAGAGCACAGCTTAATTATGAGGTGCACAGGCTCTGTGCAGGGATTACAACGGAGCTGACATGTCTTTATGAGGCTCTGAGCCCATGGTGACCAGAGGGATCAGACAGTCCAAAGGTGCAGGGCAATCACAAACCATATGAGATACTGGGAAATGTTACAGTGAAGGCTGGGGGCATGAACATAGAGTTCTGAATTTCTCTATACTCCTGGGCATCCCCATGACCAAAATCCGACCACAACCTGCCATCTGCACTGTCTGTATCTCAGTTCATCTGAGCACCATCTCTCCCTGGATGAAGTACTTAGCTCTTAACTAACCTCTTTCTCCCTAACTTGTTCTCTTATAGTCTTTCCTTATATAGCAGCCAAGATATCCTTTAAGACTGTAAAGAGGAATTACGCTATTTCTGCTTTCATACTCTTTACTATCTTCCCTTTTCACTCAGAATAAAAGCCAACGTCCCCACAATGGCACAGAAGGCCCCAAGGACCTGGCTATTTGATAGTGCTGACCACTCTCCCCACAGTGGTTCCCAATCTGGGATGCTGGGCTTCCTGCCTTCTACAGAGAGGGAGAGGCACAGCTGCCTTTCTGAGTACCCTCTATGCCCCTCCTTGTGGGTGCCATTTGATGGGCTTTTGTCTCCTCCAGGACTTAGCTCAAATGTCACCTTCTTGGTGAGCTGGCCCAGCCTCTCCAATTACACAAGATACTCTCCCAGCCCTAATCCTTTGCCCTATTGATCTTTTAGTGATCAACACCTCTGACACACTATGTACTATATATATATTTGCATGCATTTTGCTCACTGCCTCCAGGTACCAGGAACCTAAGCTTTATAAATAATTTTGACTTTTGTTTGCTGTGTATTCCCAGCTTCAAGACAATGTCCAACATATTACAGCTACTTGATAAATATTTGTCAAGTGAATAAATTAATTCTAAAAGCAAAACAGTGCCTTCAATCCAGGAAGAATGGGATAAAAACAAATAGCCACCATAGGTCTGATCACTCAGAGGACCTACCAAATATGATTCATTTTGAAGTAAAAATGCATAAACACATGTTCAGTACACCACATGCTTGGGAATTTCAGTTTTCATCTGAAGAATTGTGTGTGGGCCACTGTAGGCAACTGTCTGTCATACAAATGAGATATGTTGTAAAAAATCCGTATCTGTGCTATTTTAAAAGTGGGTTTTTAAATGAATATTTAAATATTAATATGGAGTGTTAATATTTGAAACTCACTCTTGTTCATAAAACAGAGTTAATCTTAAGGCTATCACACTATTCAAAATTTTTCTCTAGCAAGATTTGCAAAGTGCTACACTACAACATGCCACAAATCAAACTGGCCTAATTAATGGCTGTTTTTAGTCATTTCTTTTCTGCATGAAGGTCTGGAGGATGGCTAGGTGATTCATTCAGTCAGAAATATTATCCTTGATTTCAAGAATAATGACTGTTTTTGTTATTGAGGAAATATATCAATATTTTTAATCACGAATTTAAAGTAAAATTGATAGAAATTCCAATTAGATTTTATCTCTTCTTTCTCTATGCTGTTAATAATACATATGGTCTGTTTCTCTAGGAAATAAATGATTATGAGTCTATTTTCAGCTTATTTGTATTTGCACCTCTGTCATGACTGGCTTGATATATGTCCTTCACAATTAAATAAATTGTAGATTTTCCCAAACTCAGTGAAGTTCTAGACTTCTTCATTTTCAAAGAGAAACTCTTTCAAGTGACTCTTTTTTATATAGATA
This sequence comes from Fukomys damarensis, assembly GCF_012274545.1. NCBI lineage: Eukaryota > Metazoa > Chordata > Mammalia > Rodentia > Bathyergidae > Fukomys > Fukomys damarensis. The sequence continues at coordinate 40,501,458 of NW_022900926.1, forward strand.
TTGGAGAAAAGATAAGTAAACAATGAAATAAAAATAAAATCTAGAACAAAGCAAACATAATATTCCTTTACCTTGAAAAATACACATGATGTTGACTGATCGCAAAAAAGCTGGAATTATTATTCCATATAACCAATGACCGAGTGTCATTTTTCACTGAGCAATGAAAAGGATAGGGGTGACAAGTTATTAAATCTCTTCAAACTCTGTGAAACTTTTTCCTTGTCAGTGAATTGTATTTTAGCTGGACAAATATTTAAAATGGCCTGTCTGCTACCTAAGAGCTTTGTCAATATTCATATAATCACCTTTGTGGACCTAGCAAGGGGATCTACTCTGCTGACCATGCTGCCCCGGGTTGGAGGAGGGATGAACATTCAGGTCTTTCCCCTCCTTGGGATCACTCCTAGATCATGCCTCATATCCTTAGTTCCCTTCCTCTCTTCCGAAGTTCCTTTTCCATCATTCAAATGTATGACTGCAACATAGGATTCAAAACAGTTTAAGGGGTGTTTTAGTCACTTTCCTTGTCACTGGGACAAAATACCTGACACCTATAATTTAAAGGAGAGGACTATTCTGGCCCACAGTTTTAGTGATTTCAGCCCATGCATAGTCAGTCAGCTCCACAGGAAAAATGGCACAATAGAAGAGCCTGGTGGAGGAAAGTTGCTCACTCACATCACAGGAGTCAGGAAGAAGAGGGGGGAGGAGCTGAGACAAGAATATACCTTTCTGGGTGACACCCTCAGTGACCCAATTCCAACTAGGCCCTACCTCCTAACAGCTGGTCGGCTGTAGCACTCTCACGATCCAGTCATCTTCCAGATACATTTGGGGAAACATCTCAGATCTAAACCATAACAAAAATTTTCTCTATCCATAGGAGTAGCTTTAGAATATCAACCAGCAAGAATTATTTAGAATATTAATATTGGAATTTGAGGGCCATTAATTAACATGTAGGAAAGAATGTGTGAGTCTCTCAGAACCTCCAAACAATCTTGAACCCCAGTCATAGGCATAGTTATCTTTCTCAGTTGCATGGGCCAGGCCAAGTCATTCCTGATAATTAGCAATGAATGCAGTTCTACCAGTGACATTTCTGAGCTTTTTTGAGAAAGTCTGACCACTGTCCTACCTGCACTTGGATTATATCTAAAACCAAAATTACTTTCATTTCCACCCATACGCTTTTGACCCTGGGGTCTCCACTCACAACAGGATCCAGTTCACAAGTGTCTGGAAAAGGTACTGCCGGACACCTGATCTGGATTCCTTAGGCTTCTCACTTCCTACCTCCCTAATAACTATCTGTTTGCTGTTCCCCACATTTGCTTCCCACATCCTGTTTTGCTTCTGACCACTGACCTTCCAGACCCCTAAAGGTCTGGCCTGCCGTGCAAGTTGGGTCTGCACAGCTTTTCCACCGTCTGCCCATGGGAGCCCACTGGCACCTATGGATGGTAAATGGCAGTATGGGAAGAGTTTAGGCCAGTTTATCCATGCCTCAGCGAAAAGGATGTAAATGCCCTATATTTCCAAGGAAAGAAAGAGGGAATGCAAGAGAGTATATTGTGGGGTATATTTTTATATTCTACTAATTCTAATTCAAATTTTGCTAAAAGAGACAATTATTTGCAATAATCATACCTGTAATGGAGTATTGACTATTTGCCAGCTACGATGCTAAGTACCTTACTTAAAGCAAATAATTTAACTCCTTCAACTTTATGACCATTGCTCCACTAGACAAAGATATTGAGAATCAAGATTAAGTTTCAGGTCACACTAAGGATGAGCAAGAAAAATGAGACTGAATTAAAGTATATTTGACTCTACTTTTAAGGCTGCTTTTAAGTTACTGATTCTTCTGATTGCTTGTTTGTTTTTTACCTTTCATACAAAAAGATTAGTATCTATATTTCTAAGAGTATCATCTGAGATCTACCCATTACTGACATAAAAAGTGAGATAAGCCTTTGTGGATGATATAAAGAATAAAGCTCCAACTTGAATAACTTGGAAAACTGTTATAGGATACAACATGTCTCCCATTCTCCCTAAAAGATACGTTGAACACCTAAACCCTAGTACCTCAGAATGTGACCTTGTTTTCAGATGTGTCATTAGGTGGGCCCTAACCCAATATGGCTGGTGCCTGTATATAAAGAGAGCACTTGAACACAGACACAGGTATATATAGAGGAAAGGCTACAGATAGGGACAAAAGGCCATGTGACCATTGGAGTTATACTGCCACATGTCTAGGTATGTCCCAGACCGCCAGAAGCTGAAAGAGATAGGAAGAATTTTTCCTACAGGTTTCAGGGGGAGCATGGCACTCCCTACACCTTCTTCTCCAAAGTCTGACCTCCAGAAACATGACACAATAGATTTCTGCTTGTTTAAACCACCCAGATTGTGGTAGTTCCAGGAAACTAACACAATAACATAGGACTGACTAGCATTTTATATCAAAGCGGTAATGGGTTACAGTGCTATCTACTGTTGTGAAGCTAATTAAGAATAAATTGACAGTATAAACTAGTTATAAATTATCATAAAACACCAACAAAAATCATTTGGATAAAAGAAAATGATCTCTACCTAAGAATCTTGCCCAAGAAATATGATACAATTTTAGAATTGGTCTCTAGGGTTTTGCTTTCTCTAAAACTGAATACTACTGTGTGGTTTACGTGTATGTGTGTGTGTGTGTGTGTGTATGTTTGTGTTTTGTTTGGATATTTTTTGACCCACAGTTTTGCACCATGCCAATATTTCTCTTTCACTGGCATCACCTTTAAATTTATCTTTGTTGTGGTTGTGGTTGTTGTTGCTGTTATCATTGTTGTTGTATTATTGGGGATAGACCCAGGGCCTATTATGCTAGGCTAGTGCTTGACCACTGAGCTACATGCCCAGTCCCCTTTCACATTACCTTACATTTTAGCATGAGGTATAGCTGGTTTAAATAGTGGATTAAGACAGGAGCAATGACGTACAGATGTGTTTGCAGAATATCACAGAAAACATAAATTCAACATTAAAACTGATTGCTAGAACACTAAGTGAACTTGAGACACTCTCCCTTTTTTCTTGCTTATGAATCCCCACCCACTTTACCCTTCTACCCTACTCTCCACTTTTGTTTTTTCTTGTTCCTTTTCTTTCTCTTTTGGTTTCATTTTTCTGTGGCTTCCTTTTGATTTCAACTACTGCAGAAAATATCAAACATACCAAAATATTAACATGGAACAAGGATCCCTGGATGCGTCACACAATATCTGATACTTTCCCATTTATCTAGCAGAAGCAAGTGCTTTTGGTCCTCAACCATATTGTCACAGTGGGTTAATTACCATCCTACATTCGTGTTGCTAGTATTCTCAAATACTGTTTTCAGGTTAACCCTTAATTTATGAAAAAGTAAAACTATCTATGACATTAGTTAGCAGTTATCATCATAAATTACTTACTATAAAAACCAATTTACAGAATTAAGAGTAAAAAATACATTTGCTAAAATGAATTTATTGGGCTATAATTTATGTCCCAATATTCACTTATAAACTACTTGACATGAGATTTTTATTCAGCAACACACAATTTTTTCTTCAACCAGCACAATGCCTAACTCACAGTAGGACTTAAAACTTGCTCAGTTCATGGAAAAATGATAATAAAGCAAGAAGAAATAGCTCCATGTTAACTAATTATTATACAGCACCAGACACTGGAAATATGGGCAGAATTATCTAGTGTTTGAGGATAAATATTTATGGGATACTGGAAATACCATGTGTTTAAGTATTTGAAGTGATCAACTAAAATTGAGAAATTTAATTTTTTTTTTATTGAGTTTATTGGTACATTTTAGGGATACAGTACAGTTACATTCATTGTTGGGATCATGTACCTTTACATGGCAAGTCTTGATTCTCATTTTTTCCCC
>NW_022900926.1:40507797-40531893 GCF_012274545.1 Fukomys damarensis
AGTGGTGATTGATTTAAAGAGTTGTTTTCTCTGATATTATGAAAACGAGAATGTCTATGAGTCATTAGAAACTCAAAAGCTAAAACGCAACTATATTAGGAAGATTTAAGTAATACCCAGAAATTAAAGAAGGACAACCCAACAATAAAAATAAAAATGAGAAAACACTTAAGCAAGACACAAAAACAGATATCCAGTTCACCAATAGCAAATAGGAGAAATTTAGAATTATCAAAAAATCAATATATTTCCTAGCTGTTTTTTAGTCTATATACAGGGGAATCAAAGATAAGTTTATACACATTACTCATGTTTAATGTTGAACATGAAGATCAGGGATTCAAGTACCTGCTTCACTAGTTTGATAACTAAGTAACCAAATAAATAATCATTCTCTTTTCTAAGAGAAAAATTAATTTAAAATGCATTAAAATAGACTTTTGCTTTGTGCTGCTCAGTACCCAACATACACAGTACTAAGTGAAACACTTAATCAGACTAGCTTGTTAGATTATACCCTAACATAAGTATATTTACATCCACAGAGAAAACACTCTTTTGTATTGTTTTGTTTGCTACTCAATTAGTAAATAAAAACTAAAAAAGTACTAAGATTATCACTAATTTTCCTATACTAGAATTTAAAAACTAAAATATGGTATTCTATAATACTTCACCTTTACTGTCAATAGAATTTTAAAAGACATATCCATAAATTCATATACTATATTCCATTTCTTTTTTGTCTTTGTATATTGACCAAACCAAACAACAGCCTAAATATGCAATATAAAGTCTACAGAGTTAGTGAGAAAGTAAATTTACATTTAAGAACATAATATGCTATCATTCTCCCTGTTTAATCATGGATGACTGACATTTAGTATTTGCCAGTAGAACAATTGAGGGGGGAGAAAGAGAGAGAGCCTTTCTGTCTGTCAAATACTGTTGCAGTTCTAGACAGTTCCAAAGAAAAATCACCATTATCTGATATGGTACACCTGGCAGTCAATCAGAGAATAATTTCAAGGTAATTTAAATTCTAATATTAGCAATTCCTCTCAAATTTTCTACTTTTACTAGATAAAATTTATTGTTTTGTTTATGTTGCCTTTCAGGAAAAAAAAGATCATTTTATTTAGTAGCATTATTTTATAATACTATGTTTGAAATTATTTTTCTTCTAATTGACTTACATGCTGTGTATCCTAAGAAGCTTTCCGTGCCATTTAAAGAATAGAATTAAGCCCCCCAAATCACAAAAAGTGTTGTTCAGTGAAAGCTTAAAAAACATTAAGTAGAGTCGATTGCTGAAGCTATGTCTTTTGCATATTTTCTCAGAGCTCCTCCTTCACTACTGTTACTACAGAGCCTAAAAGTAAGTGAATATGGCTAAACACAAGTTACAAAGAAAGTAAATTTTCAGTACAGTTATGACACTCCTGGTCTTTAAAACTGAGGCAAACTATTCCAACTGTATATACGTGTGTGTGTGTGTGTGTGTGTGTGTGTGTGTGTGTGTGTGTGTAAATACAGGGAATTTGTGGATGCCGTAGAACACACACAGTCTACAGCAATGGGAATATTTTTATGTATTTTAAATACAGACATCTCTTATCATTGCTAGAGACAAATTTCTTTGCAAGAAAAACTCAAATATGTATCAGTAGATACAATATCACACAGAAAATGTCAGAGCTGGAGGTGGCCCGGGAAAAGAAAATAAATCATTCAGTGCAATCTGAACTGCAGAACCTGATTCAAAGATGAACCCAGGAGCATCACTGGAAGCCATGCTCTGCCTAGACCCGGGCTGAGGATGATGCATGCTGCATAACATGGCCCTTTCCTGTAACTGAGCCCTCACTAAACAGGGCTATCTCCTTTAAAGATGCGATACAATTTAGTGTGGTTGTTAGTTCAATTCCGGGACACTCTCGAGCTAAGACTATCAATCATGCCGAACGGTGGAATTATTCATACAGTTCAGTACTCTGGACTGCTGTTCACAAGAGACTGAAGAGATACGATCAAGCTCATTTAATTTAGACTTGAGGCTGGACGTGAATTTCACTCCCAGTGGAACAGTACTATTTATCTATTGAACCACCCAATTCCTTAGGTTTTGTTAAAGTCGTTTCTGATGGAAGAACCTTTTAGGATACTTTACATTAAAGAGGAAAAGGTAATATTATGAAAATATGGTAATCTGTGTAGCAACAAGGGATTCCCAAGTTTGAACACTGAGCTGCTGAAAGGCAAAAAAAAAATTTAAAAATTGATATGAATAGGCTCAAACTATTTCATGACCTATATGACAAAAGTGTAAGGTGTAAATTTTAAGTTATATTTTCCATTAGCACTGACTTACATTAAGAGACTAGGTTAATGACTAAATAAATAATGCCTTACTATATACAAAGAAGAGCTAATTTGTTAGAAAATGAATCTACCTGCAATGACTCTCAGAAGTGCGGAGTTGACGATCACCCCTATCCTTTCAGGTTCAGATGCGTGGGAGCTACTGATGCTTTTGTTTAATGACAGATTGCATTTGCATGCTCATGAAAGGCACAGAGCATTTCTCTCTTAGGATTTATCAGCAAAAAGCTGGAAAGTAGAGGAGAATTCTCGGAGGCTCAAAGCAAAGCTGATGGGTTCAGGCAAGAAACACTGTATAACTGCCAGAGGAAGCTTCCCGCCTCTCATGCTAGCTCAGCCCTCACCAGGAAGACTGAATAAACAGCAAGAGGCCAAAGAGACTTGCTTTTAAAAACCGCCAGCTGGGCTGGGGATTTAGCTCAGTGGTCCCACCGCCTGCCTCGCAAGCACAAGGACCCAAGTTTGATCCCGATACCAAAAAACAAAACAAAAAAACCCAACCCGCCAGTTGAAAGGAACTCCGAGTAGTTTTCTCTGCAGTGTTTGCAACCCTATAACTGATGAATTGGCTTTAAATAAATTAACACACAAACAAATACTTGACTTAAAGGGAGGGACACAGTCTCAACCATCAAGGTTACATAAATGATTCAGTTTCACTTTGAAGAGGATAAAATCCTTCATTTCATCTAAGCAGAGACAAATATTCCAGCAGTTTCAGTTTGATTCCTCTTTTGTATTAATTAAAAGCTCTATTGTTTTCTTGTTTTCCTTAAGTGCTAAAACAAGTTTATTTTCAATGAGTGTGTACCTTAATCTGGCTGGGTCTTTCATTTTAACTATCATTGCTTTCCACATTGGAAGAACTTTTTGGGTACATATGTTGGATCTTTCCCACATGCACTTTACAGCTTTAAAAATCAGTTTCAATTGAATCCAGGAATAATCAGATATTTCTAATATTTTTACTTCAATTTTTTTACGAAGAGCAAAGGGATTTGGATAGACTAATATGATTTATATAGTGAAACAAAAGATTAGATTTTCTTTGCTCTCTGTCATTCCCTCTTTTCTTTCTTTTATTGTGCATATTGGTAATACAGAATGGTGAGGTTCATATTAATAAAGTGGCACATGCATTTAACATATATTAATCTTTTTCTATCTTATTACCCCTCCTTTATTCCTTTCCCTTCTCTCAGATCCTCTCCTTCAACACCAATAGTCTACATTCTAATTTCCTGTCATCTTTCCTTTATTCCATCTCCTTATTTATTATGGTTTCTTACATTTTAAAAAATGCAGAATTTGACATTTTGAATATTTTACTTCACTTAACATCATGGTCTCTAGTTCTATCCACTATCCTCCGAGTGATGTAATTTTATTCTTTATGACTGAATAACATTCACTGTGTAAATACCACATTTTCTTTATCCGTTCATCTGCTAATGGGGATCTAGGGTGTTTCCATAGTTTGTCCATTTTGGATCGTACCACTGTAAATGTGAGTATGTATGGATCACTATAGTGAACTGACTTTAATTCTTTCAGAAATATACCCAGGAGTGGTATCGGTGGATCTATTTAGTTTTCTAGGGAGTTTCCATGCTGATTTCTGCAGTAGTTGTACTAGCTTGCATTCTTGCCAATAGTACAGGAATTTCTTGACAAGGCAAAATAGGGTTGTTGGAGTCATGGTCTCAAAAACATTATTTGGTTATTTGGAAGCAGCAAGTCATGAACCAAAGAGAAAGAACTCTTGATATGAAAGGATTTGTACTCCAGAGTATCCTAAAGTAACTGTACTACTTCAAACAAGTAAAAATGAAATAGACACAAAATATGAAAAGAGGTTGTTTGAAGTCATTAGACAATAACCCAGGCATCTAAGATCAAAATACCAGGAAGAAGGAAGTGTCTTCATTCACTAATCGTTTCTCTCCTTTTCATATATTACATTTCATTTCATAGAGCATGGAAGCTGGATAAGAAATAGTGGTTTGGAATTTCTCAATATCGTGTGGTTGGGGAACAATACTGGAATTAGCCTCAGCATTGATGATGTATGGTTCTAGATCTTAGAGAAAAGGGAACCACAGAGGGGTAAGCCCAGTATCTGTGAAATTTCCCTAGAGAAACTGGCGACACTCTCAGCTCCACTTGTCTAGAGAAAGACCTAGAAAGCATGCACAGCATCCTTTAAGAGACTAAGAAACTAAGTACAGAAGATATAATAGATGAAAAAATGCTCATGTCAGTGAAATGCAGGTGGATGTTTAGCCACTGGTGTCTTAATAGTTCATTTTACTGTGTTTTTATTTACTAGGATGTACTCTACTCCTCCTGCATTTCCCAAACTCCCAGTAAAAGTACATGATACCTAGAACTTTATGCCAGTGGTCCATCAGGGATGAACAAAGACTAGGGTGGGCACATAGGAAAGTGGGCATTACATGAAGGATGCAAGATACAAAGGAAGATCCAACCGAAAACAGGAACTCACAGAAAGGGAGCCAGAAGAAATTAAATAATCTCATAGAAGTCCGTGGAGTTCCTGGAGGGAGAGAGGAGGGAAAGAAATGCTAAAGTTCTCAAAGTCCACTGGGTAAGGGCTTGAGCTACTGTACTTTAACACTAAAGGAGAGGTTCACCTCAAAAGACCAGATATGGAGACACTAGAGGAAGAGATCTAGATTGGATTACCCCATTTTCACACACATGCCAGAAAGAGAAACCCATTCATCACATTCTAATGCACCTTTGTCTGTGTAATTTTATTTAAAAAACAAATTCTGAGTTTTGAAAATATTCATTATATTCTGTGTCATGGTTTCAGAAAGCCTCATCAAAACTTATTTTTCTTGGATTGTGAGTGTACTAAAGTATTCTACATGATGTGTGGCAAGGGGACATATGATCATTATTGTCATTGACTTCCTTTCCTTCAGAACTTTCATTTCTTGAAAGAAAGGAGAGAGAGAGAGAGAGAGAGAGAGAGAGGAACCCACCTAGGAAAAAAAAAATCAACAGCAGGGAGAGTCACTGTTACTCGCCCCTACAGCTAATGAGAAATGAGGCCAGCTGAGAGCAGGATGATCCTTATTCCAGGTATACTGTAGAACTGAGTGGAACTGCAGATGCTTTATTCATGTTTTGTGGAAAGTAAATTCCTTTCTGATGCTATCTGCTTCTTTTTCTCTTTGCTTTTCTTTCCCTCTTCATTTTTTTTTATTATGACTTTATTCCTTGTTTTGCCCATAAGGCAGGCTGAGTAGTTTGCTTTTTGGTGATCAGTCAAAGAGATCAAATCCCATATCCTCATCAGACTCTTCCAACTCTTCCTTGGCTTCAGCCTTGGCTGGGGCAGCTGCAGCAGCAGTAGTAGCACTGGTGGCAGCAGTGACAGGGGCAGCAGCCATAGATGCAAATGGATCATCCAAGAAGGCCTTGATCTTTTCAGCAAGTGGGGAGGTGTAATCAGTCTCCACAGACAAGCCAGGACCTGCTTGTACCCATTGATGATGGAATGGGGCATGGATGCAAGAGCTGCGTAAGCAATCTGCAGATGCACACTGGCAACATCGCAGACTCCCTCTGGAAAGTGAGAATGCAGAGCTTCCTCTGTAATGTCAAGCACTTCAGTGTTGTAGATGCTGCTATTGTCGAACACCTGCTGAATGACCAAAGCAGAATGGGGAGATGTTCAACATGTTCAGGAGGGTGGCTTCGCTGGCTCCCACTTTGTCTCCAGTCTTAATCAGCTGTGCATCACTCAGGATTTCAATGGTATCCCTGGAGATTTCAGTGTAATGCCCAGAACCTGGAAGAAGGAGGTTTTTTTAGGTCCCAGACTAGTGTTCTGGGCTGGCATGGTGACTTAATTTGCTGCAGTGGCACCAGCACAGGCAGCAGCTGGCATCTTATTGGTCAGCAGCATATTCTTGATCTCAGTGAGGTCTTCCTTGGTGAACACAAAGCCTACATTCCCCCAGATGTGGGCAACAGTTTCTCCAGAGCTGGGTTGTTTTCCACATGCTCTCAGATGGCCTTCCACCATCATTGTGTTCCTGCTTATCAGTACCACAGCCATCCCTCAGAGGGACATGCAGATCTGCTGTGTTTGTTTGGAGCCCACATTGTCTGTTTCCACAATGAAGCATTTTGGATAATCATCCAAAAGTCGGATGATTTTAAAGTAGTTAGATTTCCAGATCATCCTGTCTTTCCTGGGCATCACAGTGGTACATCACGTATTGCCACACAGGGTTTAAAGATGATGTCACTTTCCTGAGGATGCCTTTCTCTCTTCATTCTCTCTTTGCTTAGGTTTTGGATTCAAATAGGGAGAGAGAGAGAAGGAGGGGGGAGCAGGGAAGGAGGGAAAGAGAAGGAGGTTTAGGGAGAGGGAGAGAGATGGAGAGAGAACTGCCTATTAATGTGAACTAGATAAAGACAACTGGAATAAAGGATGAGAGAACCAATGAGTGTAGTGTACCAAATTCCTGCCTTGCCTACAACAAATGTGGAGATTTAGAAATTTGGGGTTCTGATTTTTTCTAAACCTTCCTTACTTCTATTTTGTCCCACACTGAGCATCCCAGATAACTTCTCTGAGATTTAGCATAAATATCTGTAAAATGAGGCAACTAAAAGTTTTGCTCTTGGTGTTTCTTTTCCACTGTAGTGCTCCATAGCTCTAGGTCCAGGACCCAGAGGAAGTATAGAAGTTGATTTTAAGAAGTGTTTATATGCAATTAGAATTAGCAACAAATTTAAATTATGGGTTTGGTTCAGCTTCATTTGAAAAAAGACTTTAACTCTCTAGCTTTGATTTGCTTCAATAATTTTAGAAAATATAATTATCAGTATGAACTAATTTATCTCATGGTTCTTAATTTAAGAAAAAGACTGACAGCAGGCACCAAATAAATTTTGCAAATTAACAACTTAAATGTAATTCTACATTTAAAATATAGCTTAAATAGAAATAAAATAAAAGCCAAGCACAAAAGACAGTGTTCAATAACATAATGGATAAAGAAGCATGTAATTCCAGTCCATTTTAGAATCAGCTAAGTAAAAATAACTATCTACCATCATCAAAGATGTTAACTTCTTATTACATTAAAAAATGTTAAAGAAAACTATCCATCCAAGACAGGAAAGGTGTGATAGAGCAGAATTACATATATACATATAAAAATCACATATAAGAGCTAGAAAATGGAGTCAGAGTAAAGAGACTAAAGAGTGGGGAAAAAAGAGGAATGATGAGGAGAAAAGAAAAAAAAGAGGAAAAGTGTTAAAAATGATAAGAAGAAAAAGTAGAGAAGAGTGAAAGGATAAGGAATAAACAAAAGAAAATATCCACCAGAAAAAGTAAGAAAACAAAAGAAGAGAAAAAGGTTTAGTTGACTCTCTCTCCATTCAGGAACTTTTGAATCTTTGCCAGATTTGGCTTCAAGCCCATATAAGGATTAAGTGTAAATAGCAGCAAAGCTCTAAGCAAGGGAATATTACTTTATACTATTCTCAAATTTCCACTCTCTAGATTCTAAGTCAAGATTTGGGTGCAATAACAGGCTATGCTACTAAATGTGCAACATTATTGTTAAAGGAACACTAATCCTTTGCACTGCTTTGATTAAGATATGCTGGTAAATATATCTGCAAGCCTCATGGTCCAAGGTTCTGACTCATTTGGAACTTTTGGACAAATTTTATTTTTTTTATAATGAAAACTGGTTTGGAACAGGGAATTTAGGTCAATGATAGAATGAAATCACATCTCAGACTTGACTTCAAATGTGGCACCTATCTAAAAGTAAAGTTGATGTGAAGATGCTGCTATCCATCGCTTGACAAGCTGAGATCTGGGAACACCTTTCTTAACCTCCGTATATGAGTTCTTTCTATCTCTCCATTCTTCAAATTCTGGGTTTCCCAAGGTTTGTTCCCAGCTTTCTTTTCTCATACTATCTCTGAATTGTCTAGGAACTACATGGGCTGTGGCTACTGTCTCAACTGTTGATATGGCATTTTGAATATAGGATGATTTCATTAAAACCAATTTTTACAATTTTATTTTACTTTTTAAAATGCAGATATTAGAAGCATCAGAGTCATTTGTAGGAAAATGGATGCACCTCGAGACCATAATCTTAAGTGAAATAAGTCTGACGCACAAGTTTAAAGTTGCATTGTTTCTCTTGTGTGAGAAACACAAATGGTAAATAAAGAGCAGAATAGAGGAAATGGGGAAGTAGGAAGAACATATTCAACTAGGAAAGGGCATGAGGAAGGAGAAAGGGAAGGAGGGGAAAAGAAGAGAATGGAAATAAAGTATATGGTTTGTGGCTAGATATTCCTCCAAAGCCTCATGCAGTCATAGGTGAGGCTTTTTCAGAGGTGGTGGCCAGATCTAGAGTGTGTGATGCTGGAACTGATTCATGGTCCAATGCTCAAGGGCACTAGGGTTAAAAGTGTTAGTGGTACCCACTCTATGCAGTCTGCATAAGATAGAAGGGGCAGAAAGGCATTGTTAAAGTCCTTTGTTGCTTTTCTTCCTTCTGTTCACCAGGAACTATTATTGCCCCTCTGCTGTGCTACCTTGCCCTGGAGCCCACTGATTATGGACTGAAACCTCTATGAACTGTGAGCTACATAATAAATATATTTATAATATAAATATATAAATAAGTATTTCCTCTGTTAAGTTGTGGTTGTTGGGTGTTAAGTCTCAGCAATGAGAGAAGTAACAACAGTTTTGTAAATGGAGAAGGGAAGGATTGAAGAGAGGGAAGGGGAATGGGATAAAAAAGAAGAATTAAGATACACTATAATACAGATACAAATGCCCTATGATGAATGTGATCAGTATGTATGACAAATGTGTGCTAATAAAAATTGTTTTTAAATTTAAAAAACCCAGTAACATTATTTCTTGTGACAGCTTAACTGTAAATGTGGCTGGCTTGGGAGCCACCAACAGGATTAGTAAAATACACTTCTGGGGTGTCTTGTTGGGTAATGAAAGCATGACACCAGAGTCAATTTCTGGTCCCTGGAGCTTTCCTACTGTGGCACCATCCCCCTGCTCTGCTTCTTTGTCTCCACAAACTAAATTACTTTGCTCGGCCACACCCGCTGTCATGATGTTCCTTCTTCGAGCTGGCTTAACATGGACTGAACTTTCTGAAACCATGAGCCAAATAAACTTCTCTGTCATGTTGCAAGTGTCAGGTAGTTTGTCCCAGTACCTGAAAGCTGACTAATATGCTTATGTTGTTCACCTTCTATTTCTACTGGACACTGCTATTCTTCCTAGCCTACCTGAATATTCTCCTCTGCACCCATACTGTACTATCTATTCTGACAAATAACAACAGCTCAGATCTTTCTTGAGATTCAAATCAATATATTTCTTTGCTACTCTGGTTAGCACTTTCAAACTCAGTATATTCCAAATTCAACACATATCTTTCTCATTCTCACCACAAAACTATCTTTATTCATTTGTTCCTCTTATACCATTCACTCAGTTATTTAAGTTGGAAATTTGAAAACTGATCTTGAATTTTTCTCTTCTTGTACATTTAATCCAGTCTTACAGATTAATCTTTTATTACAAATTCTAGGAACACATACTATAGTTGAACTGTGAAAGTGAGTAAGTCACTGTAAGTAAAACTAAGACTTAAGTTTTCAGGGATGTCACAGATGCACACTTTTTAGATAATTTGCTTACTTTTATATAATAAGAGGTAATTCATAGGGCATCCCATTAACAACAAAAGTAATATTTGGAAATCATGTTTAACAAATTTTGTAACTAAAGCATTAATTTCTTATGGAGACAATATGGCGGCTAGGCATCATCAAATCTCTTGAATGACACGGCAAAATGTTTCACAATATCATCTACCTGGTAGGATTCAATGTCAGAATGTCTCATCGCTTCCAATCCTGAGTAGATTTATAGGGTGTAAAGCGATGCTTATTTAATGGAACCAGGCAAGTCAAAGCAACACTACATTAATAGCTTTGATACATAAAGAGTATTATAATAAAATCATGTTATTTGAGTAGCAAAATTTACTTAATATACTTGTAAATCAAAATCTAATATTCTACTTATGAAAATCTATGGAATTCTTCTTCATAGTGGCCATTAATGATGGTTTATTCTGAAAACGTGTAATTGTGTGCAGTTTCATTTTGTTTACACAATCTGTGAATTTTAAGTTTAAATTTTATGACATGTTATCCAACACATGATAATAAATGTCAATATCATACTCTTCCATTTCATATAATAGATAAATTCTCAAAAGTTTTTTCTTTGAAGAAATTTGGAGGTTTGAAAGTTGTTATTGTACTTTGACACTGATACTCTTCACGGTCATAGTTCTTCTAACTATTAATAATTTATTATTAATCTCTCAGATGATAATATCTTATTTTAATACCTAGAAAACACAACTATAGAAATTTAAGAATTTACTGGACTATGACAGTGACATTTTTAAATAAAATGTGAAAGCCAGTTCAAGAAAACCACTTATTTCCTGGCTAAAATAACATTTGAAGAATCATTTGATAAAATCCTCAATGTTTCAGGAATCTTTAAATGTCTTCTCCTCACAGGAATATCATACTACATAATTTAAAGTTCCCCTCATGGTATGCTTTTTGTCTATTCACGAACTTGTAGAAAATCTGAATTCTTTTTGTTGCTGTTGTTACAAAAATTACAGACAACACAGAGAAAATTTTGGATTTCTTTATCTTCCTCATTACCTCCAGACTAGTTCAGCTCCTGCATCCAGCCAAGAGGACTAGATTTATTTTTTCTCCTGAAGACACTAAAAAGCATCGTAAAATAATGGAAAGAATAGTTATCAGATAACAAGCATTAGACTTCCCAGGACAGGATATTCCTGCTTGGTGCAGAACAGGAGAGCCTACTCAAGCTGGCTGAGTTAGAAACATGAAACTATGTGTCCTGGGAGGTTGAGGTGACCAGAGCCCAGAAGACAAAGAGAAACGGGAAGAGATTTTCTCTGACAGGAGACTGAGTGCACTCTGGAGATGGGACAGTTTGGCTGAACATTCGCTGTATGCACAGAAGGAACTATTTGAGGCTGAGAATGAGCTACCCAAAAGCAGCAGAGGAAACTAGATCATGTTCTCACCAGACAAAATGCAAACTTCACAATTCATGGAATATTGGGTACAGGGCTCTAGTGGGTATTGCCTTTTCTGTGAAGAAAAATTCACCCTAAACTTAACACTGTCAGGTTGTCCTAAGCAAAGATTGTCCAAAGAGAGCTTTGGAAATATCAAACTGCTTCCAGGGATTTAACATCTACCCAAAATGATGCTAGAGAATATTTATAGACACCCCAAAGTATCTGGCACCAAACCTGCAAAATTCATATTTAACATCTATAAAAAATGCCATGTATTTAAAATCTGGAAAATGTAAATTATAATGAGAAGAAAAATCAGTCTATCTGAACTGACTCAACAGTGACACACATAATAGAATTAAGGCACAAGGACATTAATAGAGTCACAATACTATGTCCCATCCATTCAAGAACACAGAAGAAAGACTGAGCATGTCAACAAGTACTAGTGATATAAGAGGCACTGGTAATATGGTGAGAAGTCCACTGGATAAAACTAACAACTATCAAAGAAGAAACAATTAGGAAACTTGAAGATAACAGTAACAGGACACTTCTGAAAGAAATGAAAATTTATGAGGAGATTGTGAGCTGTAGGACAAATTACAGCAACTTGACTCATATGAAATTAGATCTTCTGAAAAGAGGAAAAAGGGGAAAGTACAAGAAAATATTTCAAAGAAATTGACCCAATTTTCCCAAGCACAATAAAAGTGTCGAGGCGGGAGGCTGAGGCAGGAGGATCGCTGTGAGTTCGAGACCAGCCTGGGCTACATAGTGAGTTCCAGGTCAGTCTCAACTACATTGTGAGACCCTGTCTCAAAAAACCAAATAAATAAATAAATAAATAAACAAATAAAAAAATATAAATAAAGTGTTGAGGATGCCGTCAGCCCAGAATTCTGTGCCCATCAAAATATCTCTCAAAAACAGAAGTAAAATGAAAAGTGTAAAAAAATAGAAAACTTGAATGGGTTCCTCTAAACAGACTTGAGTTACAGGAAATGTTATAGGAATTCCTTTGGGTAGCAAGAAATTGCATAAAAATCATATAAGTCATATCTGCACTTATCCAAAAGAATAAGGACACGAAAAAATACTTTGGCATTTTTTTTTTCTGTGCAGGGTTCAAATCCTGAACTTCATGTGTGCTGAGCCAGAGCTCTGCCACTGAGCCAGACTTTCAGTCCAAATTTGGGTATATACTTTCAAAGCTATTTCTTTTTTAAAAAATTTACTTTAAAATAATGAATTCTGAGTAAAAATAGTAACAATGTATTATGGGATTCATAATAGACACAGAAATAGAGTTAGCATAGAAACTATACATGTTCTTACAGTATACACAATTTGTGTAATCATGATTTGTATAAGACTATAAGTTAAATATGTATACAGTAAACCTTACAACAATAACTAAAGCAGTACAATAAAACGTTATGGATAATAAGCCAACAAAATGATTAAAAAGTCATAAAATAACCAATCTAAAAGAATGCAGGATAAAAAAGAGAAGAAAGAAAGGAAAAAGAGAACGAAAAATAGAAAACAATGAGATGATGTATTCAAACTCATACCAGTCATGGCACTAAATATGAATAAACAAGATATCACAATTAAAAGGCCAAAATCCAAAATTGTCAGAATGGATAAAACAGCAAGAATTTAATTATGTATGTCCTTCCAATAATAAACCCACTTTATATATAAAAACAGTTAAAAGTAAGAGGATGGAAAATCATGCACAAAATAATAACTTTAAAAAGATTTAGAGTGTATATATTCATATTGAAAAAGTTCATTTAATAGCCTATAATTCTACTACTGATAAAGTGTTATTTTCTAACAACAAAGGTATTAATCCAAGTAGAAAGCATAATAATTCAAAATGGTTATGCTCCTGATAACAGAACTTCAAAACGCATGAAGTGAAACTTTTAGAACTACGAAAAAAGAATAGATCAATTCACAATTATTGCCATTGATCTCAACATTTTTCTCCAAAGTCTTATTTTTTTTCTGGTACCAGGGATTGAAGCCAAGACCTTCAACTGGGCTACAACCCCAGCCATTCTTTAAGTTTTTGTTTTTAGACAGGGTCTTGCTAAATTATGCAAGAGGACTCAAATCCGAGAACTTCTTGCATCAGCTTCCCAAAGAGCAGGAACTACAGGCATAGACCATCATGCCTAGCTATTTTTCAATCACTGACAGAATAAGGAGATAGGGTAATCACTAAGTACATAGATTATCTGAAAATAATTCTTAATGACCTGACTTGAACTGATATTGATGGGGAATTCTACCATCAAAAAGCAGAACACATTATTTTGCTGTTCATCTAGAATCTTTTCCATAAAAGACTACAGTATGGGGAAAATAGTAAAAATTGAAAAGAACTCAAATCAAACAACGTATATTCTCTGACTACAGTGGAATGAAAATTGAAATCAAAGGCAAAAAGAGGACCATAGTAAGTGGCCAGCATTTCAAACCTGGAATAATGGGGTTAAGAACTCTAGATATGGGCAGATGACATAGCTCAGTCCGGGTCAGTGGTGTTGTGCCTGCCTCATGAGTGCAAGGTCATGAGTTCTATCCCCAAGACTGCAAACCCTAGATACACACTCTTTCGATCAAACCCTAAATACACACTCTTTCGATCAGGGATAGAAACTCTCCTATTAATCACATCTAATTATTTTCTCATGGTACTATTGTGTTTATTCCCTTTTTATCTAACAGAGTGAAAGTTTCAGCTCTTCCTTCTATTTATTAGAAAATACAGAAAGCGATTTTGTCTACAGTTGGAATGATTTTCAACCATAGAATCACTCAAGGAATTTAGGGGGTTTTAAAAAATATTTTTATTGTGGTTAAAAAATGCATAATGTAAAACTTTTCACGTAACCATTTTCAAGACTGCAGTTCAGTAGTGCTAAGCAGGTTTCCATTATTGTGCAAACAATCTCTAGAGCTTTCTCATCTTGTGAAACTGAAACTTCACACACTTAAACAATAATACCCATTCCCCATGTCTGGCCTTCAACATAAGGCAACTATCATTGTAATTTCTGTCTGTTAAGTTTTATTATTCAAGACACCGGATAGTATACTGCACTTGTCTTTTTGTGACTGCCTATTTCCCTTAATATAATGTCCTCATGGTTCATCTGTGGTATACATATGTCAGAATTTCCCTCCTTTTTATAGGGAGCTGTTTAGAGATTCCAATGTCCGGGTCTCGCCCCATTCCAAGGGGCAGCATAACTAGAGGAGGAGTCCAGTACCTCTATGTTTTAAATATCCCTGGGTGATTCTGATGAACAAGAAACCTGGTGTCAATCTTTAGTGCCAGAAAAAAATATTCAAAAATGACAACTAAATATCCTGAGGGGTCAGAGAGGTGGAAGAACTGAGAAAACAAGTCAGAGAGGCTGCTGCAAGATAGGTAGGGGTATATTCAGGCTTCCTTGGAAAACACCAGCTGGTCCTTTCTAACACTGACCTTGATAGTGGAGGAAGTAACAGGGATTCTTTCCTCCAGGCCTTGCTCCACCTGGTGTCCTCTAGGCTCCACTTGTGCCCCTTGGGAAGGTCAAAGACACTGTGCCAAAACTATAGGAAGCCCCTCCCTACCCCATTCTTTGCCCCTTCTGGGTCAACAGACAATGCTGAATGATTTAAGTAAAAAATTTTTTAAAAATTATTTTAAGTTTCTCAGAAAATCATTGTAACAACCATTTGTTTATATAAAAACACATTAACATTCAAGTTCAGTTTGTAGTTCAGCTAATTATTGCAGTTTGTTCCAGTGCTTAGTTCAAAAGTCCCTGATTAGAAAGATATGTTTCAAATTATCCCCATAAACATAAAATATAATAGATATATTGTTTTGGAAATTAACTGTGTTTTTATGAAAGCCTTAGGCAGATATAATAAGAACAGCATTTATTTTCACATTCTGTAGAATTTAAAAATAATAGCTTTTGTTCTCCCTATTATGTAGCAGGAAAACAAGCTGTAATTTAAATGTGGGCTAATGAACTTTACCTTCTGTTCTATTGCCTGAAAATATAAATTTTGATAGCCAAATTAGTTTTTCCATAATAGTTGTAGTGTACTGAAAGCAACAAAGAACTCTTATTTATTAGTATGTGAGAGTAACCTAAAGACAGTTGCTGTTAGAGAATTGTACTTACAAGGCCAAGATAATATTATCATACAGTGGCCATTTGGTTGTTCTATTCCATGCTACACTCTCAGTCAGCAGTTTTTAAAACATTTTAAATAGTTATAAAAGACAACTAAAATTTTACTGATTCTACCACTTATTCATCCATAAATGTCAGAGTCTAGTAACAGACAGGAGGAGGTGCACATAGATAGTAAATTATGATGTGATAGGACCGGACACTATCTTAAATAGTTGCAACTGTGACTCCAGATCCCATAGTACATTGGTTTTTAAATTTTTACAACAATCTTGTAGCTTTTTTTTTTTTCAGACACAAGCAGCTTCATTACTAGCCTATCTGAGGTCATAATGCTAGTAAGATGGAGGGAGAGCTCCTGTCTTCCTCTCTCCTTCCCTTCCCAAACTGCTTCTTTTCCTTTCTTCTTTCTCCTCTCATTCCGTATTTTCCTGCTTCCCTCCGTTATCTCTTTATTCAGTAAAGAGCAAGTTTCTAAATGCTCCCAGGACTACACTTGGGGTGGGGGTGAGGAGACTAGAGTGAAGAAGGAAGGGTGTCAGAAGACAAGGCTGGAAGGGTCTGTGGGGTGTGAGCTTGACATACGGTCAGGGAATTTGCACTTTCGGCATGGCCAAGATCAGCACTCTATAACAGGCAGACATTCAGATTTTTCACGAAACAGCTATATATTTATAGCTTATAGATGTGTAAAACATTGATTTATATAGCCATTTGTGGCATATTGTATAACGTATTTTAAACTTGAAATGTTTAATGAATTTTAATGAGTCACATACACTAGAATAATACATATACATGAGGGCACATTTTTGTATAAAAACCTAGTTTAGTAAAATTCAATGCAATACTTTCATTCAATTAACATTGATCCAGTCAACTATAACATTGTGTTGGGAAAGATTCATTTAAAATGTATACTTGAAAATAGCACAGATCCCCTGTCTAATATATCCATTTGGATATATTAGATATTGCCATCATTGGTTGTCACTGCCTCTAACAACTGCATTGGCCCCTAGCTTGGAACTCCAGTGGCTTGTATTTTTGATCTAACCCATTTCTCATGGTGATACAGGAAACATTTTGTAGAGCATGGCTCAGGTCATTCATGACCCAAAAGCTTTGGCCAATTTCTCTTTCTTGGGCACTGACATACTACCTTTGTTTGGCACTTCGAAAATCAACATCAGGCTTCTTATCTGGTCATTTTAGGATTGGGACATCAGGGGTCACACACTTTCTCTTTGTGTTTATTTCCCATAAATCATAGACATGAACTTTAGAAACCCCCAAAATATAGAGGTCTTTGGTGTCTCCACGAACTTTTTCACCTTACATTTTTTATCTAAAATATTGTTTCAATAGGTTTGTCTCAAATATTATATTTTTAGCTAAGTTTACAACCAATTTTCTTCTTATTTGAAATGTCTATTGGGCTAGATCCTCTCTAGACCACGATGATCTGGTTATTTGTCCTATTAACTTCCACTGACTTACTCATTTTGAGATGTCAGAATTATACCTCGAATTTCTACAATATTATTTCATAGAAGTCAATAATACATATGAATATTATATAAGAACCCAACAAAATTATACTTTCATAATGGGGGGATTCTAGAAAAATACATTTACATTTAAATGAAAATAGAATCATTGACTTATTAAGTACATAGCCAGTCTGCTTTAGGGTTGCATATTACAAGTTAATCTCCTGGACACTTTAATTATATTTTTTAGTTGTTTAATATTGAATCAATACTTATAAGTTGCAACCTTTTTGAAACATAATAGTTAATTTATTCTATCTCTTTGTCTTACCTACAAACAAGCACACATTTATGTTTCTCCTAACCATAGTGTCACTGCATTTTTCAGCTTTCCAGATTATTGTGCTGGTACCTGAAATCACAGGATATAGTACTGCAGGCTGGCACAGCAGAGCATAGTGCCAGTGAGTGTTCTAATAAGGTATATTCGTATTGCATCCTTAAAATTGATGAGAAGATAAAATTTCAGAAGTACTTTAAGTGCACCATCATAAATTGGCTTGATATTCATTATTATAGTATAGGTAACTGTGAGTTCATTTGGTATTCATATGGATGTGTCACATTATACTTTCAGAGGTGTTACATTATAATTTAGTATTCGTTAATGGTTACTAAAACTAAAATGTCACTAAATTTCCTAATAGAACACATTTTAAATAAATTTAACCCAGGAAGATTATTAGATAAAACCTCTGACAATTAGCTTCCTTCCTCAATGAGGAGAAGATTGATTTCTAATGTATTGGACATTATCACTTTAAACAATGTATTAATCTAAAAAGTGCTATATGTATAGTCTACTAACAAAATGTCAAGGTAAAGTAATAATTTTTCTGTGCTTTAAGAGGTTATTTTTGGATAATTTTAACTAGATCAGATGAGCATGCCGTTTGCACCTTGCAAACATATAAATGTATTTCCTTTTATTCCAGATTTTTCAGAAAATGTCACTCCCTCCAAACACTTTTGTCCAAAACACAATGCTTAGGGAGAGAGATTAAACAGATTAGAGCAGGAAGGCTGGGGCTCAAAAATGTTAACTTGGACACTGTTTCAAAGATCTCAGTGGATTTTATTTTTGATTGTATAATCAGGCACCACTTCATCACAAAAGAGTATTTCTTCGCCTTAAATTTTAAAACAACAGAGCAAAGATAGATAAAGGCGATAGATATAAATTTTTAATTTAAGCCTTTGGCAGCAGGTATGCATTCCCATTAAAAATTTTATCTGCACATCTGAACCAAAATCCACCTCTTCTAATTTTTCTCTAAAATGGACCTAAGACAACTGTCTCATGACTCAAATGTTGGTCTTATTTATTCCTGAATGCTGACCCTACTTATTCCTGGGAGCTCTTCTCCTTGAAAAAGCTATTATTTTCTTTAACTAGGAAGCAAGACTACTTGTTAACACTGTAGATCTCCCAATATCCCAAGCAGAAGTAGAAACGATTAGTGGTGGCCACACGGATTCAGGAATAGCCATCCTGCAGTCCACAATAATTGCAGTTGCAGGCACTGTGCAGTGCAGTGTGCTGGGAGACAGGTTTATGCGAATCATTTCAAGATTTCTTCATATGACCTAGCTAGATAGATGAAATCACTACTGTGCCAATTTCACCAAAGAGGAAAATGAGACAGAGTTTCTCAAAACAACCTTATGTGAATTAGCGGCCGGTTTTAAATCCAGGCAATGTGATACCAGAAATAATACATCTCAGAAAGCACAGTCTCAAAAATTAAAATATTGTAGGGAAAGACAAAAGCAATGAAATCTAAGAATTATAACTTCTCTGAACATTAGTAGACAAAGAAGTATGGGTAAGAGAAACAGGACACATTAGAAACTGGTGACATGAGAAAGGGATGTGGTCACTACCCCTGCGCATGGAGAATGGGGCCAGATCCACTAACCCATTGTGTGCCTTGATCAACTTGTGGGAGACTTTACTGTGTCTGAGGATAAGTAATAATTAAATACACAGCTGGAGCCTATGTGAAACAATGACAAAAGCGAGAAAGTAGCATCTGGAGTAGACTAAGAGAAAGTATATATTGATAAAATTTGTTGGGGGCCAGGCATGGTTGTACATGACTGTAATTCCAGCATTTGGGAGACTGAGGGAGGAGGACTGCTGTGAGTTTTAGGCCAGCCTGAGCTATATAGTGACTTCAAGGCCAGCCCAAACTACTTTATGAGATCTTGTCTAATAAAACTAACTAAATACATAAATACATACATACATACTTCTGTGGTATAAGAGAAAATATAATGAAACTATTTGCTGTCTTTAACAGAATACATAGAATGTGGCCTCTGTAAAACTGGAGACTCTAATAAGGAAATCAAGTGAAGGGAAACAAAGCAAATGTAACAAAACAATTGGATGACATAAGAACGTATGGTTTTGTGTTCCAAAAGGACAGGAAAAAGAGATTAAAAGAGAAAATACATCTGAAGAAAAAAATAGACAAAAACTTATCAAATTTGGCGGAAATCATAGATTTTAGAACTTCAACATAGCATAAACATAATAACCTCAAAGAAGCCATGCCTGGACACATCATAATCCAACTGCTGAAAATCAAGGATAAAGAAAAAAAATCTAGGAGAAAATGATATATTAAAATTATTTCAATGTCTATAAATTTCCTATCAGAACATATGGAGGCCAGAATACATTAAAATGGTATTTTTATGATGCTCAGAAAAAAGAACTGTCAACTCAGAATTCCCTATCCAGTGAAAATGTCTTTCCAGAATGAAGGATAAGTGAGAATATTTATAGGTGAGTTAAAAAAATCTAAGAAAACTCATTGCCAGTGTCTTAGTTTCTCATTGTTGGGACAAAATATTGACCACTACATGTTAAAGGAGGAAAGTTTTATATTAGCTCACAGTCCTGTAAAAGTTTTGGTCCATGGCAGAATGGTACAACAGGAGAAACAGTCTATGGAAAGGCAGGCAGGAAGCAGTGTAGCTTTTTTCTTTTTTCTTTTTCTTTTTATTCCATCCAGGTTCCAAATCTATTGTTGCCACCCATACCCAAGGTAAGTCTACTGTCTTCAGAAAGTCCATCATCCACATCTAGAACCATACCAAACCAAACAGTTGACTAATCCAGTATCACATACCCATGATCCACTCACTCCCCAAAACCCCATCTATAAGCTCATGAGGCTTTGCGGCGGGGACACTGGCTATAAGCCATAAGAGTCAGTATACCTGCTATGCCAAAATTGCTGAAGGAAACCATTTAAATTAAAGAGAAATGACACAAGAGGAAGCCAGAATCTTAGGACAAAACAAAAGCATTAGAGATGAAATATATCTGTATAAATATAAAGACCATCTATTTAATCTTGGCTTTTACATATTAGCTAATTTGCACTAAAATTATGTCACTGTCTTGTGAAATTTTCATGACACATATAACTCAATCACAATTTTAATGTAAAGGTGGGAAGGGAGATAAAGGGACCCCTAAGGTTTCTATGTTAGACATCAAATGATGCAACATTTCCTCAAGCAGTGAAAGGTCAGGTATGTATGCTGTGATCCATAAAGCAACTTCAGAAATAATATGAAGAAATGTCAGGTAGCTAAGAGATACATTAAACACCAAGATATTCAAATAATCTTAAAAGTGGCAGGAAAGGGAGACAAAGAGAGGAACATAATACCAAAAACAGGTGGCACAAAGAGAAAATAATAAAATAATAGGTGCAAATCCAGTAATATTAACAATCATGTTATAAATGAACAGTAAAAAACTGATTGGTAAATAGTAGTCCAGAGAGAAAATAAAGCTAGTCTTCGCTTTTGTTTCCTCTTTTTAATGCCTACAATCCAAGAATGGGTTTGCATTTTGAATGGCTCAATTTTCAATAGTTTTATAATAAAAACTTACATAACATTCCCAAATCTGCCTCTTGAACTGCAAAGCCTTACATTTACTCTCTGATATTTAAGAATAAGTTTGCCTATTCTTGGCATATTTTTAAAAAATCATTTCAAAATATGCAGGAAAAGAATTAGCCAATATCAACACTCACCCATAATAATAATAAAGACTCAGCACATTAGTAATAGCAATAAATTCCTCAAATAGATAATGGGCATCTATGAAAAATTCATAGCCAGTGTCATACTTCATGGTGAAAGACTGAATTACTTGAACAAGGGGAAGTTTCTTACTTTCATGACTCTTGTCCAACTTTTAAGGGGAGTCAAGTAAAATAAAAACAAGATATAGATGAAGAAAGTTGTTGCTATTTCTGTATATCTAGTTATTTCCATGAAAATATTTCACAAAACCTGCAGAACCACTACTCGAAATAAGAAATGTAGTAGGCCTCAAGGTTGATATAAAATTATATTTTTATATACTAGCTACAAAATACTGCAAAATAACTAAGTTCTATTTCATTAAAGACAGTTATAAAATAGGAACAAATTTAATAAGATATTCATGACTTCTGCACTGAAAATGACAAAACATTGCTGACAGAAAGTAAAAAAACAAAAACTTGAATGATTGAAAAGGTATGTCATATTCATGGACTGCAAAAGGTAACTTCCTCTACAGGTGGGGAGGGAGGGGATTGGTAGAGTGACTGCAATTCTAAACACAAGTCCAATGGGTTTTTCTGTTTCTGTTTTGTAAAAATTAGCAATATGACTTCTACAATTTATAGGAAATGCAGAGAATTTAGGAAAGCCAAACAACAAAACTACAAATACCTGAAGATTTTAAGAATGATTTTAAAGCTGTAGTTTGAAATTGATAAAAATAGACAAACTCAAATAAATAGGTGAAACTAGAGAACCCAGAAACAGATCCATATACATAAAAGTCAATTGAAATTTTTCCTTGTTTTGGGTTTTGTTTTTGGCTTTCTTCTCCCCCCTTTTTTTCTTTTGAAGGGCTGGTCAGTTGTTTTTTGGAGAAAAACACCAAGCCAATAGGGAAAAGATAACATTTTCACAAATGACACTGGATCAACTTAATATTTTGAAAAAGTAGACATAAACTCATACCTCATACCATTTACACAAAAATTAATCATTAGTTATAGGATTATAGGACTAAATATACAATATAAAAACATGAACATTTATAAAAAAAATAGGAGATTCTGGGGCAGGCAAAATTTTACTAGACAAGTACCAAAAGCCAAAACATAAAGTGATAAATTGGATTTTATCAGAATTAAATATTTTTGCTTTTCAAAATAGAAATCTTTAATAAGAAAATGAAATGCTGCCCACAGGCTGAAGTAAAATATTTAGATAAAGCACATTTATAAAATATGTATAAAATATTTACAATTAATCATAAGACAATCTAAAAATGGGTAAGATATTTGAGCAGGCGCTTTACAAAGGAAGATATTAAACACATAAAGGCATCCACAGAAAAATGTTCACATCATTAGTAATCAGGGAAATGTCTAATCACTATATTTTCATCAGACTGATTAAATTTAAAAGGAACAGCCATATCAAGGGTTTGGTGGGGATGTAAATTAGCTAGAACTCTCATACACTACTTGTGAGAATGTCAAATGGAAATTTACTTGGAAATTTCTTAAAAAGGTAAACATAGACCACACAGAAAAATATGACCTAACCAATTATACCCCCAAGCACTTCCTTAAGAGAAATGAAAATATGTATTAAGCAGACTTGTATATCAATTTGATTGCAAGAGCAATGAGACTGAAAACAGTTCAAGGATATATTTGAAGAAGAGAAGGTGAATAAAGTATGATATATATAGTAAAATATGACTTAGCAATAAAAACGAAAACAGTACTGATGTATGCAACAATGAGCCTGAATATCAAAGTTACATGCTTATTAAAAGAAGCCACCTCCCCGACACAGCGTACATGCTGCGGAATTACACTCTGAAAAAAATTTTAAAACTAATCCATAGTGCCAGAAACCTAAGCCAATGTTTTCCTGGCAACAAAGAAGTTTTAGAGGTGAAGGAATGTTCATTATCATAACTGTAGAGATGATTTCATGAGTGTACACATGGGTCAGCATTTATCAACTTGTATTCTTTAGTGTGGTTCATACTTTAGTGAAGCAGGAAAAATAGCAAAGTTGAACACTAGTATAGATGCTTATATAAGAACAATAAATGTAAATGATGATATTTTCCATACCGCTCCAAAAGTTTTATATACATAAAATTTTAAATGAAGTTGAAATTTCCTTTGAGATCTGAATCACAGTCGTGCCTCTCTATCTAGTTTTTTTGTATTTTAATATAATAGAGTTACTTAACATTTATATGAAAGGATCACAGTCATTGCTTCTCAGCCTTTTGGCTAAGATCAGGTGAAAGCATCATTGCATTTTTATTTATAGTTAATAGATTTGCACAAGTTACAAAGCTGCTATATTTTGGCAAGGATATAGAGACAGCAACACATGTATGCCTCTTGCTAAAGGGAAAAAAAATTAGTCAAATTAAGTATATGCATGCACGCTGCAGCCATCAGTTCTGTACCTGAGGCTACACCTTAGGAAACCCCCAGTTTCATGAAGTGACACATATCAGAAGGGTCACTGCAGTATGATTAGTGGTGATGAGGCAGTGAAGGCAACTGAGCATGATCATGAAAGAAGAGGATAGGAGGGGCCGGGATTTAGCGCAGCGGTTCCGTGGCCTGCCTTGCAAGCGCAAGGACCTGAGTTCAATCCCTGGTACAAAAAAAAAAAAAAAAAAAAAAA
>NW_022900926.1:40531962-40543885 GCF_012274545.1 Fukomys damarensis
GAGAGAAGAAGGATAGGTAAACAATGGTGGAAATATACTAGGGAATAATCTTTAGCTATCCTCAGTAACAGATAAGATATGTTTTTAGTAATTCAAATAGACTCGTAGGCTCCCCTTCTAGAGCCTCTCTGCTTTCTGTTAAGAGAAGCTGAGTTATTTGATGAACATTAATAGTCTCCAATGCCTTTCAGCTTCCAGTCTGGTTTGACCAATGAGGACTTTGGCAGAAGCAAAGAAGTGAAGAGGAGAGACTGACCTCTCAATGGCAGCTTCCTCCTCTCCTCATACCAACCTTTCTGCAAGACCTCCAGAGTCAAGGGATCTTTCCCAACTGTCTTCCTTTCTGGCTTAAGATTGTTAAAAGTTCTGTTGTCACTAGCTCTATGGGCTGCTTTATCAGTTGGTTTGCCTCCTCGCAACTTCGAAAGTCACTACAAATAAATTCTTTTCAGGTTGTCCTGAATTTATAGAGGAGAATTTGGCAATACGTAGGAAAAGTAAAAATGGCCATTTTCTATGATAGATAGTCTACTCCTGATTGTACCCTAGGAAATTGTAAAACATGTGATTCAGGACAAATCAACACAGTTGTTCATTGGGTGTGTGCGTGCTTGTGCATGTGCATATGTATACTGTGTTAATATCCTAAATGCAGCAGCTATTTCAGCCAATTTATTTTTCAAAAACATTGGGGAAGATTCTACCAATTAAGTGACTTCAATTAAACAACTTCAGACCACTGGCCCATAACATTTCATTTATATTTGGTAATAGGAGGTAGGAAATCCATAGTTTCTAAAGTTTGAGTAAGAGTTATTTGAAGAAGAGAAAAATGTCTTCCACGCTTGTACTTTGAAAACACTTTGGGTAAAAAACTGTACAGTTACCTGAGTGGTGCAATTATCCCATCTACAAACAATAGAGCTTGGTTTATTGTGCTTGATCACGTTATAATGCAGCTGTGCTTCATGCAAAGCAGAAATACATGAATGTAAAATGATGCTGTTTGCTGAAAATAACTTAGCCTCTTGATTTTAATTGTCTAAGTTAAGGAAAACAAATTGATATCAATTCAGGTGTACATCAGGACTTAGAACATATACAAACTATCTGCTCAAAACTTTTCAATAGTTTCCTTAATGTTTCTGAGTAGTTTGTATAATCATCGTGACTTTGGGATGGTAAAATGAGCTGTATTTAACCCTCAGAACCAGTCAGTGGGTAGCATCTGTACTGTAGCTGCAGTCCTGGACAAAACAGCCCTTCCCTAAAAGCAGCAGAAACATGTGACAGTTTGATCATCTTCCACGCACAGCTTCCATCTCTCCATATTAGGTAATGGTATCTCTTTCCTCTGGGAAATCCATCCCATATGGTAAGTCAGGGATTACCCACTGCCATAGTCAAGGAGTGGCCAGGTTATTCAACACATTCTGTTTCCTTGTCCACCATCACTAGGTTCTGCAGTTTCCCAAGGCTACCCAATGAAAACTCATACTAGCTCACTTCTGCCAGAGTTACTGGAATAAATGGATAAACCTTCTTTGAGTTTACTGAACCTATAAAATATGGATCATTGGCTGCCAGATCATGGCATCTTCCATTTGGTAGAGAGGTGACATGATGAGAAGGATCCAAGCCTCTGGTCAGGCTGTGCCTGAAGCCAGCATACTATTTGGCTTCTGCACATAAGCCGACTTTCCCACTTAGCTAGGGTGGGTTTCTTTATGATGCAGCCAAAAGAGCCCTGAACACTAACAGTAATCCAGTCTGAAACTGAAGAAAAGTTGATTCTGGAGTCCATAGATGTACCTTAGTAGGTTACACATATGAATTGGAAGAACCTGTCCAAACTTTGAGCTTCAGAATCACATGTAAACATAGTATTTATACTGTTGCTGCATAAAGACTTAAAATTTATTCAAAGTAAAAAGTAAAAAAAAAAAAAATTCGTATGCGATTTTAGTTAAGTATATGCTTGTGACCTCACTCCAGAAGTTAAATTCATGAGACAATGACATCTCATGGCCACATACCCAAATTTCAATGTATTTAAGAGGAACATAAATCAAAGTTTTCAGGAAATGCCACTTTTTCTGTTGGGCTATCATACGAACACTTAAATCTCTAGGACTATGAGATTTCAGTCATTGAAATCGTAAAGTAAATTCCTTGACAATAACAACTTCCTAGTAAGCCTGGTCCTTAAGATTTAGTTACATAAATTCTAAAAGATAGAGGGACTCTTGGCACACTACTCTACCAGGAAAACAGACATACGCTAAAGATATCAAAATTTCTTTTTCAAATGTTTTATAGCTTCAATAGCATGCATGAGTCTAGTTCAAGTGTAAATATAATTTTTACAAATAATAGCTATAAAAATGATTGTTTCCCAACTCCTTAAAGAGAAGCATACATAAAAGACTCGCAGGTCTTTGCTGTTTGAGGTTGTGGATCTAAATAAATGGCATCATACATTTTTGCTTCCATGTTATCTTTGGTGAAGTTCCATCAGAAAATCTCTGCTTGCTGAGTCATCCTGCTCTCTAATGGATAAATATATAGGAATCATTTTCCTACTCTTTTTTCCTTCTTCTTGCCAAGACTCATTTGCAAATGATCTCAGGATTTAGTTCCCTGCTATGCAAAAATTATTAGAAATGTCCAACCAGAAGAAATAAAAAGTTATTTTGAGCTCTATGAATTCAGACATTCATTTTAATACATAAATATGGGCCTATATTGATAATATTTGCGAATAACACCACTGATTAGAAGCCATTTCAAAACTATAGATCAGAGAGCAGCCATATTTAAAAGCTACAATATTTAAAGGGCAAAATTTGCATAAACAAATGCTTATTTTCCAGTTAGGATTTTGAATAAAAAAAATCTGGTCTATGCAAATAGTCCAAATAAAGAACTCATGGTATATGAGCAAAGTGATTTCCAATGTTGAAACTTAGTTTTATTTGGAGAGGCTTTATATTTAAGGCTTCTACTTAAGAAGAATTTCATAGAATATTAACTTTCAATACCTTAACCACTTTAGCTTCTCAGGTGAGTTATATGCCTCCATTTTAGTACAATTTACATTTCTACACATTTATTCTCTTTCCCAAATCTCATTAGTTTTCATCATCTCTGATGTGCTACATTCTTGAATTTATTCTGCATTTCCTGTAACATGAACATCTCTCTGATAAGCCAGGTAGAAGACCATTATTTTCAGTGAAATTTGCCTTGTGGTACAGAGATTAAGATGAAAACTGGTAATGGATGTTGAGTCTATTCTTTGGTAATATATCGATGGCTTATCAAAACCCCACAGGCATTGGAATTAAGATGTTCAATACTGGCAACTCCTTTTGAGATTCCTCTAGTATTGATGTATAGGTAAAAGCCATGGACAAGAAGGGCATTCACCTGTGGGAGGAATATTACAAGGAATTTCCTCACCAGCACATTCATCATCACTGCTCCTAGTCATACTACTAATATTAGATCTCTTAACACTGACAACTCTTTCAAATATGATCTGGCATTTAAAATTGTTTGAGAAGCACTATACTTTACTGATTATTTAACTTTGATTAACAAAAACAGAATCTCCACATCAAAGTTTTCCCCAAGAACTCTGAAAATTCTCATTCAAAGCAGAAATGGTGCAATGCCCTTATTTCAGAGAAAAGAGGGTTGACCTTAAGAGCAGGAAAAAAAAGCTTTGGATCAGACAACATGCACTTGTTTCCTGTTTCAACTCCATTTTAATTACTCTTTTGGAGAAAACAAAAATCATTATTAACATTCAAGCCTATGTTTACTAAAGCTCCATTAAAAAGACAATAATAAAAATGTCTGAAAATCTTGACACAGCTAGGATCAATTTTTTTCACATTCTTTCTTTTTCCCCCCAATCTAAATAAAAACAAATTCTAACTTTTATGGGAAAATTATACAAATAAGGAATTACAAAAAAAGCCTTTGTCCCCCACTTCTTTCCTTAAGCCCCCATGGTTAGGGAGACTGTAGATTGCCGTTTGCTGGGACAGGGACAATCCTGTTTGAGGCTGTATAATTAATAATCAACTCCATCTCATTCTCCCTTGAGTGGTTTGGGCATTAAATAGATCCCTCCTTCTGAGAACCCTGCAGAAGATGTTGCTTCAGACAAGGAGCTTCAGGAAGCTCTCACCAGCCAGCCACAGCTCACAACTAGCTGCAAGGCAAGTTAGCAGAACAGACATGCAAATAAAAATTTAAAGTGAAATGAAAACATGGAAATATCTGTCACATTAAAGTGGCCTATTTTCCTCTCTGCCTTTCTGTCTACTAAACTATGGAAAGAACAAAATGCTAGATGTAAGGAGGTTTTGGTTTGGGGTCTGATTATTTCTTGGCTTCAGTTTCTTTAATTTTGCGATTGAAGTGTTGAGTTAGATGAGTGATGGATTCCTCCCAGTTCCTTCTCTATGACTGTATACTAGTCTTGGCCTGGTCTGCAAATTAAAAATTTTTATTTCTAATTGTAATTGGTAAACTTATTTTAGACATATCAAATTAAAACATCACATCACATCATCATCATCATCACCATCTGACCTTTCTACTTTTAGGTCCCTTCATGTCCCATTCACATAAATGACAGGTGAGAGTACAGACATTTCTCCTGAGCTCCAAATGTTTATCTAGCTTATTAGATGCCTTGTAGTTCAATGATGATCACTCCTCCTGCAAATAGTTGCTCCTGCCAGTGCTCCTGTCTCAGGCAATGGTGCTGCCATTTACCTTGTTGCTCCAATTGGTTTGCAAGGGAACCAGGAGACTTTAGATAATACCCAATTCTATGAAGCCTCTCTCTCCATTTCTGGCTCAGCCATTCTCTCCTTTCAATTCTGTTTGCAGTCCTTGCTCTTTCATTTCCATACTGCCCAGATCATTCTTCCTCCCAGATAATTCATCCGCATCTTTCAGTATCCACATCCTCACCTCCTCTTAGGCACATAACTCCATGATGCCTAATTCCTTATCCCAAAGGTAGGCAACTTCTCCTGTATTATCCCCCTACTGTATCCTCTCCTTACCTTTTTAAAGTTTCATTATTGGGTGTTATTTTAACAGGACAGATAGGCTGTTTTTCTCACTGTTTTAATCTCAATGCTAGCATTTTTCTAAAGTACAAAACACAGGCACTGAAACACAAATGGAAAAATGACTAAATGGGTTTCTGAACATTATTCAACCCCTATACTGCATCATAATCTTACATATTAATTGATTTTTATTCATTTGTCTAAAGTCTTAGTTGCTCAAACAAAAGAGTATAATCCTAGAGAGAGTTGAGATGTAGCACAGCTGAATCTAGGAGCCCAAATGCCGTCACCAGTAGAGACTCACTGGCTCTCATCTGCCCACACAAGGGTCTGCTGCATTCTCTAGCAGGCACTTTTAACTAGCTGAGGTGGTTCTTTCTACTCCCCACCTCACTCAAAATTCAAGCTCAAAGTATTGTTTATAGAAAGACTTTTTTTAAAAAGAGAATATCCCCACATTGAGCTGAGTTTGCATCAGTCTGACAGAAGTGCTGTGAGTGTCCTGTTGGTTTCCTGGCTGTGTTGGTTAATGATGTGTCAGAGTGGCTAGACTTTCCAGCGTGTGAACCTGCCTTGTGGATTTCAGTATTGCCAG
Organism: Fukomys damarensis; assembly: GCF_012274545.1. Classification (NCBI taxonomy): domain Eukaryota; kingdom Metazoa; phylum Chordata; class Mammalia; order Rodentia; family Bathyergidae; genus Fukomys; species Fukomys damarensis. The sequence continues at coordinate 40,537,654 of NW_022900926.1, forward strand.
CCCTATCATGTGAGTCAATTCCTTGAAGACAATCTCTCATGTACGTACATCCTGCTGGTTATGTTTCTCTGGAAATTCATGACTGCCACCATGGTCCAAAAGAGAAAGGTTCAGCACAGCCTCTGGTTGGCAAAGCTGCTTAAGCCCATGAAGGGGCCAGAGGAAACAGACAGACGAAAATGAAAGAGATATGCATGTATACTGTACTATTAAAAACTTAGGTGTGTTCAAATATAGATTAATATTTTCTTCAAGAGAAAAAATATATTCCTAGTATATATTTCCATCCTCCTTTCAGCTTCTTATACACACACAGTGACAGTTCTCACGTAGCCTGGTGGGGGAAGGAGAGAGGAACCTGAATCCAAGGTTACTAAGCTAGTTCGTGAAACAAACAATAGTGTTGGAGTAAAATTCATGTTAAAATTGTGCCAATTTTATTAACTTCTATCTAAATTTTAGCTTTTCTTTACTTAAAAGGTAGAAATAATGAAAGATTTCAGCTGTGTATATTTAAAAATCAGACATAGTTCTAATGAAGAAGTTTACTCCAATAGCTATGAAAGACTAACCCTAAGGTATATTATGTTATTATAGCAGAAAAACAAGGGCTATGTAAATGATTCTTGTTTTGGACTCTGGTTGTTAAGATGTCTTTGAAATTGAAGATCAAATTCTCAAGGGCAGTATTTGTAACAGGGTCATCCTGGTAAACTGAATGCTTTATTTTCTTTCTAAGGGATTCAGAAGAAAATAATTTGGCTAATATGAATCTATAGAATTACTTTTGTATAAAAAATTGATCTGAAAACACATGAAATAAAACTATATTTTACTTTTATTGTTAAAACTATACCATTTATATCTAAAAACCTCATATTGAAGACAAAATTGACTTACATATTCTCTATACATCTAGTTTTGCTTTTCTCTCAATGTATTATCAAGTAGCAAGCCATGTCTGTTCATTGAGCATACCTACAAAATGGTAAATTAGAACTAGACATGAAAAGTATTTTATTTCTAAAAGATGCAATGTGGAAGGTTATGCACTAAATATATGCTTAGAATTTCTGCAGTTATTCATAGAAAATGAACTACATTATTTTAAACTATTTAAGTGTGTACAAATGAAACATAAAAGGTTTACAAACCACTCACATTACTCTTTGGAACATCCAAATTGATTGTTTCATACTTACAGCTATTTTCTTTGCAAATACAGGCTATAATTACATGTAGAGTATTTCTATACAGTGATCATACATATATAAAGGAAGTGTAATACATTTCTAAAATGCTATGAAAAAAACCTTAAAAAATGTCAGGACCAATGTTGATTGCAGTTGTAACTGCCGAAATATTCAGATGTAGAGTGCATAAACCATTTGGTAAGGATCTTGTCAAAACAAACAACAAACTATGAAGAAAAAGAGTGGTATTTGTAAACACATACATCACACAATGCAAAACACTAATTCATGTATTTCCGTAATACATGAAACAAAATAAATATATACCATAAGTGCTTGTCACAAAATAATCACTTTGGAAATTATTTTAGATACTTTATTTTTATGTTCCTGTTGCTGCACAAAATGTTTTTGGTGTGTTTTTGAAAGTTACCTTCTGAACTGGTAGCAAGTCCTTTAAACGTCTCTCTGTGGAGGCACATCATCACAAACCACCAGGAATGGTTTGAGGCAAAAGTTATTTGAATTGACATCTAATGAATCAAGTGTGTGACAAATATGAACAATCCCATCTGTTGTAAAAAGAATAGGGAAACTAGGAAGGCATAAAGTTCTCTTTCCACATGAAATTCAGGAAGAAGCAGTTTAAGACTTATTGAGCAAAGGTAGTGCCACAGAATTCTAATATGATGTTGTTTGGCCTCTTTCCACCTCATTAATTTTTTAAATTTAAGTCCTTAAAAGTTAAGCTTTTTTTGATAAAGCATATCGGGTTTCAAATAAGGAATCTAGTTCATTTTCCCCCAAACCAACATGATCTAGTCATCATTCCAGAACAAGCACTCAAGGGGAAAAAATGGCTGGAGACATTTTTCAAAGACAAACAGAACTGGAAGGAACCTTCAAAGCCCCTTTCCACAAGGAGCCATGGATCAACAGTAATTTTCTGAAAAGCTACCTGCATATTTATGAACAGCCCAAACAGGCAATAACATGTTTAGTAGCTCTTACTAGTGGAAAGCTCTCTCCTGTTTCTGTTTCTTACCCTGTTCCATCTCCTGGAAATGAAGTAGCCTAAAGGAAATACTTGGTTTCCTCTTAACAGTCCTTTAAATGTTAACAGACAGGTGTCATATCTTTCCTATTCTAGTGTTTGTCTGAAGAAACACTCTGCAACTATTCTATATCTGCATCTTAAATATTCATTAGTGTATTTATTTATATGGTTAAAAATTAAGTTGATCACACACACTAGTCATGAAAGATACTGAAGTAAATAAGAGAGATGTACCTCACTTCATGAACTTTGTTTTATAATTTTTGGGAAGATGACTGCAGTTGTGTTTGTCACCCGGTGTGGAGTTTGTTACCAATGTGGAGTGTGAGAACACAATTGTTTGCAAGCAAGCATTCATAAACCAAGGTATTGCTGCCTATCTCTAGAAGCCTAATGGGAGGTAGAAATTAGCAAGCAAATGAGATAATGTTAGCTTCTGATAAATCTTTTGAATAAAATAAGGTGATGAGATAGAGATTAACCAAGGGAGATGAAGTGTTTGAGACAATGCTCTCAGAAGAAGCCACATTTGCAGTACACTCAAAGACTGGGAAGGAGGTAGCCACACAGAAGGCATGCAGGTAGAAAGAACAGCAGATGAGAGGTCCCAGAGGCATCTCAGAGCTTGACATATTGGAGGGACTGTGAGGAGGCTGGCATGTTTGAGGCCTAGAGAGTTAGAAAGATGGCAGGGAAAGAAGAGTTTGGAATGGCAGCTTGAGGACACCAGCCTAGCCAATGAAAAGGAAGAAGGGAAATGAAGGAAAGATATGTCATGGAAGAGTCTTAAGAAAGAGAGGACATTTCATGGTTTTGCAACTCCAACTCTATGAGGTCAATTGTCAGTGTAAGACTCTTTTCAATACCTCTATATCCACACACCCTTAAGTTCCTCAGAAATGGGAGTTGAGTCTTGGGTGTTCTTATCTCTTTTAGGCAGATAGTTCACTTAGAAGTTATGGCTGAGGAAGTGAGAGTGAGATAGGGAGAGGATGAAGGAAGTCTGAGGCTGACTCCAAGGCAGAAACGTGATGGAAGGGCCTGGTGGAGGAAAGCTGCTTATGTTACCTGATGTCATCCAGGAAGCAGAGAGTAGGGAGGAGTTGAGGAGGGAGACACACCCTCCAAAGGCATGCCGCCATGACACACCTCTTCCAACCAGCTGCCCCTACTAACAGCACAGTTAGCTATGAACTCATCAATGGATTAATCTACTGATGAATATAATGCCCCCAGGGTCCATTCATCTCTTTCTCTTTCTCCCCAGTAAAATCACCTGACAATTGCTGCTACTTCTCAATGTTTATTTTGTTAAAAATTCATTTTATCAGTACATTTAAGGTGGATAATATAATGATATTCATCATTGGAAATTTGTGCCTTTACATAATCCATCTTGGTTCTTATTTTTTCCTCATTCCTCTGCCCTCACTTCAGCCCCTCTCTCCCTCCCTATCTACAAAGATTTTGTTTCCATTTTTTCATTTTCTCATATTAATTCCATTCCCTTCTTTCCATTCCCTACCCCTCCCTCTTCCCCTTCCTCTTTGTCCCTTTTCTTCCTATTTCACATTATCTATTTTATCTTTTAGTCCTTATTTACCCTTTCAGTTTCTATTCAGTATTTACATGTGTGTCCTATTTATTTCACTTAAGAGTATCACCTCACACTCAGCCTCCTGAGCAGGGAGATTGCTGGGCACCAGAGTGTAACTGCCATCGCTGCCACAGTCATCTCCCTAATAGCCACATAAGGTAACGGAGGCAGTGGCTGTATCACTGGAAGACAAATGTAATGTGTGCCAAAGAAGGGTTACCATGAGTGAAAAGACTCTCATGCTTTCTCTGAAAGCAACATGGTCAAGCAAAGCTGTGACCCATCCTGTGCATGGTTCCAAAATACTGCCTGAAGAGACTTAACTGGTCTGGATAGAGAGCAAGATGTTCTTGTCGACTGACACAGGTCTCACTACTTAGTCTTAAACACCCAGCAGAAAAGAAAAAACAAAAGAGGTATAAAATAATGCCATAGTAATAAAGCTAGATATGAAAAGGGGCTCCAGTCACTGACCCCTTCTGGCAGTTTCCAGCTCTAGAAGTAGCTGAACATGCTTATGGATCATTAGGAAAAAACTATGGCAAAATCTATAAGAGCTCATCTAGAGTTTTATATTTCTTAGCAAAATTTATTATTCAAATTGTCTCATCTTAGAGTTAAAACTAGAGAGACTTATGACAAAGTATGAGACTTACCAATAACCTCTATCAATGAAAGAATCTAAGACCAGCAGGTTCAATCACTATCTCAATTTCTAAGTGTGACTTTCTCCTCAACTTGCCCTTTCTAGTGTGCTCATGCTTAGATTATGCATACTCGAATTTCTCGAAAGTTTTATTCTTGCCTAGAGGCTGCCAAAGTCCAAGTGGTCATACTAATGGAACCAATGAAAAATGTGCCAGACTTCTTTTACTGGGACCCACCAGATTGACCTTGTAAACAGCTCATAACTACTAAGCTATACAAAATGACTTCTATGTTGGATTCTGAAGCCCCCAGAACCTCTACTTATCTTCTTTGTTGGCTATATTCATAGGACAATCTCACTGACCTTATAATTCAGACCATGCATTCCTAACTGTTTCTTTGGCTTTTTCTCCTCCAGACTTAAAAGCTATGTAGCTACCAATATGACAATGTCAGGTGCCTACCGAAGACCTTTAAATAGGCCCTCTGTAGAGTAACTCTAACTGCTGATCTGTCTTTGCCATTTGCCTCTTCAGAGCAGTTAGTGGTACTTCTTCAGACAGGGGAATATTGCAGATAGGTAAGTTAATTAGATATCTTGTAGGCAGTTAGACAGGGCCTCCCTCAAGAAGCCAACACAGCAAGGAGAGAACATGGAGGATAATAAAGACACATTCACTGAAGGCCAGAATTGTAAAAGGAGAGAAGGTACTATAACTTTGTGCTTCCCCTGGGGCTAAATAGCAGTGATTGATGTTCTAAACTGGTTTCAATCACCTGGGTGGGGGGCCAAGGTCTTAACACAGCCTTTCCAGGAAATAGCCCTGACCTCTACCCTTACTGAAAATCCTTGCACACTTGCTATGTGACTTGCTCCCCAATTTGACCCCCATGTAGTCATTATTACCTGGCTGATTGTACTTGTAATCTTATTTGTTGGTCATGGTTTTGCTCCACCTCATGCCCACCTTGTAATTTTCCATTGGGTCTTATAGTTTTGTCCCACTGTATACTCACCTCATCACAGGGCTTGGCTATATAAAACATCTTTGAAAAGTGGCTTAGGTGTGCAATCCACTTCCTGGTCCCCTTTCTGTCTCTCTTAGACAGAAGCTTTCTTTCCCTCAATTAAATTTTCCTACTCTTAAAAAAAAAAAGGAGTATCAACTTAATGTGGATTCATTTAGCTATAAATGTCTCTAATTTCTCATTTTTTATGGCTGAATACTACTCAATTTTATTTTTTTTTAAATCCCATATTTTCTTTATCCAGTCTCCTATTGATGGGCAATTAGGCTGCTTCCAAGTTTTAGCTATTACAATTTCTGCTGCTATGAACATGGATGACCATGTATCACTGGTATGAGTCTTTTAATTCTTTTGGGAAGATACCCAACAGTGGGATAGCTGGATCAATTGGGACTTCCACTCCTAGTTGTTTTAGGTATCTCCAGACTGATTTCCACAGTGGTTGCACCATTATGCACTCCCACTAACATTTGTTATTGGTTGATTTCTTGATAGCAGCCATTCTTCTGGGATAAGGTAAAAATCTCAGCATTGTTTTCATCTGTATCTCTTAAATGACCAGTGATCTTGCACATTTTTTCCTATGTTTATTTGCTATTTATACTTCTTTGTCTGGGAAGTGTCTGTTTGTTTTAGATGTCCCTTTTTGGAGTGGGTCTTTAAATTTGGGAGGTCTGATTTTTTTAAAGTTCATATATATATATATAT
>NW_022900926.1:40543902-40578827 GCF_012274545.1 Fukomys damarensis
AGATAGTAGACTTTTGTCTGAGGAACAGCTGGTGAGAAATTTTTCCCACATGTGGGTTTTCTAACTAGACCTATATCTCTCACCATGCACTAAACTGAAATCAAAATAGATTAAAGATCTAAATATTAAAACAGAAACACTAAACCAGCTGGAAGAGAGGTTAGGTAGAACTCTGGAAGACACTGGTGTAGAAAAAGATTTTATGAACAAAACCTCAGTTGCCCATGAACTAGCACCAACAATCAACATATGGAATCTTTTCTTATTAAAAAGCTTCCACACAGCAAGATAAACCACCAACAATGTGAAGAGACAACTCAGTGCTAGTTTTGAAACACTTTTTGATATGCAAAAATAAATACTCTTAGAAACTTGTATAGGCCTGAACATTCTTTTTCCAATTTTGGCAAGCTGTGGATTTCACCTGTATTCTTGTTTGCCACTGAGTATGATCCCTCTTGGAATTCAGTAGTTACTCAGCACTTGGTGAAATCTAGACTTACTCTCTTTGGTTTAGGAATTCTAAATTTCGTATTAAATATCAGTTGAGTAATACATGTAGATAGATGTTAAATAATGAAATAGGAATACTATCCAAATACCTACTTTCTTTTAATATTTTATCAAGCTTTGGTGGATTTTGGTGATAATTCCAAACTTCAGAAACAAAACAAAGCACTACATTCAGAATTTTATTTCAAGATTTCTTCAATAATGATGACAATGACAATGATAATAACAATAACATCTAATATTTTTTATGTAGCTGCTAAGTGACAAATCTTTAAATTACCTATTTGAGTGACCTCATTTCTCACATCACAAGGAAGTAGGTTACCATAAAGATGTCCAAATTTAGTTGGGAATATACACACAGAGAGATTAAGCAACTTGCCCAAAGTCACACAGGGTTGAACTAGCACGGGGTAGTTCCAGAACCTGCGTGCATGTCTACTGCAGCACCTCCTAAATTACTATGTATTTTGACATGGCTTTTCCCTTACTGAAATATTTCCCACCACAGCTGTATGTGATCCTGTGGAGCATTCCAATATCCAAAGTACATCCTTACACCTCATCCATCTCCATCTACCCTCAAAGACAGATTGCTATGGCTATTTTCCTAAAGATATACTCTGCAGCTTTAAGCCTGAACTTGGAACTCTTTTCATGGCTTCTTGCACCACTCCAGAACTCTCATTAGAAAGAAGATTCTGTGTAGCACGATGTTTTTGTTTTCTGGGAGGAGACCCACACGGTGATAGATGGTGGAGCTAAAATGGTAAGGAAAAGGTCAGCCCTAACTTCTCTTTGTCTATGGTCTAGTGGCCTTAATTCCATCATAAACCTGGTCTTTGGAGAGCAGATATATACCTGGTTTCCACAGTGTTCTCTGTCTTGCCTCTTTGTGAGTGTAGGTGTGGGGAGTGGAGGGAGGGATCAGCTTCCAGACTCTTCCTGCCTCTGGACTTCCCTGCACAACTGATGAGTTGAAGACAACTCCTTCCAGCCTTCCTACTGTAGCATGAAAGTTCTGAGTGTCCCGCCTCAGACAGGTGAACCAGCCTTGGCAATGGACCACAGAACAGCCCAGAAGCTGTTTCTGCTGCTGTGGTTTGCAGCTGGCAATCCCTGAAGCCAAAAATGCTCCCAAACCACAGGCCCTATGCACTCCTTTGTAATGCTTGGAGATTTTTGTGTGAAACAAGGAAATTCACTGACAGATACATGGCCTAAATAAAGGTAAGATCCTAAATGACTATACACCTTTCCAGCACCTCCGAGTGATAAGACTCTGACAAAACCCAGAACCTATTGCAAAATAAGCCCATATTGTTTGTATTTGTCACAACACAGGTTAGTAAATCTTGGTGTGGACAATGGCTTCTCTTACATTTACACACCTGTTTCTTGATAAGCTCAAGGTCAACCCTTTGGAGGAACAAATTTATGAGCCAGTGGTAGTAACACTCCTTTATCTCAGGAGATTTCAGGTTCTGAAAGGATGCATGATGTGCGGGCACAGTAAGGGTTCAAGTTCTGTGCAATACTACGCTTCTACAGCTTGGGGGTGCTTTTCGGGAAAGAATACAAAATTATTATGAGTATGAAATAGAAAATAGGAGGATAATTCAGTCTTTCCTTTGACATTGTTGATCTAAATTTCTTTTTTATTACTCAAAGCTTGAAAATTTATTTTCAGTTTTATAATTTATTAGTTATATAATATATAGTTTTAGAATTATCAGTACAGGAAACTTAAATTTCTCTCATATATATGGTATATGATTTCAGGATTTTTCTAATGTTCTTACCCAGGAGCAAATCTGAGAGCCTATACACTAATTATATTTAACATTTATCTCTTTCACTTAAGAAATCATTGTTTGGTATGATGTATGCCACTTGAAACTGTTAGACTTCTTCGGACAAAATGATCAAACAGGCTAAGACATAGCTCAATGGGTTTAAAGACAACATATTCAACTTGACATATAGTCTATTTGCTTATTAAATCCTACTACCAGTTGCTGTCATACAAAGGAAGGAATTCAGATTAATATTATTTTACATAAGTCACTGAAAAATAAATTAATACATAAATTCCTTAATAATGTACAGTGCATTTCATTATAATGAAAACACACCCTTCTTCTTATAACTTTCCTACATATCCAATACATTTTATAATTTTTTTTTTTTGGTACTTTGGATTGAACTTGGGGACCTTGTGCTTGTGAGGCAGACAGCAGAAACACTTAGGTATATCCCCAGCCCCCATTTTACAATTCTTAAACGTCTAAGAATTTACTATAGACTTTCTTCTGACTCCATAAATTTCTAATCTTGTTTCTGCTCTCCTATCCATAAGGCCTGTTGCTGGTACAACAGCACACATTCGTATGGAGGTACAATGGCTGGACCCCCTTGAGACTGATCCAAAAAATGTGTCTCTATAAACTTATACTCAATGCTCCTCAAACCAGTTTCTTCTAGACAAATATTCAAATTTCCTAGAACTCCCCCAGTTCCTGTAATTATCAGAAGAAAAGTATTAGAGGAGAGTCAAAGTAGAAAGAGACAGTAGTATTAATGCATTGTAGACAATATATTTCCCTTTTGTAAATTCTACAAGAACATCTGACCACCTGGCGTTGGCCCCCTCCTAGTGCTAAGGAAGGAGTCATGCCAATGAACAGCTTTTAGCTGTATAGTGTATCCATCTGCATGCGTGCATGATCAATGTCCACAGAGCTCAGTCAAGTACTTATTTCCATGTCTTAATGCACTCTGGATGAACTCTTCCTGTGTTAACCACTAATGATATTCGGTAAGAAAAAGCCTCACTAAAATATTAAGATATATCCTCCCAGTGATACATTTCAAAGTCTAGCTATTTGACTTGGGAAAAGGTAGCAGAAAATCCACTGAGGAGTGAGCAAAACATGGCTGTACCATAAAGGTGTTCAGAGCTTCTTGTGTCCTAAAAGTAGTAGATGATTCCAAATAAGACTCTTGGGGTTGGAGATTTAGCTCAGTGGTGCCCTGCCTGCCTTGCAAGCACAAGGTACTGAATTTGATCCCTGGTACCAAATAAAAGAAAAAAAAAAAGATTCTTGGAAGCAGCACATGTAGATTTTTCTAAGGTTTCAAAAAGAAGATTGTTATTAGTATAAAGTACTGCAAGTTTTCTCTCTCTCTCTCTCTCTCTTTTTTTTTTTTTTTTTTTTTTTTTTTTTGGTACCAGGGATCAAACTCGGGTCCTTGCACTTTCAAGGCAGGTGGTGGAACCACTGAGCTGAGTCCCTGGCCCCTAACTTTAGATTGTATAGAACTTAGGCCATTATATTTAGAAAGATTAAACACATATAAACAGAATGGCTTAGTACTAGGCATTATTATCAAGATTAGGTTAGGTGCAAAAAGTATGTTTGTAAAAGAAAGCTTCAAAATATATAAATAATGCAAGTCATAATCCCATATGATGCAAAATAAATAATAAAAGATGTGATATCATATGACTACTGTTCATTATATGTTGCTATAAGAGGCCATGACATTTTGGTGAAAGATGACTGATTGAAGGCTATTCTAAATAGTTGTGATATTTTGCTTTTATATTCAGGAATTATCACTTAAATAGAGTATATATTCATTTGAAACTGTGTTTTACAATTACCTAGTTTCTTGATAGTATATATTGTTTAATTTTAATCTTTTATATAATAGAATAGAATCTTTAATGTCTGTTATGTCAGTATTATCATGATTTGTGTTTTTAATGAACATTTTAAGTGTGTTTCATAAATTTCTTTAGAAACAATATGTGCCAAAAAAAACATGACAATTTCCACCAAAATTCTTGGAAAATTTCTGATTGTGTTTCAATGAAAATACTCTCTAAAAATACACATTAGCTTATTTCTCTCATGTGCATGTTTCACATAAGTAATGAATAGACTTCCAAATCAGCAAAAGGAAAATTAATTATGAAACCTTTATCTGGAGGCTATACCTTTGGAAGAAATCACCCAATAGCAGGCAATCCATTTCTTTTGAGAATATCAAAATGCCTTGCAGACCACAGATATTAATCTAATTTTCATAGGAGAATAGATAGCCAGACAGGGCTAAGATGCCACCATTATGAACCACTTTCCCCAAATCTTTCTGATTCTTTCGACTTTCAGTAGTTAAAAATTTTTTTCAATTTTGCATTATTTTTTGTTTCAATTATGATAATATAATTAAATAATGATACAAAGAAGTATTACATTAATTATCTTAGTCAACTTGTTTCATCTTTCCAATAAAACCACAATTATTTTGGATAGCAAGACCTGATTTATAGTCATTTGCATTTCTAACTGCCTAACTTAGGATCAAGAAATGCCTGCTGGATTAAGGTATATTGTTTGACACTCTAGGAATATGCCATTCCCAATATGGTTCTGGGATCGAGGGATGATAGTATAGAAATGTCCTTACATTTGTCAACAAATTTTGTTATGCAAAACAGGTTTATCCCATTCTATGTCAGCATGTGTACCAGGCCAAGCAACAGTACCTTAGTAAAATCAGAGAGGAAAATAATAATCATGTACCCGGCTCTGATCCATTTGCCACATTATACCTTTGTTATTACCAATATTAATGATCACATTAATGATTGATTGCACCCACAAGGGATATGTCTAGGGCAGTTCTATCACCCAAAACAATCCTGGGCAGAGTTGAAGCTGACTTGATCACCTTTCAGGGCAACGTCATTTATTTCTTCAGTTAAAGTCAAGGACAGATTCCATATCATCTTTCTGATTGGATGGCACCTATCATATAGATAACTTCCCAGAGGGTGAAGGTCACCACGGGCAGCCTCTTTCAGGAAAAATTTCATAATCATTCAAATGGGTCATGATCAGTTGGTTTACTTCAATTCCTGTGAGAATCCCAGAGATATGATGGGGAAAGTAGCTTGATGCCTAACTGTCACATGAGTAACATAGATCTGTGGCAAACCTAGTACCTCTGAAGAGAAAAGTGTTGGCTACAATTTTTGGTCTCTTCAGTTTGGACTCACTGAATGGTGGGACCTGACTGAAATGGGATATGTATTTTTATAGTGGCTACATCGTGGCTTCCTGACCAGCTGGTGAAATGTAAGGTTCCCAGTTCAGCTTGAACAGCTAAGCAGTGATATCCTTAGCTCTGAAGGGAGTAATGGAAAGACATTACTCCCCCTCTCTCTGTTTGTTACTTTGGCAGCCTGAGCAGGTATACCCCTGCATTTCTAATAGATTGCCCATCCTGTTAAGCTAAGGGAAGTGGCAATCTAGTCATGATCAGAATTGTCTGTTGATGTTTGGCAGTCCAGCAGATAGTTAATTTCAAGGCACTTATAATAGTTTGGTGAGCTCCACTACATTGTTTTCCATCCTGATAGTACAGACATCAGAAATGATTACAAGGACAAAGTCCACTAATGTCCCCCAGTTTCTAGCTCCTGAAGATTAAAGTGGTGTTCTCCTTCCACCAAAAATATTGGTGGAACCCATTTCTGTGATTGTAACTTCATTTTGCCCCCAATGCTCCCTGATCCTTCAGACATTTCATCTGGAAGGTCATGTACAGAAGACAGAGTATTCTTTGTGTGTGTGTGTGTGTGTGTGTGTGTGTGTGTGTGTGTGTGTGTGTGTGTGTACCAGGGATTGAATTAGGGACCTTGCACATGTGAGGCAGACAGCAGCACCAATGAGCTAAATCCCCAGCCCTGGAGCATTCTTATTAAACAGAGATCCATCATGGCTACTTTGGTTTCAGTAAAGCACTATAGGGCCTCAGTGGGCTTAATTCTTAGCCAGAGCCATTGTACTAATCATCTCAGTGCTTTTTGACCCACTAAGAGAATCTAGGTGGCTGAATTAGAGTTAAATTGAATCTCCCGGGTTCCCAAGGGGTGAGGAGTGGGGAGTAGAGGCAGGCCTGGGAGGTGCCAGGGTAAGGCAAGAGCATCAAGTCCAGAATGACCAAGGCAGATTATCAGATTTTTCAAAATATATCTATGATTCCCAGCCCTTCATTCTGGTTATTATCCAGGAAGTAATTAAGAGCACTATGATCCCTGTGGATAGCTGCCCTCAGTGACCAAAGTGTCTTAGTATCGTGTGACCAAGAAGAGACACAAATCAGAATTTCCTGAGTTCATTTTTGAAGAGGCTGTTCCAGGGACCCAAACCTTTGCTGCCAGCCAGCAGATGGTGGGTAGCATGGAGAGCCAACCTCACACTTCTTAGGGATTCTGTGGTACAAAGTAGGCCATTATCATGCTGTAAACTTAAACCTGGAATAGGAACACATTAACTCAGAATGGGTCTAGGGTCAGCTGGTCAGATTGGAAAAGCAACACTGAAACTTGAAAAGGTAAAAGCAGTGGTGATTGAGGCCATACTGAGAGCCAAGGTAAGGGGCAAAACTCTACTGTGGCCTAAGTGGGGGTAAGGCCCAAAGGAATGGGTGAGAATGGTTACATATTTGGCATTCTCTTTGTCAGAGATATTCTTTCACTTTGTGCTCACTGGGTTATGTTGGATGCAGGCAGCCATGGTGACCATGGGGGCATTGAAGGCTTGGTCAGCAGCCTAATCCCAGCCAGACTTCTTTGAGGACAGGCTTGTCCTGGGGGTACCTTCATGACCAAATGGTTTGACTAGCAGCATAATTTGCTTTCATGTATGCAGCCCTTAAACAGGTACACTTTATCTGCCAGTCTGCAATTTCTTCAAGTAATAGACCAACTAGCTAGGCCTCTGGCAACAGTGTAGGAGTCAGGAAAATGTTACCCTGCTTCCTAAGAGAAGTACTAGCTGGAGCTGAGAATGGCCTGGAGGTCTGTGTATGAATGGAACAACTATGTCCACTTTTGGTTCTGCCCAGTGGGGTGATGCCAACAGTGGCAGATGTCCCATGCACACCTATGAGGTTCAGCTGAGCCCAATCCCTCCAGAGCCAGGCTTGGGAATTTAGGGGAACTTCTGGGAATTATGGGTCCCACCCTGTCATCATCTTTACCTCAGGTGGAAGAGTGGGAGACAAATTTCCTCCAGTGGGTAGCTAATTTCTCATGTAAATTTCAATGCTATTTGTAGTCAGGCTGAACACATCAGGTCCATTTAACAAACAAGTTTTTTGAGCCCTTCCCATCTTTTAGGCACTAAGCCTAAGATGACCCATTCCAAAATGTATCAGGCCAAATGTCCACACAGCCTCGGGCAATTGGGCACGGTTTTGGCAAAAGTCCATAGTAAGTTAATTACTATGGTGTATCTAAAAGCCAAGTCAGGTAATCAGGGATAAGACTGAAGAGATGTTTCTGGGTGGTTGCTGCCTTCCTTTCTGGGCTCCCAATATCAAAAATTATCAATCACTAGGTTTGCAGCTCAAAGGGATCTTTAAGGGAATGGGGCCTAAGGAGAGTCCCAGCCTGTTGGTTGGGTCCCACCACATTGATGCCAAATCACTGGTCGTGTGAAATAAAGACCCAGGAGAATGCTCAAGGTAGGCAAATACCATCTCTATTGCCCAGGGTCAACAACAATGCTGTAGCGCTGGACCTCTTTTCTGAAGTGAGTGAGTATGTGTGTGTGTGTGTGTGTGTGTGTGTGTGTGTGCATGCGTGTGTTGGGGGTAGAGAGATAGAGACAGAGACAGACAGAAGTGTATACTTATCTGAGTGATCTTAATTAAAGAGGGGGATTAAACCCCTGAGGATAAGCAGAATCCTGGCTAGAGTTGGAATAATTTTTCAAAGGGAAAATTTGAGGATCTGAAGAAAAAAATCAGAAAAAAGTATCTATCAATATAGCTACTAATGACTGCAGGTTTACAACCAACATTCCATAATTCTTAGACTCCAAAACTTTATACATCTAATAGGAGTAAGCATATTTTATCACTTAAATATTTCTTGCTTTTATTTTTCCTGTGGACCAACAGAAAATCATAAGGCTCTAAAGTAACATTTGAGTTTCAAAAGTAGACTGGATTATAATGATGAACTGAAATTTATGGCAATTGTCTCTCAAGGTAATATATTTTAACCTCCTAATTTAACTGATCTGAGTTCTAATAACTAGTCATTTCTTTCTAAAATATTTGCCACTTAATTCTCCAGATGTACCAGACCATCCTAATCAATTAAATATATTTTATTTCAGTTAATAAAATTACAGGTCACCATTATATTATCTATCAACTCATTCTGCTCTTGGCTACCTGAACTATCACTAGAGTACATTAAAATGTATAGTAACTAAACTCTGTCAGTGTTTTATGTTGTACATCAAAGCAAGATAGGCTCCAATATTCTCATCTAATGATTAAAAAGTATATAAATGGATGTGGAAGAGTTTAAAAAGCAACTGAAACAAAATAACCAGGCTACCAACTCAGTTAATATATTTGGTAGATGCTGATCTAAGTAGAATCTACATATACAATTTCTATAAAATGCTGAAGTCAGCTAAAGACTGTTGTTCATATTCAAAATACAAGTGTGCAAGAGAATGACACACAAGGCTGGATAATCACAGAAGATAGAATGCATCAGTTTATTCTAAATCTAAAATGTGTCTAGAGAGTGTTGCTCTGACAAGGCTGATTTGGATGGTAAACAATGGTCTCATGTTACTGTAGAAAGAATGTCCATGAGATCTAGGTTAACAAGCTGTAAAGTACATTTTTATTGCTTAAAGTGGCAACTCAGAATGATTTGAAGTAAAACACTTCTATTTTTAAATGCCTGCAACATTTAGAGCCGGGTTTTCAATTTGTCAAACTATCTGAAAAACTGAATATAATAGCCTGATTAGGGGCAGGCAGATTCACGGAAAGATTTTTTTTTTTAATGGATCAATGGTGTAGAAAATTTGGTATCATCTACACAGACTTAAAATAGAATGTACATTATAGAACAATATAGAGTTCTTCATTACTATAACTACCTTGATGAAAAACAGCTCAAAAGGTGCCTCAAAAGCTGGGAGGTTGTAATAGCTTATCAGGTGAGATAAATATCTATCTAATCCATTTTTTGGCTGTTCACAGTGCCACATTATGTTGCCATTATAGTATAAGTGGTGGCATTTTTAACAGTCTTACACTTTTCTATTACAGAGGAATTTTTGTTCAACTACAAAAATTAGCTTAATAAGGGAGATCCTAATCTGATTACCATGGCCATGTCTTTAGTAGCATGGAAGGCTGGGTGGATTTATTTGCATTTTTTCTAGTTGATGTCTATAAATCCTGATCCTCTGTCTCTGGGAAGCAACTAGATTTAGTTGCCTCAAGGAAAGAATGTTATAGACCCGAACCAGATTTAAAAAACATTTTGCCTTTTAAATTCCTCGTAATTGGATTTTACAAAACTCAAGGATGCCAGATCAGGGACCCGGGCCCTCCTGTGAAAACAACTGCTGAGGACTATGCTTCCACCAGTCTGTCATCGTGGACTGAGGACCTTCTTCACATATAGGCAGCTGATTGCCAATATGCATCTTCAGAAAGTGACCCTGCTCTGTATCCTTGCCTGTCCATTTCTCCCAGGATCTGACATCACAGAACTGAAGTGACCTTGGTCTCACAGCAGAGGGACCTATAATCTTTGTCCTGGGAAAGGCCACAGGGGGAGTAAATACCAGGCCTAGCCCAAGCCACCAGGTCTCAGCAACAGTTGGCGGAGAAAGAACCATGCCTCATATTCAGACAGATGAGCCCAAGGTTTCTCAGGGCTGCTGTGCTCCAGAAAGATCACAGTGATTCCTGGATATAAGAGGGACACAGAGCTTGCTTCCTGAAGCTCCAGGAGGCCCCAAGCCACAGAGTGCTCTTCTCAGTAGCACCAGCACAGGCATCCCATAAATGAGAATGGACTCTCAGTTGCTGTGGGGAACTGGGCAACTTGTCCCAAGCACTGAATAAAGACCATTATCCACAACTTGGGGCTGAATATTTTGACAATGTTATGGTTTGAATGCTTGTATTTCCTACAAAATTTCTGTTGAAGCTTATTCCCTAAGGTAGTGGGGTTAAGAAGTAGGCCCTTGAGGAGTTAATTAGGTCATAAGGGCTCCTTCCTCATGGATGGGATTAAGGCCTCTGTAAAGGATATTTTTTGCACAGAGTTAGACCCTGTTTGCCCTTCTAACCTGTGTGAACACAGTGTTATCCCTCCAGAGAACACAGCAACATGGTGCCAGCCACAAAGCAGAGAGCAGTCCTCACCAGTGTCCTGTGTTTGGGCTTCCCAGCCTCCAAGACTATGAAAAATGAGTCCATATTTCTTATAAATTAATTGGTTTCAGATTTTATAATAGTCATAACAGAAAAGATGGACTAGTATGGTCACTAATACTGAGACCAGAGCCTTATCCACCCTTCCAGACCGGGTTTTCTGCGAACCAAGCCAACTGGCTAAATCTAACACCAGGGAATGCATCCTAGGAGGGAGGTATGGCAAGGCCAGAACCTTCTGGACTATCTCAAGATTCAACTTTAATTCAGATAAAATAAAAATAGTTACATTTCATATTACTTTGTTTTATGTCCTGGGGTAAATTTGCCCTGAAATATCAATTCTTTCACTCTGAATATTATTTATAGGGTGTTTGACAGTAATGTTTCCAAATAGATTGCTATGGAAAACAATCATATGCAATGCAATAAAACATTCACAGTCCCAGGCACCAAGGGACTATGTGCAGAGCAGTGTCCACTGCCTTTTTTTCCACTGAGATCCCCCCAAATTTTACCATTACCTACTTGAGTGATCTTTTAATTTTTCAGTGATCCAAAAATATGGAAGAAACTTGCTTCAGTCTGGTCACTAGTAAAGAACACTTTCACAAAGCTGTTCTTAAATTATAATCAGGGTTGCATATTTATCCTATATATACACCATTTATCCCTTTTCTCTTGGACATTATTTAAATCCCCCAAATTAATAATATTTAAAAGTTACAGTTCTTATTCCTGCATGTTGACCTTCAGGAAACAGCAAAAGAATACAACCAACAATTATGAATTGATATGTCATAAGAATAACACTTTCTTCTAAATTTGTGCAACAAAAACTAAGGCATGAAAACAAATTTCTTCCCTGTGACATCAAAATAGTGAAAATTTTTAGAAAACAGCAACACTACAAAACTGGAAATTAAAGTTCTTAACTGAAATGAGGTGAAGGACTATAGGAAGTGTCCCCCACTCTGCTGCTCAAATATCTGCTGCTGTGTTAACAGTCACACCTGAAGGATCAGTGAGCAGGTCACTGAACTCTTTTGGAGACATTATGCAGTATGTCTGCATCTTGATCAAAGGCTATGTCAGATAAAACAGGTTGCTGAACAGAGAAAAACCAGAAGAACTGAGGATAAAAGAGTGGCTCTGGAGAGTGAGGAGGCAGAGGGGAAGAAAGCAGCTCTCTGAGCTAGATAAGGCCTGGCCACACAGCCCCAAGGAGAGCAATGAGAGAGAGTTTCCAGAAAGAAGAGTGGGGGGAAGCTCCCAGTAAAAGGGGTTGATCAGTGTCAAACTTTATAGAGCATCTAAAAGGGCGAGTATTTCTTCAAAGTTTGTAATCCCTGCAGTATATAGTGGAATGCACATTAAGTAACTTCAACAAGAGTATAAACACCAAAATTTAACTCAAAACATTATGGGAGCCTGGCAATTGCAGCATCTCTGGTGGACATGATGGCATAGTTAATAGTCCTTTTTGCACTCTGAAGAGAGCAAGGATCTCAATAAATGTTACTTAGTGACTAGAGAACAGAGAATCTCTGTACTGAGTGGGAGTGATCTGGCATTATTTCAATCCATTAACACAGTCTGGAATCATGTTGTGCTAATAAATATGCTTGAGTCCCTGGAATTTTGGTTTTACTTCTAGTGCTGAGACAAGTTAGTCATTGGTGAAGTGACAAATACACACAAATTCCAACCATTAGACACAGATATACACATTCTATAGGCAAGAGGGTCAATAACATTTGTTTTATACTGACACTAAACATAGACATTATTTTATTCCTAAGTATAAAACATTTATACCATGCAACACTGATGACTAAAATGTATGAAATCATCAAAAATTTGCTTTTTTAAATAAACTTTTGTTATGAAATAATTTCAAATTAAGAGTTGTAAAAATAAAAATGATAGAAATTAACACCTATATCCCATATCTTTTCTCCAGAGCTCTGTATGCTCCATATATATGTGTATATATATATATACCATACTTTTTGAAAAATCATTTGTGTCTAAACCATTTGGTATTTCCTCTTGTTGAGTAAAGACCATATATACTGAACTTACCCCAAGACTACAAAAGATTAAGAAATTGATAAAAAAAGATGTAATTGAAAAGAAAGTGACAAATACATGATCAGTCTCTTTCTAATATTGTGAGCAACAGGTAAATAAATGGAAAGCATGAATGTCATTAGAGGAAGGAAAAGGGAATTTATGTTTATTGGACATTGGTAATGTGGGAGATATTTGATATACTGTCAACAAATGTGTTTTTAAAATAATGTCAAAACATACTTTCCATGCCAGGCATGGTGGCACATAGTGAGTTCCAGGTCAGTCTCACTACATAGTGAGACCCTGTCTCAAAAAAACAAACAAACAAACAAAAAACATACTTTCCAAATCCAATAAATTAATTTGTAGCCAGCTAAAAACACAGCAAACCCCAAAGATTTGTGTCATGAAGGCATGAAAGGGAAAACTTGTTACTGGATATTTCCTATGTGCCAGGAAGTCTACATAATACCAGAAAAAAATGTGTTTATTATTATGTGAAGAATACTTTGCAAAATTTGACTAATTAGTGGTCAGCTAAAAAAAAGTCTTGCTAGATTGAAGCACGGGACTTTAATTCTTAGTTTAATTACTAAAAAATTAGTTTCATTTAGTAAATAATATACCTGTTTTCAGACCCACAGACTGTGGATATGACAATGAGCAAAACTGAGATGTTACCACCTGTGAAGGTCACAGCTTAGTGTGCGTCAAGACTGGCTGAAGGTTTTCATCATTTGGCAAGCATTCGTAAAAATATGCATGTTCTCTCTTCCTCCAGTGATTTAATCAGGGTCTCTAGGGGTTCGGAAAAATAACACTTCAGGGTAATGAAGGTTAAGGTGGGGAAGAAGAGATGAACTACATGAAAAATATCACACATAGGTCAGACAAGACTTCCTACAGAACCTTGCTGAGTTTGAAGTAGTGGTGTGATGGGGTTGGGGGTGGGGGCACAGAGGAAATGGCCTGGGCAAAGGCCTGGGCACAAGACAGAATGGGTTTCTCCAGGTGTGCTGTTCAGAGAAGTGATTCTCATCCCTGATCTGCTTAACTGAACTCACCTACTATTCAAAATGCAGATGGAGGAGCTTCATATCCGCATGAGAAAATAAGAGTTCTAAGTTCTACTATACAGTAGAGAGTCCTCTTTGTGGTTCTTCAGCCCATTTGAAAATCCATAGGCACACACTTATGAAATCTTTTCTGCATGATTATCAGGCAATACTTTTAATACCTTATTCACATGCAGTTTCTGGAACACTGATACTCATCTCTCTGTCCTACTTTAAATTTCTCATAGGAGTGAAGCTATTAACACAATTTTTTTCATTAGCACTAACTTCTGTGTAGGAGTACGTAGGATTTAGGCAGAAAGCTAGACCTCATTTGGAGCCCCAGAGGAAAGCAGGTTCATTAATGAGTAGCAATCACTGAGAGTTTGTTCAGTTTGAAGACTGTGAAGGAAGGCTGTGCTACAATTTGAATGTGCCACCCAAAAGGTATGCACCAGAATATCCCATTGGGGACAGAGTTAGAAGATGGGGACTAATGAGAGATGTTTAGTTTAGAATCATGCCTCCCTTAGACATGGATTAATGCAGATTACAAAAGGGATTGAGACTGCAAATTATCTCTCTTGTTCTCTGTCGCCCTCTTTGTATTTCTGCCACATAATGATATAAGAAGGCTCTCACTAGTGGTAGGTCCCTTGAACTTAGACTTCCCAATCTCCAGAAATAACCAAAATAAATTTATTTTTTCTATAAATTAACTGGCCTGTGGTGTACTATAGGAATAGAATGGAGTAAGATAGGCTATAAGCACAAAAACCTGATTTTAAGATTTCAATATAATGCCAATAATGCCAATCCAATAATTAAAAGTACATGCACTAAAGCTAAGAATGTGGTCCACACTCTGGCTTTTTCAACCCAGTTTTATATCCATCACGAGCATCAACAGTAGCAACTATCAACACCAGAACAACGCTGTGCGCATCCATACAATTTCCATAATATTTGTGTCTTTCTATAGGTATAACTGTACAGGATTAATGCAGCTTTATGTGAATATCTACAGCATCTAATTCAAGATATCTGGCATGCACTGGAATAATGCATTCATGATGCCTTTTTTACTACAAAGCTTTCATCTGCTTGACATAAAATGTAGCTTTGCTTACATACAGCCACATTAAGATTAAAATGATTTGCAATTTTTGGGATAACTTGGAAGAATTTAGATAGGTGCAATTTATTTTTACTGTATATTTTTGTAATACATATGAGGCATAATAGTTTACAGAAATTTAAGATAAATTTTATTCTAAAAGGAATATAAATTTTCATTTTCTCTTCTAAGGCATACTTATTTAATAACTATAGCTGACCTTATTCTATATACTGTAGTGTCTGCAAGATACAAAACATTATATTTTGCTATTTTTACTCACAGACACATAGAACATTGGCTGCATGCCTCTGTTCACCTCAGATATTGACTGCAAGGGACTCATTCTTCTGCAGTACATTATGTGGTAGACTTTGTTATTTTTCCTTTCTTTGCTTTTGCTTTAGTAAAAAGAAATGTATGCTGGTATTTCAATGTATCTAACAATGTTCCTAAGTGAATCCATCAGAAACCAATGTCACATAAGGGGTAATTTTCTCCTGTGGACACTTGTAAGGGGACCAAACATATCATCCATTCATTCCAAATATGTAACAGCCTTTTAGGTGATGGATGTTAAATAAGTGTTTTCTGAATTAAATTAAAATCCAACATTTCCTAGGGTTGCTACATGTTATACAAGAACATAGACATTCATCAATTGAAGGCCAGATAATCAGATCTTGTCTCTCCTCAAAACCTGCCTGCTGTGTTAAAATTCTTTCCCATGGAAGGGTTAGAGGCAACCTGTGCTCACAGGACCCCATTCAATGTCTATTTTCCTCCCTTTGGTCAACTTCTTTCTGGATACCATACCCCTTATAGCAATGAAACAGCTTGACACTAAAGAGGAAGGCTACCATGTGCTTAGTACCTACCATATGCCAGGTGCACTATTAAGTGCTCCATTGAGTATATGCCCCTTCACACATCCTACTAATAGCTTTACAGAGAAGTGTTTATACCTCAGTTGAGACTGATAGGAGTATCTCACTCAGGGTCCTTACTGCTTTTACTCTGCTCTATCATCCATCATCGAGAGGCTGCTTGACCCCTATTTGCCAAACTCCCCAACAAATTAAAAGCTACATCTCTCTCTATCTTGTTCACTGTCTTCTCTGCAACAATCAACCCAGGACCTGAAATATAGGAGATGCTCAACAAGCATTTATCGAATGGGTGATGGATGAATCAATAAAACTTCCCATTTATCCTATTGATTAAAACATTCAGTAGATTAACTCATGTTCTTCATTGGATTCATCAAAAATCTGTCTATTGTATATGTACCAAGTTGATACAAATGAACAGAGTAGATCAGTTTTATCACTCACTGTATCCTGGTACCAATGACTCCTAAAACATGCAGGCAGGGTTTCAAGATAGAGATTACCAGGGAAATAGATATTCATCAGCAACAATCACGTTGTTGGGCTGAGCACTTGCCTACTACATTAGAGGCCCTAGGTTTGAACCTCAGGACTGTCAAGGACAATGAGAATGAAAGCGGGTGTGGAGGAGGGAAGGGAAAGGAAAGGAGGGAGGAAGAAAGAAAAAGTTGAGAGAGAGAAAGGAAAAAAAAATTACACGATAACATTGTCACTTTTTGTTCAATAGATGCAGTGAAGCCCAGAAACTGAACTTTTGAGCGGGAAGGGGAGCTGGAGCTGAATGCAGTTTACTGTCCTCCTCAGTGCTATCTTCCTTCTACTGTAAGCAACAAATTCCAAAGGTAAAAGACTTGAGACTCTTGATGAATGTTAAAAATAGTCCATGGCTTTTCAGGCACAATAAGCAATACAATATTTATCCTATAATATATATTTTATATGAAGCTTAATATCATTCTTTGAGAACTGCTAGAGGATTACTTGGGGCTGAATGTTTGAGAATCACATGTAAACTAAGAGGCTTTTTAAAGGTCAGAAAGGTAATGTAATTCCTTTATTTGCAATTAGATATCACAGAAAAATTAATATTTAATAAATAAAATTTTAAGTGGTGCTAGAATGTTAATATAAAATATGCAGGGCCATTCTATAATAGCAGTAATATTTCTAGAACATAAACTAAGAAAAACAAGATGTCTCTAGTTAAACTTGTTACCATAGTCATTCATTTCACTAAGATTTGGAAAATATGGAGTTCACATATATAATTAATTTTAAAGTACTGTGATTCATACTGAACAAGCAAAAAACAAATATTATCTGAAATCAAAGGATTAATTTTTATTTGGCCCATAAATATCAGCTTTTAAATTTTGTTTTTAAATTCAAAAATGAGAAAACTTCTAAATTTCCTTAATACTATTTTTAAAATCCATCTTTTCTCCTTTCCTTCTCCTCCTCCCCTACTTTTCCTTCTCTTCCTCCCCCCTTTTCTTCATGTTCATGTGTGTGTATGTATTTGTGTGTATGTTTGTAAAACTGGGATCAAAACAAGACTCTCATATGTAAAATTATATTATTGTATAACATGATTTACTATTTAATACTGTAGAAAGAAAAAGAAGAGAAGGAAGGAAGGGAGGGAAAGAGAGGAAGAAGGAAGAAAAAAGAAAAAGGAAATATAAGAAGAATCAATACAATATTTTAAAGTATTAAACATAGAATGCTAAACAGTCTTTATTAAAATGTTTCTTGTTTTTACTTATTCAAAAAATTCACAGAGGTAGTTCTATCAGTCTAGTTTTACTTAAAGAAGAATCATCAAAATTAGATTCAAAATTGGATTTTCTTCTTATTGTTCACATATATGAGTTTTAAAACTATGTTGTTAGAATTTAATATATCTTACCTTCATGGGATAAGATTATTTTTTTCCTTAAATTATAGAAATATGAATCATGGCATACATTTTTCTCACACTAATAGGTACAAACATCCAAAATTTATGTGTAGAATTCCCTAAACTAAGACTCAGGGTCCTAATCCACTAGTGGTACTGTTTATTGCTATACTATTTATAATTTGCACAAATACTCTAAATTTAGCATTTAAATAATTAAACTAATCTACTGTTCACCTTAGCTAAAATTCCAAAAACAATGCTATAGGAAATAATGTATAGTATTAGATTTAGTTGCCATGGTGATTGTTGCTCTCTAATAGTTTAGGAATAGAAAATTGCTCATTGGTAACTATAATTTTATACAGGAAAAGATTACCTATCTTTACCTTTTAATGAAAATCAACAAGCCATATGATAATAAGAGAAAAGACCATTTCAGGGCAAGGGGAGGAAATACCATTTCTAAACTAAAGGAGACAGTATAATGTTTTCTCTGAAACAGCTCTTTAAACTGTAATGTGTGTGTTTGCTGTATATATAGTCCCAATCAGTCCATCTCTGACTGAAGACGGCTAAATATTAAAGTTATCTGGTATACACAGTGCAGAGAGAGCAGTTCACAGAGCTGAGTCTGCCTACTGGAAGTTGCTAAGTCCATGCTCTACTCCACATTGTTGGAGGTTAATAGGAAGAGTAGGGGATAGAGTCAGAAGGTCTCACAGCCCCAGCCTCCCTTCCTGATCTTACCTTCTTAGTCAGAATAAAACTTCTGAGTGGTTAAAATTGCCTCCAGATCAACAGGCAATGAGATTCTACTTGGCATTGTTTTCTTTCCTGATTATTCCCATCATTGTGGCCTCTCCTACCCACCATGCCTGCTCCCATATGCATGGCACCAAGGAAGCATCGCTACATGCATGATTTTTGCACAGCAGGTAGGGAAAGTGAAGGAACAAAAAGCTTGGAGACCATTTCTTTTAAGCTTGGTATGTATCTAGCGAAGGAAATGTATAAAATTTTTCCTTTTCCTCACTGCAGATCACTTCAGGCAAACACAACACAGAACAAGTACAACAGACCCACGGGATCAAGCTCCAAAAAATGGAAAAAAAAACCAAAAACATATTTCCAAGATTGAGCAGTCAGTAAGCATTCAGTATATCATCTTGAAGGGAGAAAGCCTCCCTGAAGATACAGTTATTGAGAACTTTATAAAAACAAAACTTGGAGTATTAACAGATTGCAAAACTAACAATACTCTGTGTTAAGCACTCAGAGTGAAGGACAGAAATATTACTCATAGCCTAATGCCCCAACAGACCTAAATTGTGAAGATTACTGGGGCTCATTAATCAGCTGGTTTATTCTTTAGCATTTATCTTTTGTCCTCTTTGACCACCTGTTGGCTAAAACTCTAAGTGGGTGAGTATAACATCCAGGCCCCTAAATGGTAGCTCAAGTCCCAAATGTTACAAAAAGCATGACATAATATAAGAAGTTATATTGGAATAGTTTCAAAATGGTAGCTAAGTTAGCTAAATTTAAGAGGGGACATTAACACAGATTGTCTTAAGAATAAAAGTTCTTTAAAATATACAAGCGTTTAGGGAGGTAAAGGCAAATTTTTTTTTAAATTCTCTGAACTAGTTTGACAACCTATTCCTCAACAGAGTATAATTTTTTGCTTTTACTCCCTCATGTGTTTGTTTGCCTGATCAGTCTGGCTTACAGTAGGAAATTGTAAGAGTTCATTCCAATATCGAGTTATGCAAATTTATGAAATAATCAATACTGTTAATATGAGGTCTAACACAGAAATGTACAATAAGAAGTGCTGCTCATTTGTAAGTGATAAAATCTTTATTGTGGTTTAGTTTATTGCAAAGCAAATTTGAGTTACAAGAAATCTAAGAGTGAAAGTGCAGTTATTTGGTGCCTCCATTCATAATTGGGCAGTAGTCATCAATTTACTTTGCAACCTACCTTTCCTTTCATGTCTATTGTTGTGCATCACATTAAGTCAGCCTGACAAAGTTGTGAGTCACTGGAAGTTTTGGTGGCAAATGGGTTTTTAAGTCAAGTAGTTTGTAGAAGGGTATTTATCACAATTACAAGTAGCACCCTCTCTCTTCAGGCTACTTAGAATAAAATTTAATGCATTTATGCATTTAATGTCACTTAGGATCCAGTTGGGACCTATGGTGGTCA
The DNA here is from genome assembly GCF_012274545.1 of Fukomys damarensis. NCBI lineage: Eukaryota > Metazoa > Chordata > Mammalia > Rodentia > Bathyergidae > Fukomys > Fukomys damarensis. The sequence goes on from NW_022900926.1 coordinate 40,563,943, forward strand.
TCCTGGTTTGTCTGGACTTGAAGTTTTTCTTATTAATATTTTACTAAAATAATTCAATTTAGAAATTAATGTCTTATGTCTTCTTTCCTACAAAGGGTTTTTACAATGTACAAATTTCATTGCAATTTTGTACTTTACATATATACATATATCTAAACCTTTATATATGTAGAGGTTACATATATATGTAAATTTTCTCAATGTAAACATAATTTGCATGCTGATTTTATTTTTTTCAAATTTGTTCAAAAGTATTGGTAAAACAAGAAATGGAATGGATTTTTTAAAGTATGTAAATATGATTTTTTTAAAGGATAAAGACAAATTGAGCATAAAAGAAAGATCTGGAAATGGGCAATCTTTCAAAGACAAAAATAAGTCAAAGAAAAATAGATTGAAATATTTTTTTTCTTGATTCTCAAATCAATATGGTTGTTCTTCTTGGTGTATGTTCCTAATAGGTACAGCATGCTAGTATTCAATTATTGGAACTACATAGAATTATGAATCTATACCAAGTGAAGGTATTTGAATAATACATTTATTCATTAGCTAGTATTCCCCCAGGTTTTAGCCAATCTATCAAAAATTTAACAATATAGTGTCATCATCTCTTAATGTCTTCAAATGCCACTATACTCTAATGGAGAATTTAGGATATCTGGAATTAGAGGCCTAGATATGAATCCATCCCTTTCTAACCTCAGGACTATGGTTTGAGCAATTTCTGAACTATTATCTCTGATCCTGAGTGTCCATATCAGTAAGATGAAAAGCAGAAAGTCACACCAGGCACAGCTATTGTTGAAAGTGATAAGAAGTCCTTACAATAACTGCAAGTGTTTATTTTCCTTTTCATTCTATTAAGAGTATCTAGTCTATTCTAAATACCATAGGAAACTGATTCTTATCATCATTCATCTTTTAAAGATACTTGTGTTGGCTTTTCTTTAATTGCTGCAAATTTTACTTTTTTCCTTTGAAACCTATAACTTCCCCTTCACTTTCCCCTTAGAATGAAAATTTCTTACAGATTACTCTATTAATATAATTAATTTAAATAATAATTTAATTTAAATAAGAATATTTGTTTCATTGAAACATTAGACAGTTTCTGAAAATATAGGTAGCCCTTTATACTGTAGATTTAACAAACCTCAGATAAAAAGTGTTAAAAATGAATTGCAACTGGAAGAAGCAAGGACCCCAGAGGAGGTCTCTCCAGCCGCCTTCTCGTGCCCACCCGGAGGGTCCAGGACCTCCCCGACTGTGCGCCACCAGATCCAATAAGGAAGCAAGTACCCTGGAGGAGGTCTCTCCAGCTGCCTGCTCAGGCCCACCTGGCGGGTCTTCAACCTCCCCGACTGCATGCTACGAGATCCAGTAAGGAAGGTAGCCACATGGGCACCCTTGAAACACCCCCACGTCCTGCTTCCCCCCACCCTGTTCTCAAACCTCCTGATAGGGCAAGTCCTTGGACCAACTCTGCAGAGGCACAGGTGGTCATGAGGGTATTTTTCTGAGCTGCCAACTTTGAACATCTTTAAAGAAAGGGCAGGGGAAACCTGTAATAGAACTGAGTGGAGTTCAACCCTGCGGGCTGGGAAACTCAATTTAGGCCTTGTGGACTGAGGTCAGTCTGAGTTGCGGAGACCTGCTATTGGCTAGCTGAGATCAGGGGATTTGGTTCTGCACATGGCTGTACACGTGGTATAATATGACAACAGAGACATAGTCTGAAAGAGGCCCTTCAAATTCTTTTTTTTTTCTTTTCCTCATTCCACCCTAAAATTTCTTTCTTTTTTCTGTCCTCTCTCTCCAACTCAGTCTTTTGCTCCACCAAACTATCCCTTTTTATTCCTGCTCCTGCCCTCAGACTTCCTCTTTTATTATTTTTTATTTTCTTTATGTTCTTTTCTCCTGTCATTTTACCTCACTCATGGCTCCATAGCTTCAAGGGAAGGTGAACCCATGTTACTGTTAAGGGGATATATTCTTGTCCTTATTCCTGCACTCTGTCTATCCCCTTTGAAGTTAATAGTTTTGTAAAGATAGTATGGTCATTCTACGTCCTCTGCCTTCACTTCAAACCTTCTCTAATTCTTTCACTTCTCTGCTCCTCTCATCCTAACTCAGTATAACGCCCCCATCATAAATCGCAAAGATGCTATATTGAAAAGTGTATTCACTGCAAACATACTTTGGGCTGCTTCTTGATATTAATTTAATTTACATGGCTTAAAGGTGATAAAATAATGACTACCACACATGGTCAATTTGCAAGCTGTGCTTGATCCTATTAGGCTGCTGAATGTATCAATTGGGATTAAGGATTATGATTGATTTAATAAATTGTTTTCTCTGATATAATAAAAATGAGGATGTCTGTGAGTCAATAGAGACTCAAAAGCTAAAACACAACTATATCAGGAAGATTTAAGTAATAACCCAGAAATTAAACCAAGAACAACCCAACAACAAAAATAAAAATGAGAAAAAACTTGAGCAAGGCACAAAGACAGACATCCAGTTCACCAATTGCAAACAGTATGGCAAATGAGGATGAAAAGTCTGATAGTGAACCAGCTGGACACCCTGGACCCATAGCACAGGAGGTAACAAAACAGATCAATCAGGCTCTAGAAAAATTCAAATCAGAAATAATTTCTCAGTTAACCATAGAGATGATGAGCAAAATGGAAGTCATGATTCGAGACTCTAGAGCAGAAACTGAGAAAAAAATAGATGAGCTCAAGACTGTGATAGAAGCCATGAAGACTCAGCATAAGAAAGAAATGGAAACAATGAATGCCCAACATAGGAAAGAAATGGAATCCATAAAACAGATTCAAACAGATATCCAGGAGATTAAAAACGCTATTGAAAGTGTACACAACAGAATGAAAGATTGCGAAGATAGAATTTCAGACATAGAAGGTAGGATCACAGTCAGTGACCATGAAAGAAGAGGTCTCTCAAAAACAGTAAGGGATCATGAGAAATCGATCCAACAACTTCTAGACGATGCAAAGAAAAAATAACATAAGACTGATAGGAATCCACGAAATAGCAGGAGAAAACACAAATGACTTAAAAAAGTTCTTCACAGAATTAATGACAGAAAACTTCCCAAACAGAAGGGAAGAATTAGACATACAAATAACTGAGGCATATAGAACTCCAACTAGCCACGATAAAAAAAAATCTACAACTAGACATATAATAATCAAGATCCCAGAAACCCAAAAGAAGAACAAAATATTACAAGAAGTAAGAGAAAAGAAACAAATCTCACGCAAAGAAAAGCCCATCAGAATTACAGCAGACTTTTCAACACAAACCCTCAGGTCAAGGAGAGCCTGGAGTGAGGTATTTCAAGTTCTAAAAGAAAATAACCTCCAACCCAGACTGATGTATCCTGCAAAACTCTCTTTCAAAATGGATGGGGGAATAAGATACTTCCGTGACAAAGAACACTTGAGAAACTTCATGAACACCAAACCAGCAGTACAAGGAATTCTAAACAATGTCCTAGAGAAGGACAATGAAGGTCACAATACCATGAGGCCCAAAAGACCAAATCAAACAGGCAAGGCAAGAAACTAAAAGGAGAGGGGAGAAAAAGTAAAAAGAGTCTACAAAAGGACAATAACATGACAATAATAAGTCAGAACATATTAATTATAACCATCAATGTTAATGGCCTCAATTCACCAATCAAGAGAAATAGACTGGAAGAATGGATTAAGAAGCAAAATCCAACAATATTAGGAAGCCCATAGACTGAAAGTGAAAGGATGGAAAATAATTCTCCATGTGTCAGGCGCCCAGAAAAAATCAGGGGTAGCAATCTTATTCACAGACAAAGTAAATTTCAAACCAAAACTCATTAAGAGAGACAAAGAAGGCCACCGCATCCTTGTAAAGGGAACAATTCAAGAGGAAGAGATGACAATCATAAACATAAATACACCAAATATAAATGCCCCCAACTATATAAAACAAATATTAAGTAACATGAAAAACCAAATAAGCACTAATACAATTGTACTGGGGGATTTAAATACCCCACTATCACAAATTGACAGATTATCTAGGCAGAAAATCAACAATGAAATAATAGAACTGAACCAAGCTTTGGAACACATGGACTTAATAGATGTCTACAGAGAGGAAATTATAAAGATCTGAGCAGAAATCAATGCAGTGGAAACTAAGAAAATGATACAAAAAATAAATGAAACAAAGAGCTGGTTTTTTGAAAGAAAAAATAAAATTGACAAACCTTTAGCTAATCTTATCAAAAAAAGGAAAGAAAAGGCTCAGATCCATGCAATCAGAAATGAAAAAGGCAAAGTCACAACAGATCCAAAAGAAATACAGAGGATCATGAATACCAACTTTGAGAACCTGTACTCCAATAAAATGGAAAACACAGAAGAAAGGAACAGATTTTTAGATACTTACAAATTACCAAAGATGAACAAAGAAGATAAAAACATTTTAAACACCCCCCCCCAATTACAGTCAGTGAAATTGAAAATGTAATTAAAAATTTACCAACAAAGAAAAAAGCCCAGGCCCTGATGGATTCACTGCTGAATTTTACAAGACATTTAGACAAGAACTACTGCCACTATTCTTCAAACTTTTCAATGAAATTGAAAGGGAAGCTATACTTTCAAATTCATTCCTGGAAGCAAGTATCACTTTGATTCTCAAACCCAGGAAAGATACAACTAAAAAAGAGAACTACAGGCCAATCTCCTTAATGAATATAAATGCAAAAATCCTTAATAAGATACCAGCAAACAGAATACAGAGGATTATTAAGAAGATCATACATCCTGACCAAGTCAGATTCATTCTAGGGATACAAGGGTGGTTCAACATAAGTAAGTCAATAAATGTAATACATTATATTAACAAAGTCAAGGACAAAAACCATACGATCCTCTCAATAGATACAGAAAAAGCATTTGACAAAATTCAACACCCATTCATGATTTAAAACCCTGCAAAAAATTGGAATAAATGGTGTATACCTCAATTTAATAAAGCCTATCTATGAAAAACCAACAGCCAACATCCTATTAAATGACCAAAAACTGAAAACATTCACCCTAAAATCAGGAACAAGACAAGGATACCTACTATCACCACTCCTCTTCTATATAGTTCTGGTAACATTAGCCATAGCAATTAGACAAGAGAAAGAAATTAAAGCAATAATGACAGGAAAGGAAGAAGTTAAACTGTCATTATTTGCTGATGATATGATACTCTACATTGAAGACTCAAAAAACTTCACCAAAAGACTTCTAGATTTAATTGACAGATTCAGTAGAGTAGCTGGATACAAGGTGAACAGGCAAAAATCAATAGCCTTCTTATATACAAATAACAGACTCACTGAGAGAGAAATTAGAGAAAAAATTCCTTTTACAATAGCATCCAAAAAATGAAGTATCTAGGAATCAAGCTAACAAAAGAAGTAAAAGATCTCTACACTGAAAACTACAGCACTCTGAAAAAAGAAATCGAAGAGGATATAAAAAAATGGAAAGATATCCCCTGCTCCTGGGTAGGAAGAATCAACATAGTGAAAATGGCCATACTACAAACTGCTATACAGATTCAATGCAATGCTAATTGAAATTCCAGCACTATATTTCACAGAACTAGAGAAAAGAATCCAAAAATTCATTTGGAACCATAAGAGACCTGGAATAGCAAAAGCCATCCTAGGCAACAGACACATGGTAGCAGGTATAACAATTCTCAATTTGAAACTATACTATAAAGCCACTGTGATAAAAACAGCATGGTACTGGCAAAGAAACAGGCCTGAGGATCAGTGGAACAGACTGGAAGACACAAAAACAAACCCAGATGTACTCAGCTACCTCATCTTTGACAAAGGAGTTGACCATCCTCAGTGGAGGAAAGATAGGCTGTTTAATAAATGGTGTTGGAGATACTGGATTTCAACCTGCCACAGATTAAAACTGGACCCTTATCTTTAACCATGCACTAAATTAAAATCCAAGTGGATTAAAGATCTAAATATTAAAACAGAAACATTAAAATTGCTGGAAGGTAAGTTAGGCATAACTCTGGAAGACATTGGCATAGGAAAAGACTTTATGAACAAATCCTCAGTAGCATGAGAACTAGCAGAAAGAATCAACAACTGGGATCTCATTTTATTAAAAAGCTTCTGTACTGCAAAAGAAACCATCAGCAGAACTAAGAGACAACCTACAATGTGGGAAAAAAAAATTTTACCAGCTGCTTCTCAGACAAAGGACTATTATCTAGAATATATAAAGAACTCAAAACAGTCAACCCCTGCAAATATAAAGACCCGATTCCAAAATGGGCATCTGAAGTGAACAGACATTTCTCAGACATAGAAGTAAAAGCAGCAAGTAAATATATTAAAAAAATGTTCCACATCACTGGTCATTCAAGAGATGCAGATGAAAACAACACTGAGATTTCACCTCACCCTACAAAGAATGGCTGCTATCAAGAAATCACACAATAACAAATGCTGGTAGGGTTGTGGGGAGAAAGGAACCCTTCTCCATTTTTGGTGGGAGTGCAGACTGGTGCAACCACTATGGAAATCAATATGGAGATACCTGAAAGAGCTTGGACTGGAGGTTCCATTTGGCCCAGCCATCCCTCTGCTGGGTATCTTTCCAAAAGAACTAAAAGAATCACATCACAGTGATGTATGCACACCCATGTTTATAGTGGCACAATTTGTAATAGCTTGGAAACAGCCCATTTGCCCTTCAGTTGGAAACTGGATAAAGAAGATGTGGTTTTTCTATAAAATGGAATATTACTCAGCCATAAAGAATGAGAAAATAGATTCATCCATAGGAAAATGGATACATACTGAAGATATATTCCTAAGTGAAATAAATAAGACACACATGTGTAAATACCAAATAGTTTCTCTGGTGTGAATAAACTGCAATAATACAGAAGATCCTAATATGATTACTGACATTGTGAAAGGGGCTAAAGCTGTAGGGAAGGTGGATGGATAGGGAAGGGTAATAAAGGAAAAGAAAAAAATGTGAGATAAAGAAAAGATGGAAATAAAGTGCTTGTAGATGGGGAGGGGAAGAGGGGGTGAAGAGAGGGCAGGGACAAGGGGAAAAAATGAGAACCAAGACCTGTCATGTAGAGGTACAAGATCCCAACAATGAATGTAACTGTACTGTATCCCTAAAATGTACCAAGAAACTCAATTAAAGCTGAAAAAAATGAAATGCATCTGTACTGAACATAAACAGACATTTGTTTGTCAATATTTCCTCAACAATAGAGTATGACAGCTATTTACATAGCATTCAGGTTTTATCAGATAATATAATAATGTGAAGAAATTCAAAGCATATGGGGGAGGTATGTAGATCTATGTGTTATGGTTTAGATCTGAAATGCCCCTCAAAAGTCTCCTGCTCAGAGGTGGGGCTTTTGGAAGGTGATTGGACACAGGGTGCTATACTCACCACCGTATCAATCCACTGATGTGTTCATAGTTCAGTGAGGTATTTAGAGATGGAGCTTGGTTAGAAAAGGTGTGTCACTGGTGACATGCTTTTGGAGGGTATATTTCCCTCCCCCAATCCCTCCCTTCTCTCTCTGCTTCCTGAATGTAATTTGATGAGTAGGTGTCCTCTGCTATGCTCTTCCACAATGATTTTTGCCTTACAGTCAGTCAATCATGGACTGACTCCACCAAGATTATGAGACAAAATAAATCACTCTTCCTTTAATCTGTGGGTGTCGGTATTCTATCCAAGGAATATGAAAGTGACTAATATAGAATGTAAATGGTGCATTGTTTCATATAAGGAATTTGAGCATCCATAGATTTTGGTACCCTTGGGGATCTTGGAGCCAGTTCTAGATACTGATAAGTGACTACATATTTAATAGAACATACAATTTATAGTTAAGGTATTTTCACATAGCACACTTAATGATTTCCAAGTATTCTAAGAAATGATGACAAAGGCCATAATGACATATCTTGTCACTATAATTTGTATAGTATTAGATAATGGTCTTTAGTTTAAGAAATTTTATATTCAGAATAGCAACAGTTCTTCTATATTCTGCACTATCATAGAGAATTCCTCTTACTAGAATTAACATATTTTAGCAACTTGGAATGGTGAATATAGCCAAACTAAGCCTTGATAAGGTATTTGTGGATAACATAAACCTGCTCTGTTTAGGTTACTATTAAGTAATAATAAAATGCAAAAAAAATACTTAAAATTCTTACTGAAAAATTCCTAAGAACTGCGGTTTTTGTGCTAGACATATTTTATAAAACCTTTCCTGACTAACCCATCATATGGGAGTACCCACCTTCATATTACTGTTTTAATTTTCTCAAGCAATTAACACTTCTTGAAATTATAGTTTTCCTTGATTAAGTAAATTGTCACCTCTCCCTCCAAATTTAAAGTTCAATGAGATTTCAGGCATTGATTCTTGTTCACAGTAGTAACCCACCAGCCAATACAATGGCCCATCAAGGTATAAGGAATTTTTGAGGCATTAAAAGAAATAAAAACAGAGAAGGAAGGAGGTAAAAAAAAAGGGTGGGGGGGAGGGGGGGGGGGGGGGGGGGGGGGGGGGGGGGGAGGGGGGGAGAGAGAGAGAGACACTAGGGAAGAGTTGATAAAACAAGTAGCTTTTGTCAATCTGTCCAAAGTAAAGATGATTAAAATGTTACAACTTTCATGCTTTTTACATCCAGAAATTTCTAGCCTATAATAACCACTCTTAAATTAAGGTGTAGTAGCAGCTTTATTTCCAAAACTCTGTGGCCAAACTAGAACAAATTCAGAAAAATTGTATAGGTAAAGAAAGAAAGTGCATGATGCATGTTTTGGTTACTTTCTTGTTGCTGGGACATCCACAAGTTAAAGGTTTATTTTATCCCATAGTTTATAGAAGTTTAAATTCATAGCAAGTTGGCTCCAAAGCACAGTGGCATGGCCAAGGAGAAACAGTCCATGGCAGGGTCAGCAAGAAGCAGCAAGCAGCAGCATTAAGCCCGTCTTTCTCTTTTATCCATCCAGGCTACAAGCCTATTGATGGTGCCACACACACAGAGGGTGGAGCGTCCCATAGTTATTATATACCCTAAATCCACATTCACACACTCTAAATCCACCTACTTCCAAAAATCCCCACTTATAACCACATGAAGGTTTGAGGGGAACATTTAGATTCAAGCCATAACAATGCATAAAGAAGGATATAGAATAAAAAGTTACTGGACTAGTTGTCCAGATGAAGAGTAAATAAAAAAACCAGAATATTGTAATCATTCAGGGACAGAAAAGAATACTAATAGAGCAGTATTATCTACCCTTTGTTGAACACATAATTATTATCAGGTAGTGTGATAATTGTTTCACATTCTGTGTATGTAAAAATTTAAGTGGAAATGTACTTCAATAGTGCAGAGCTGTGAATAGAGTGCTGGTCAACTGAGCGTCTAGAGTAATGAAACCTGGGTCAGGGGATTCCCAGTTAGTTCTCCATTCTACCTCCAGAGGCCTTTGAAAGGAAGACACCTATCTTTACTAAAGTTAGATGATCTTTTACTATATTTTCTGACACAATTACTCCTTCATATGCCTTATTGAAAAAAAAAAACTATCATTTCCTAAGATAGCAATCAAGAAAAAAGTAGGGAACATTAAGTAACCATACAAAGAGTTCCATTACATTCTCAAGAGGACTCATATTTTCAGGTAAATTTTTAATTACTTGCAAATTACAATATTTAATTAGTTTCGGAATCATAATAAAATGTTACAGAAGAATATTCTTTACTGAAAATGTAATTTTATTCTGCATATGGTATTACTGATAATTAATTTATAGAGAATCAGGCTTAATATTTTCTAGCTTTCCAACTTTGCTATTATATTAAAAATAAATCTATAATTTCCTATAGCCTCCTTAGAAAACGTGTAAGGTATTAATTTTATCATGGTAAATCTAAGGGCCCTGATAATCTGCCATGACTTCTTATATCTCTAGCATTTATCTTAGCAAGGGCAAAGCACACATTCATTTGTTCCCTCCTTATCTCTTCACTGAACACAAAAATTGTTCTCTTTTCTGAAAATCGGCTGAATGGGAAAAAATAAAGTCATGAAAATTAAATCTCATATAATAAGGATTAGTAAACTTGAAACTACTAATAATATATCATGGTCTCTACATCTTTTTTGTTCTAGTTTATTATTCCCAAATAATGAAATTCAATCTTTTGCAGACAAGGTATTCTACTGGGATATATTCAGACAACATGTGCTAAGAATTCAAGGTTTTAGTCTTAATGGTCTTAATGCACTGTTGGAAGAACCAGTGTCCTACTTGCTTAACAGATTCTGTTATTTTGTGATTGCCTGAGAATGTAAAGCAATCACTGTCTATAGGCAAGATAGGGCATTTCTCTGGTAGACTGCAGAAGCAGCCATGCTTTCCTCAAGTAGGAAAGAGGCAAGTGACCAGGCAGAGAATCAGGTGTGCTCTGGAAACACAGGTTTAAGAGCTAGGGGATGAAGCAAGAATAAACTGCTGTTGCTAGAACACAGGTTCTCTGAAGATAGACATGGGAGTCTCCATCCTCTATTCCTCAAGGAGGAGTAGCACCCAAGTGGGAGGGTGTGGACATCTGTTCTCAACTTTATGCTTCGACACTTACAACACTTACCGAACACTGGGTGTCACACACTATGCTGAGTACTCTCTCTCTAACAACCTCAGGATATAGTACTATTCTACTAATAAGTGGAAAAGCCAAGATTTGAAGTCAGGGTCTTGTGGGCAGCATACTGCCTCGCATCCTGCAAAGGTCAAAGAATGCTCATTCTTCAGGTGGCTCCAAGAATGATGGAGTGACATGCAATTCACAAAAATAATGAAAAGGTGCCTGTGACCTGTTCTAAAGTGCCTGATATTCTTGGGGAAAAAGTCTGTTCTATAGAATTAGAGAGAAATATTAAAATGCACACAGTCTCTGGAAAAGTAATGTTGGCTACAAGGATAAATAACACATATACTACAAGTTCGTGATTTTAGTGATGAGAAAAGTGAGACTCTGAAAGGTTTTAAAAATTGCCCAAAAGTTAGCAACAAAAATGTAGGTTAGAGAAGGAAGAATTAAACCGAGCTTTGCTTGGCTCAAGGAGGAGTTATTTTCCTGAATAATGCTTCCTTCCAGGACTGGGGATCCTTTGAGGACCTTTTTCTGTTTTAGGAACTGGACATGCTCTGATCAGCAGACATTCTGAGGACACTAGATAGATGGTCATCAACTTATCCTCAGGTTCCCCCCCACCAGTGTGTGTGTGTGTGTGTGTGTGTGTGTGTGTGTGTGTGAGCAAGAAAACTGTTTTCAAACCTGATTTCCATTTAGGCCAGCTGTTGCAATAGGACATTTCTCTTATAGAGAACTTCTCTTACTGTTTAGAAAGTATTTCAGTGTACATTTGGATTATGTAAAAGATGGGCCTTTTAAATAGTTTGGATGGGAAGAGAGAGAAAGAGACTCAAATTGAAGGCACCCTGAAGGAGAGGCTGCACTGCCCTGCAGGAAGCCAGAACACAGGGAAGGAGCCACTATTCCAGAGAGGCCTGCAAATCCATGGGGATCTTTTGCCTGTTCTCTGCTGTTGCTACCCACTAAGCCTCCTATTTTTTAAAAAACTGCTATATTGATTTCCATTACTACAAATTTGAGGGGTTGGAGAGACAATCAGGAAACTCCCACAGAAAGGAAAAGAAAGGAAGGAAAGGGAAGGGAAGGGGAGGGTAGAAGAGGGAAAGGGAGGGGAGGAAAAAGGACAAGAAATAACACACTGCTGGGTGTGGTGGTGCATGCCTGTAATCTCAGCACTCGGGAGGCTGAGGCAGGAGGATCACTGTGAGTTCAAGACCAGCCTGGGCTACATAGGGAGTTTCAGATCAGTCTCAACTACACAGTGAGACCATGTCTCAAAAAACCAAAACAAACAAACAAAAAAGAAATAACACACTGGGCAGGGTTCTGAGCTTTGTAACAGAATGTATAGTAGGGCTGAGGGCTCAAACCATGTAATTGGGTGATAGGGTAAGTGGCCCAGAACACTGAAGGGCATGTGAGTGTCACTTCTTAGGTGCTCTGAGGCGTTCGGAATTGCTCCACCCACAAAGGTCCTTTAACAGTAGAAAAAGCAAGGAGCAAGGACTTGTTTTCCAGTCTTCCTCAGAAAGACCTGCTTACAGGCCAAGTATTACTTATATATTTATTACTTATTGCTCAAAAATATTTTTTGGTGCTTATCACATGAGAAGATGAAGAATCAGCATGGAAATACCACTTGAATTCCAGTGTGGAGGAATATTTGCCTTTTCTGGTACACTGATCTACTTCCTTTAATCAAACATGAACATTGGACCTTTCAAGCTTCCTATTTCTTCTGTCCTGTCACAAATATCCCTGGTTGTCTGTTGGCTCAGTTGCAAATTGCCTTCCTTAGCATAATTTCTCAGATAGCTTTCTTCTTTTCCATCCCTCTACCCTTTCCTATTTAAGCTTTTATTGTAACTGTGTCTTTTAAGTTCCCTCACATTGTTTTGGGAAGTAGGAATGTCAGTGAGTAGGTGAAATAGAGAAATGAGAAATCAGCATTTTAGTTTATAATTTTTTTTCCCTGTGTTTGGAAACCCTCTCCTGAAAAAGAAAAGCAAAATAGAAGAATAGAGTGTCTCAAGAGAAAATCCCAAAGCACAGAGAAATAACAAAAGTTACTGGGGGAGTGCAAAGTGAGTAGGCTGGCAAGGTTTCTGGGTTACTGAGAACAATACCAAGCACAAAAATGTGGTCAGACCTCATACTTGTGTTTTTTAACTGCGTTAGAATACAGTGACTTGAGCAGATTGGAGGTGGACAGAAAGCCCTCAAGGCAGGTGATATTCTTAGATGTCCAGAAAAAGGTGGGTGACACAGGGCTTAGATGAGCGGGCAAAGACTAAAAGGGCCAGATTTTATTTTCTGCACCCAATAAATATTTAGCTTTCAATATAGTTATTGTAAATGCTCATTTCTCTTATCAAAAGTATTATCTCCATTTTTCTCCCACAAGTATTTTTCATCTTTTACTCATCTGTTTGCTACTCTGTTTGATTAATTAGAATGCTCAAGTAAAAATGAGTTTGGGTTAATTTAATTTCTTGGTTCTTAGAATGATAAGTAGGAAACCAATTTTGCTTCAATCTCTCATTGCTGAAAATATTTTCAACATCTATTACTTCACTTTTCCACCTTAGCAAGTAACATGCAATTTTAATATTTCTTTCATGAGTGAGGAAACATTAGTGTCTTTGGTTCATTATTTTAAATAAATAATAACTTCATGGACCTATAATATGAAAACCTGTCTGACTATTTACTGATCTCAGCACAAACCTTGAAGGCTGATTTTCAAAACAAACCTTTACTATCTTGTTTGTTTTCTGTTGATTTCAAGCTCTAAAAGTAGGGCAAAAAGAAAAAAATTTACTTAATTAAAGGTTTTATTTAGCAACGTTCCAGTTAATTTGAGCCTTTCTAAATACTAATTGCATGAAGCAAGTTAAATTTATTCTGGAGAAGATAAGCATTTTGTGAAATAAACTTAAGGAGTTTTAAGTCTTCAAAAAGTGTAAAACAAACTTTTAGATAATTTAAATTACATGGAATATATTTAAATGTTTTTCAGGATCATATAGCAGGGTTTAGTAAAATTATAAATGTACAGCTATAACTAAACTGTTTAAAATCTTCTCTAGAAAATGTTAAATAAATCAATATAGTTGAAACTTATAGGTACATTTTTTAAAAGAATCCTGTTTTAATGTAAAATACCCAGATCAATTCATAAGTTTTAACATAAGTTATATTAAGATGCTTTATTCACATCATCAGATCTAACACAGTACAGGAAAAAGTAGCATATTCAGCAGAAGGATATCATTCTCCCAATATACTCAAATATCTTAAAATTTCTTAACTTCGTGGGAGCCAAGGTAAAGTGAACAAATGCCCCATAATCTTATACCATGAGTGATATTCAGATTGGAATAGATGCGAGGTCTTAGATAACCAGTATATGTCAATTACTGCTCACAGCCATGGTCCAGAGTAAGAATTTGGCCATTCTCCTAAGTTTCTTGTGATTTTATGCTGCTCTAGAGGGGTTGTTACACATATGCACAATTGTTCAGTTGACATCTAATAATTTATAAGAGATGCCCTCAAGGTCCTGCAGAGAACAGCTGCACATCATTCTACTAAAATCACTATGTAAGTCTTATGACATTCTTACTAAATTATTAGGAAATGAAAATCATTCTTCAGATGTGATATTGAAACATAGTAACAGGGCAGGGGATTTAGCTCAGCAGCACAGTGTCTACCTGGCAAGTGCAAGGTCATGAGTTTAATCCCTGGTAACAAAAGAGAAAGAAGGAAAGAAAGAAAGAAAGAAAGAAAGAAAGAAAGAAAGAAAGAAAGAAAGGAGAAATAGTAACACATAACATTTTAGATCAGTTTGAAAACAATAAGATAATTCATGGAACTTACCCATAAGTGTTTGTATATGTAGTCAGGATAACATAGGCATGTACAAGAAGGAATAATTAGAGACATAAAGGTCTCTTCCCCTCTGCTATGAAGTCTATACCAGAAATTATTTTCCAAACTATTAAAATGTTCCTAGAGTTAAAATCCAACATTTGTAGGTACTGAGGTTTTCTTTTTTTTTTTCTTTTTTTTTTTTTTTTTTTTTTTTTTTTTTTTTTTTTTT
>NW_022900926.1:40578861-40616821 GCF_012274545.1 Fukomys damarensis
ACTGAACCGCAGCTAAATCCCCAGCCCCCTGGTACTGAGGTTTATTTTAGTGAAAAGTAAACTTTCTAAAATATAAAGAGTTCTGAGAGTTGATTTAAACTTTAAGCAAGGATCAAAATAGAAGAAGGCATTTAGAGACTTTTTTATTGAATCCTTTTTTCTTACAAACACAGACTAAGCAGAAAAAAATATGTCTGTCTGTCTACCTGTTTCATTTTATGTCTGTTGGTCTGTCTCTAATCTCCTAAGATAAAAAAGATGCCAGATATTAGGTATTGTACCCAGAAAAAGTTCTGATATACCACAGGGCATCAGTAAACAGGTACAGAATAAAAAAATTTTTTATCTTAGAAGGCTTTTTTTTAGCTCTACACAGTCGCTGTGATACAATTATTTCTCTTTAGAATAACTTTCTTGTCAAATTATGATTTCATGATGGAAATCAAGCAGCAAAATATGGATAATTGGCAGTCAGAAGTGTTTATGATTTTTTTTATTAAGTGGCATGTGTAAATGACTTTACAGTTAGGCATGGCAGACCATGCCTTTAATCCTAGTACTCTAAGGGGAGAATGCAGATGGACTCCAAGTCCCAGCCCAGCCTCAAAAAACTTTGTGACTAGCAAGTCTCTATTTCAAAACAAAAAAATTAAAAATACTTTTAAAAACAGTCTGGGGATAATAGCTCTGTGAATGCCCTGGGTCAATCCCTAGTACAGAGAGAGGCAGGGGGGATGGAGGGAGAGGGAGAGGAGAAGAAACTGAAAGGGAGAAGATAGAAGTCTTTGAAATGAAATAATTCAATAGCATCAAGTAGGTAGGTATAAAAGCCTAAACAATTCATTCGGACCTATATTCAAATCTTGGTTTATCTTTTTATATATGTGACCTTTGGCAAATTAAGTATACTTCTCTGAGTCTGCTTTTTCTTATATATTAAATACAATACATATTGCATTTCATTTTTAAGGAGTTCATGAAATAATATATACTAAAATAGTTCAGTAAGTCATAGCATAAATATTATAGACATGTTAAGTGTTTGCTTGCTGCACAGATTTAAACTTGGGTTGACCCATTTCTCAATAGATTCCCAGTCTGAAGCTTACCTCCTTCTCTGCAGGGTCATCCTCTCTTGTTTGACAGTAAAAGAGACATATTTATTTTACTTTTTTTATGGTAAAATGGATGCATTTGACCACATATTTTCAAACATCTTGATAGACAAACTGATAAGCTATTTTTTAAAAAATGTATCAATGACTAACATTTGCATTCTCTTCAGAATTCAACAATGCTAATTATGTTAAACAGATCTTTGGGCTAAAAGAACACAAAATTTGTCTAGCTCTACTCTGATTTTTCAAATGGGGGGAACTGAGGTTCAGATAAATAACACTTATTTATGTAGTTATTTTATTATTCACAACGAATAATAGTTGAGCATATGCCACATATATGGCATAGCTCTATGGATGAGCATAAAAGGATGAATGAAACCCCTGGGCTTTTGTCCTGTGTCTGATGATGTAGCTACTCTGGGGACCTTGGGATGGAATAGCTAGCCCCGGATCTTTCCACTACACTATTTTCACTTATAGCAAAATCTTGAGAGAAACAGGACAAACCCTGGAGTTCTGAACTTCCTGTTAATCACTGACCAGCTAAGAATAGCAGAAGTAAATGGTTTACCAAAATTGCAACTAGCAAAAAGGCACAGAGACCTCAGTAGGGTCTGCCTTTGAAATGAGACAGGATACAGGCTCTCATGGCCACACGGCCAGGCCATGGTACACCAGCTACATTAATGGTCAGAGAGATGCATTTCCAAGTCTGGAGCAGGATGGTACCACTGAAAAGTAGCTCTCTCTCTCTTTTTTTTTTTTTATCAGGGATCAAACTCAGGTCCTTGCACTTGCAAGGCAAGTGACATCACTGAGTTAAATCCCTGGCCCTAAAAGTAGCTCTCACTATCCTATCACATGCCTTGTTGTGTCTTATGTAGGTTTTACAATTTCATTTCATGGATGAGGTTTGTTTGAGAACATGAACAAAAGCAGACGACCAACTGTTCCAATTTTAGCAAGTGACTTTTTGTACTACTCTTACATCTTTGCTTTTTGAGACTGGTATATGTAAATATTCCTAGTATATAAAGAGGACTCCTGGCGCTCACTGTGCAGTACATTAAATAGAAATTCTCCTTTAGTTACATCTTAAGATACTGTAGGAGACTTGCATCATCTCTTATGTCCCTAGAATCAGTGGTTCCTTCCTAAAAGCATCCTCATTACCTTTACAGAATCACCTTTCCCTTGCTGTGTGAATACTGAAGGTTCCTCCTATACCACTAAGGAACCTCTATCCACTAGCACTATCCTCTCCATTCCTGGTATAAGAATATGACTGAAACTCTGCCTATTTTTGTTCTTTTATCCAATAACTCTGAAGCTCATGATAAGTGTACAAGGGAGACTGGAATTCATATGCGAGACCCTCTGAACTTGAGGGCTTTCCTGCCTTCCAAATATTAAGACCTTTCAAGCCTTTGAGGTTCCTCAAGGATTACACACATGCCCCAGCCCCTTTCTAACTAATGTGTGTTCCACTAAAGCAGAGCTGGATCTTTCATCTAAAACCAAAGGTGCTCACTGAATCAAAAAGCCTGTTCTTTTGCAGACTTCCTCAGCATTTCAGCTCCACAAATCACTTTGGAATGCCAATACAAATGAATCTGATAGGGTTTTACAACAGAAACTTAAAGTGAGATCACCAATGATTAATTGTGATTAACATACTTTCAAAGGATTCAGTACAATCAGATTTATGCAACACTGACAACACAGCTTTCTGCTAGCATTTCTGCATAACTGTGATATGATAAAACTGGTGTTTATGAGAGACAGTGGAGAGGGAGAAGGATATAGTTTTGGTTACTTCCAGACTCCTTAGGCTAAACACTCAAAGCCACAGTTTCCACCCCCACTCTGTCTCTTGTGGCTAAGAACTGTGGCCCTACTTCTTTTGCAGCTTTTTTATTAAATCTGGAAATTAAATGCAACAATAATAATAATTTTAGAGAATACACAAGGATCTATCTATACATCTAACTATCTACTACCTATCTCAAGGAATATATATTAGGCAACTGAATAATACAGCTGACCAACAACATATTGATTTTATTAAAGTTATCAAAAAATTATATTAACCCTCTCAGATTCTATACTTTGAATTGAGTTAACCCACAAAATACTTTTAGATGCACTTGAAGCCATATTTGTAAATGTTCTTTACTGCCACCTGTGAAGACCATAAATGCTCCTTCTGCAAAGAGATGCACAGCTTTTATGAAAAGCAGTTGCTTCCTTGTCCATTGTTTTTCTCCCTGATATGTGCTGACAGCTGATTTACAGGAAGTGGCCTCACCTTATTTGCATCTGTATTGATGCATTTGGTGAGTGGGAAAGGAAGTAACAGACTCTATTTAATCACAGAAAAACTGGCCCTTACTCATTCTCTCAAGCAACTACTTGAATTCATCAGATTTTCTGAACCATCTCTTATATTCAAATTATAAATGCTTCCAAGCTAGCACCAGAACAGGACAGAATAATTATCCACTGAGACCCTCCAGAAACATGCTTCAATAACAGAATCATAGCTTTCTCTTCTACGACATGCAGCAAAACATTGCAGATTTATGTTTCTGGGTTAAAATATAAAAATTGGAAACACTGTTTTGATCAATCAGGAGTTGGATATAAACCATTACATGTTAAATTGCAACTTAATAAAGACATGTTTTATATCATCAAATCCTAAAAAAACTTATATTTTGAATAGGTAAAATATTAGCAGAATGATTTTAATTGCACAGTGTTCAGGTCAAAAATTCCAAATCATTGGTTAAAAATAAGTATACTTTGATAGGGTAAAGGTGACTTAATTTTACAATGCTGTTGGATCATCAAGCTGGCAAGTTGTACTAAAAAGAGAGTACACTTTTAAAGAATTAAGTCAAAACTCTAAAACTCAGTTTTCCTTCACTATTTGTCATTTTATCTATTTTTATACAAAAAATTAATTTGAAGAAAATCAATAGAAAAACCTTGTATTTAAAAACCAACTAGATTTTAGAAAATTGAAATACAAAGATTTCTAGACATGCATAGAATTATTTATTCCCCTAATACAAGAATATTTTCTTCAGTTATCCTAAGAAAACTAATAACTTTATTATTTCTCTCATGTTATCGATGATGTATATTACAGTTAAAATAAAAAGATATCTATTCAAAGATTGGCCTTCTGTTGTTGTTTTTATCTTCTTCCCCTACTTCTCCCCACTTCCATGTGAACTCAACCTTTTAGAAAGAATAGCAGTCAAGGTCATAAGATCTGTTGCTCCTGTAGGGAGGAGAGAAAAAATAATGTTTTTGCTAACTCACTGTATGGGAATTAGAACTGAGAACCCTATAATAGAAGACACATATAGAGACAAGCATGAAAAATTTATTTAATCAAAATGCTACATGACCCAGAAATGAAGACTCAAAAACTAAAGGGAAACTGGGCAAGGTCGCACATTCCTATAATCCCAGCACTCAGAGGTTATGTCAGGAGGATTACTACAAGTTCAAAACCAATCCGGGCTACATAGTGAGTTCAAGGCTACTTTGAACTACATGGCAAGACCCTGTATCAAAACAGCAGCAACAACAATAACAATAAAAACAATATCAGCAACAAAGAACAAAACAAAACAAAACAAAAAAACTCAGTGAAAACTACGTTTTTATATTTAGGTTCAGTGAAGAGCAGACTGTCACATACCAGGTATGATCAAACACTATGGTGAATGTTTAAATTTTTTAAAAAGTTTAATTCTTCCAGCATGGTGACTCACACCTTTAATCCCAGCACTCAGGAGCCTGAGACAAGAACATCACTGTAAATTTAAGGATGCCTAAACTATATGGCAAGATCCTATCTCAAAAATAAAATAAAATTTATTACAGTAAAACTGTATCACCACTAATCCCCTTCTAATACTCTTCTTTGATTTGAGCACAGTCATCCCATCAGTCTTGCCACTTCCTGAAGCAGTTCTGGAAGTCCTCTTTCATGAATACATTTTGTTTGTTGAGCTGTCCTGACTGTCTTGATAGTCAACTCAAGACATTTACCTTTCATAGCTATTCTGACTTTGGGGAAAGAACCAGAACTCATACGGTGCCAGATCTAGTGAAAAAGATGAATTAGGACACATTGTAATGCTTTTATTTGACAGAAATTGCCATTGATGTTTCATCAGTGATGCACGATCAAGAAACATAATGAATGATTAAATTTAAACTTTTACTACAGTAAAAGATACATAATAAAATTTTTATCCCAGTAAGGATACCCTGTCATTAATTCCCCTCAGAACGCTCAAAATACGCTTGCTTTGAATACATATATCCCATTGATCTTTGCAATGTGTACTTTAATAAGTTTGTAATAACATGTCTTTAACAAGTTTAAACATAAAAAACTTTATCTTTCACCACATTCTTGATCAACTCTTGTAGCAATTTGATAGTGTGCTCCAAGGATGGGAAACAGCCCTGTGAGTTCTTTTGGCCTTCTGTGGGGAACAAGACACTGATTTGAGAGGCTTCTTCGGTGAAGGGAGGTGTTCAGAAGTGACCTCTTGGGCTTTAGGGCTTGCTTTGGGGAAAGCAATCCTAGTTTCTATGACCCACCTTGGAGGAGAAAGGAAAGTAGAAGAAAAGAAGGTGGGAAAAGATCAAAGCAACTGCCAAGGTACCATATTTGGGGGCAGTATGCTCAGAACCTCAACATTTATTGAGTCAAAATCTGTGCTGTTTAATTTCTCATCATGTTATTTCAATTAGGAAAGGCAGCTATTTTGGTGTATATAAAGAAACCAAATAAGGCAAAATTAATGAAACTCCTCAAAGAGTCGGGCAGAGTTCATTCTGTTAGATATAATAAATAGATACATGCATTAAAAACCTTGACATAATTTTTTTAAATCACTGCACATTTTTTTTTCAGTCACCCAAGGCATTTTGTTAACCTATTTTCAGGAAAGAAAACAAAGGAGGGTATGGACTGGTAAACAGAAAAAGAAAAAAGCTGAAGACATCTTCAGTTCAAGCATATTTTGTGAAAAATCAAACAAACAAATAAACATGATACTCAGGCATATATAAACTTCTGAATAATAATTTTGCCTCTGTGTAAACGTCCAGATCTCAAAGTATATAAGGACTCAGAATACAAAATTCCAAAATTTGGTGCCTCAGCCAGTGGAACATTGTCTGCTGAAGAAAATTGATTTCACCATAGAGGTAGAAATGACTCTCTACTTTCCCCAGACTCCTTTCTTCCAAAGTGGGCCATGGAAACTAGAATTCCTCTCTCCCCTTCCTCCCTAGGCAGGCCACGATGGAACATCACCATCCTCCCTCCTTCCCTTCCTCTCTGCAGGCTTCCTGTACTATATCTACATCAGGAGGGGAGGCGCGTTATGAAGGAAGGAAGGGAAGAAGGGAGGGAGGGAAAGAGGGGGAAGGGAAGAAAGTGAGGTCATGGGCCTCGCCTCCCTTCTTCCCCAGACTATGACTATCTCATCCCACCTGCTAGCTTCCGGTCAGACTGCACCGCAGTCCCTAAAACACACAGCAATCCCTGTTTCTGTGCGTTTTCATTTCTGAAGGGGCCCCTGTCACAGCATACTTAAAAATATTGGTTGTGCTTCTCTCTTGTTCATGTCTTTTGTTAGAGTGGTTTCATCCGTGAGCCTTGCTATGGGCAAGGAAAACATATGATTATTTTGTGCCTGTGATACAGTTAGATCTTACTCAAGGGCCAGAAACACTATTGATAGGAGATGCAAGTGTTAACATGTGTCAGTACAATGACTATATCAATATGCTACTAAATTAATAGCTAATGTTTTACAGTAACTTTTCATGAAGCCTGTTCCTATCAGATAATAGCAAGAAGATGTCCACTTTATTTTTAAAAACCTTTCGTCAAGTTACATTAAAAAGCAGGTTGCAACATAATTGTCAGAAAAGAAGGCTCTGGAACCGGTGACACAGTTGCACTACTCTAACAAATGAAAGTGTGGGCAACCAGAACACAGTATATGCTTAAATCTAGTTTAATAAAGGGACCAAAAATAAAAACAAGACAAATTAAAAAAAAAAAAAAAAAAACAGAGCAAAAGGATCATCTGGAGAACTTAGAGCCTAAAGTGATTAATTAGACCTTATTTTGTCTTGAACAGATTTACTACCCATTTTTCAAATAGCCACATTGTTTGTAATTACAAAAATCACACCTCCATTGGCCAGCCTTGGTTACTTCATGCTTGAGCAACAATCTGATTGAGCACTCTTGTTAGGGCTTCATTCTTCATTGTAATTAGCCATAATCATAGCCTTCCTGGGTGCATGAGAATGTGCAAGCAACTATTCACAACCTCAACACATTTGAATACGAATCTTTTCAGTAAAGAGCAATAAAATAGGAGAAACAAAACAGTTTCTCTAGGGAATTTTGGAAAGCATCTCTGCTCTGATTCTGCCCCCCTTCAAAATGTTCCCTCTCCCGTATCTGGATTCTGTTTACTAAAACAAGGGTGGCTTAATGAAGACAATGACTTATTATTTCTTAACTGACACAAGAGTGCCCAAGTATTAAAGGCTTAGTTCTTTCAGTCTTTGCCAAGGACATACGGAACAAAAGAACAAGTAATTGTGTGTGGAAAGAAAACTGGGACTGGGCTACATTCTGGGACCACTCAGAGAAAGATGGAGCCTTGCTATTCTGGCGCTCCAGGCTGGTACATGCTTCCTTTCTTCTCTTTTTTTCCCTTCCCCCTTCACCCCCTAAATGACTCAGGCTTTACAGAAAAAAGCTCAAAGCAGCAAGGATTGAAAACAAAGGATAAGTGGAGGAGGGGTTACATTTCTGATCCGGTCCCAAGCACATTCATAGTGAGCCACCTACTGGCAACTCCACTTTTCCTTCTTTTATTGTTTAATCCCCTAACCTCTTAAGGGAAGACCTAGGTAAACATGCTGGAATCACTCCAGATGCTTTCTCAGCCAAAAATGGGGAAAAGAAAATTCAGGGAGAAAAGAGCTTTCAGAGTAGTGCTCTTGTTTTTAATAGAGAACCCAATTCAAATTCTAGTAAACGTATGGCTGAATATCAGATATGAGCAATTGCTTAAAATAGATATGTGCTTTGCATAAAAACTTAGATGATGATTCAATTTACTTAAAGAGAATAATCATTAGACTCCTGAAGCTAAATAATCTAATCATTTAAACTAATTATATAACATATTAAAACTATGATGGTGCCCATGTAAAAGACCATCTTTGTGTAGAGTATTTTTTAAGGCATAACATGCATCTGATGACATTCCTGTTCATAGTATTTGTTATGGTGATACCACAGGGTGCTCACAGGCTGCTGCAGCTAACTGATAATTTCCTGAGTACAGCTCTTTCATTATTACATTGAAGAGATTTTCCTAAGGCCACACAACCAGTTGAAGTATTGCTATTAAAGTACGAGGCAGCAATACAGTTCTGTACTTTGATGTGTAAAAATAAGTTTTAGAACAGGGATAAGTGAGCTTTCTGGTTAAGTATAGTATAAAACTTTGAGTTGCTAGAGGTGGCCAAGAGTACTATGTGGAAGAGATCAGAGACAGAACTTGGACTTCATGAACAAAGAGGCCATGACTGATTAGCAAGCTCTGTGATTGATATTGGAGGACGGCCAGTTGAATCCTCCATCTCCTACCAAGTGTCTGCTGTATGTCAACAAGTGTACTATGCCCCTACAGAGGCCTGTCACTGAAACAACAACAACAACATAACAGGATTGCATTTGTAACTGAGAGGTGATAGTGGATTTTTTTAAAATTGAGATTTTTTTTTTCTTTTTTTAAAGACAAGCTTTTTCTCTAGTAGTCTCATGCTAAGAGCAGGAAACACTACCCACAATCTTGGTGCCCAGGAAAAATCAACAATTCCTAAGCCTCTGGTGAACCAAAGACTGGTTAATGTACAAATGTGTATTTCCTGGTCTTTGTTCTACCCTATTAGCCAAATTGTGAATATACTAATTTTTCTGTTTTTATGGAGTTTTCCTGTACTCTTGATGGTAGGCTGGTGAATGAAACCTGAAAGGGGCCCACAGGGAACACATTCACTGCATGAAAGTGCCATAGCACTAGTGTACTGAGGACAGTAGTCCCCAGCACTGACTGTGGGTGTCACTTTCAAAGTCTCTTAGCACATGTTACACTCCTAGTGACATGAGGGCTTCTTGGTTATTTGTTTTCTGATCTTTCTATTGAATTTCATACTAGATTTTAAGATTATTTTTTAAAGCCATCTTAATATTTAATATGCCAAGTGCTTCACCATATACTTCTTTTTCATTTTTTTCTTAAAATAAAAATTTTAAATAGATACTTATAGCTGGGTGTGGTGGCACACACCTATAACCCCAGTACTCAGGAGGCTGAGGCAAGAGGATCACTGTGAGTTTGAGACCAGCCTGGGCTACATAGTGACTTGCAGGTCAGTCTCAACTCAGACCCTGTCTCAAAAAAACAAAACAAAACAAAACAAACAATAGATACTTATATTTGTTCTTATTAGAATAATATGTGATTTTAAACAAATTTACCATACTTAAATATCTTGGAGAAGCAAAAATAATTTCAGTGACAATAGGTACAAGTCTACACTAAAGGAGTGATGGAGGACATCAATCTTAATTTCATCAGTGATAAAAATGGCAAATAATTGTATGATCATTTAAGACATTTTAATTATGTCCCACATTGCTTACACACATTGCTTCACCTAATCCTCATGACAACCCTACTATGTGTGGACCTGTGACATTATTATCCCCATTAGATAATGGCAAAAACTAAGATAAGAAAGTTTCAGCAACTCACCGAAGAATACACAGGTTGTAAATGAATGAATGGATCACGGTCAACACTTTCAAGACCAAGTCAGGAATCACAGCTCCTAAGATTCAGCCAGTCCAGCTGCAGCAAGCCAGGCTCACTCCCTCCTGCCACCCATGCTCCAGACACAGGCACAGGAGTAAGGGCACTGCAGTCACTAACGTGCCTCACCCAGAAGGGTACAAGGCTAAGGTGACATGAAGAATGGCAGAAGAAATGTTTTCTGGATAACTCCAAAAAGACTATCAATGTAGTATTTGGTGAAAAGTCACAGCCAATTAAAGGGATGACCATGTTAAACTCAGAGATGAAGCGAGGCTTTTCAAATATAGCATCACTCATTTCAGAGAAGATGGAATCAGATGTAATTCCTATCAGATATACTATGCACAGCATGTGCCAAAACTGAAAAACTTTAAACATAACTAGCTGTCTGGTGTTTCTTCTAGACATATTCTCAAGTGCATATATAGCAATTAATTTGATAAAAGTTAAAAAAATAAAATAAATAGTCTGTTAGAAGATAAAGTAGGTAAAACTCTTGAAGATATAGGCATAGGCAAGGACTTTCTGAACAGGAACTAACTGCATAAGAAATAATGTCAAGAATCAACAAATGAGATAATATCAAATTTAAAAGCTTCTGCACAGCAAAGTGAACAACCAACAGAGTGAACAGACAATCTGCAGAATGGGAAAAATATTCTTTATAAGACAGAGGACTAATATTAAAATATATAAAGAACTAAAAAAAATTAGACTCCGCAAAATAAAAAACCAAATCAAAATGTGGCAACTGAAATGAATAAACACTCCTAAGTTAAAGAAGTACAAATGACCAATACACACATAAAACAATATCGAACATCTTTGGCAATTAGAGAAATGCAAATTAAAACAATGCTGAGATTCCCTCTTACTCCAGAAAGAAGGGCTATAATCAAGAAATCAAATTATAACAAGTACTGGCAAGGCTTCAGGGAAAAAGGAATCATTCCACACTGTTGGTGGGAATATACTATTGTTACCATTATGGAAATCAGCATGGAGATTCCTCAAAAACTAAAATTAGCAATTTTATTCAACTCAATTATTCCCTTTCTAGCTATCTTCTGGAAAGAATTAAAGACATTATAGTACAGTGACATGTATACTCATGTAAATAGTGGCACAGTTCACGGTAAATCTTGGAAGTGGCCTATATGTCCATCAACAGATGAATGGATAAAGAAAATGTGATATTTATGCACAACAGAGTACCACTCTATCTATAAAGAAGGATAAATTTGAATATTTTGTAGGAAGTCCGATACACTTTGAGATCATAATATTAAGTGAAATAAAACAGACACACAAACTTAAATATGTCATATTTTCTCTTATATGAAAAACCTAAAACATAAAAAAAAAATAAAGCCAGATAATAAGAAAAGGGAAGATAGATCCTTTGGAGAAGGGAAGCGGACCATGTGACAAAGGGCAGGGGGAGGTAAGAAAGGTGAAAGGGGTAAAAAAAAAGGTGTATAAGTATGTGTACCAACTCCCCACAGGGAATGCAACCATTATATATTGGAAACATATATAATAAAAAATAAACAATACAATTATAAATTATAAAACTAACTACACAAAGAACACTTGCTTTAAGTTTTCTTTGGTGAGAAATAAATCCATTAGCGAGACAAAAATACAAAAAAAAAAAACCCAAAAGATTAGTTTTGTACCTGTGACCCTTACATTTTAATCTTCCCTAAGATATCTTGTTATGTATCAGAGAGCATTTATGTAAAGCTCTCTCCACATAAAACATTAGTTTTTGGAGCAAAGTCAAAACATCTTTCTATTCTAACCAAACAAGAGTCCTGTTATTCTTTTATGAAACTACATTGGAAGAAGTTTCTGTACCAACTAAACAATTAGCCACTCATGGGCTTTCACAAGTAAGAACGGTGAGCTTTATATAATTCAATTCCACAAATATTTATTGAATACTTCTTATAAGCAAGATACTATATACAGTCAAAAGAGTAAACAAAGATGAATGAAACAAAATCATTTATTGGTTTTTAAACCAGAAAAGAAATTATCCCTCCTATCAAGAATTTATAGTTAGTAAGAATAAAATATATGATGCAAATACAAAATGAATAACTACAGTTTAAGGCAAAATATATGGGAGATAAAATTCATAGATATATCTCAATACTATACTTCCTTAAACTATATACTACAGTGTAGGTTAGTGAATCTAAGTACAATAATAGTGATGGTAATAAGAAGTTAACTTTTATATCTAATATGGACCATAAAGTTTTAAATTCAAGAATGTTGTCATTTATTTAATTCCCTACAACAATTGACAATCTTGTGATATAGATCTGTAGATATAGGTAAGGAAACGAAGTCTTAGGAAGAGGTTAAGTAATTTTCCCAGTGTTTTATTTTTGCTAATATAACTTTATATGTGTATTTCTTTCTGTTTTTTTTCTAAGACTGTTATGAACAAAATGAGGATAAGTAGAACCATTGAGATGTTCTGCGAGAACATTTCTGAGAGAAGTATGAAAAAAATAAAGAATGTGAAAGAATGATTCAAGGCTAGAAGTCACACATAATGGTTAGACCTTAAGAAAGCTAAAAGCCATGGCAAGTCAATGATTCAGCTGGGTACTGCACAGAAAAGCAAGACATAGAATTCCCTGCCAGACTGACAAGGAGATCAAAGCACTCTGCAGCCAAGACTTTTACACCAGGTACAAAAAACCTTGGGAAGAAAGGTTTTCCAGGTAGCACCCACATTCAGCTGTTTTTAAGAACTTCGATTTCCAAGATTTAAACATATGATGTACTCTTTCCTAAAAATGTTCTCAGGAAAGCTCTGGTGTCCCCTTTTCTCAACTCCCCTTTCACAATAGTTCAGCTACTTTACACAGAAAGGAATTCTCTCATTCATCCTGAATGTGACAGTGTACTTCCCCAGGTACAGGACCCAGACCCCAAAGCTCCAGGCCAGTTTGATTATGTACAATCAGTGCTAGTATGTAGAAGGTGAAAGGCTGCCTGGAAAATTCTACCTTAAGGCAGGAAGTTTTCAGGTTTTGGCTTTCTAGAAAAATAAAAGACAAACTTAACAATGTGTCAGCACTTAGATCACTAAATATGATTTTTGATTAATGAATTGCTACGATTGTGACATATAACCATAATAAAAATCACAAAGAATTGAGCCATGCTGTTACATTCCTTCCACTCAGCTCTGTTTATTTATAACACCAGCAAGGTTGGCCTGTGCTCACATCAACATAGTAAAGCACAGGCTGGAGACTGATGCCAGGCCCTATTTTATTCTCATGAAAAATTAGAATCTACCCAAATACATAGACCCCTTGAAATGAAAACTTTGGGTTATCTTATTGAGAGATTCCTTTTATGTAAAATATTATTTTTATGATTAAAAATTATTTATTGGAACATGTGATGTACCTGTTTTTCATGCATGGTGCATCTGTCTGTGGTCTCTATCTGCTATATAACATTGTTCAGGACAAATTCCAGAGTGCACAAGAAAAATTTATGTGTGTGTGAGGGGTCACACATAAAACAGAGCAGAAACTCATCTTCCTTCCCTATCCCTGCAGAAACACATCTCAACCTATACCTGGGTTTGCTCTTAGGCAATAGCATCCTGTCCCTCTGGAGGTGGGATTGCTGGTGGCAGCTCCCAACAGTTGTCTGAGAAAGACAGCCGTCTATCACTGTGGACAGTGGAAACACAAGAATGCTTAGGTCTCATTTCATTCGGGCAGGAGGAGGCAGTCTGTTGTTCCTGGAGACACTGACCCTTCAACGCTAGAGTTGAGGGGAGTTCCTCCCAGAGAGAGAAGGGTCAGTCCCTGAGACCTTGCTGGCTTAGGGCCTAGGCCACCCAGAGTTCTTGTCAAGGCTCAAATTGGCCCACAATGATGGTTAACAATAGATATTCTGGGTATTATGCACTACTCAGATTTCTAACGATAAATTAATCTAGGATCTGTTTACACATATACATATAGATTCTACATATAGTTAATTTTGGAATCTTATGGTTAAGAGAAACTAAAATATTATTTTAAATGATTGAAGTATGCTAAAATAATCAATAAGAACCTTGAAGAATGTTTATATTAGGTAAGTATTCTCAGGAGAGGATGAAATAAAAATTATAGGGTTTGAGGCAAAAAATGTAAAATTTTCAACAATTAAAGAAAAGCTAATTTTTTTCATAAATGATGATGGGAATCAGTTCCCTATGGCATGTAAACTATATATATATTTAATACACTGAAAAACAAATCATATAATAAATTTATGATAGCATTTTTAGATATGAAAATAAAAATTCCCAAGAGATTGCACCACTTTTCAAAATTCTTTTAGGATAAATACAAATAAGTGATTTTGAAGGCCCCTGCTATAGAGAAGGGAGAAGGTTCTGAAATGAAAGAAGCCACCGAGCATTTACAGAGATAATAGGAGAAGGTGGGGGGTTTCACCATGTGGGGAAGGGAGCAGAAAGGGTCAAGAAAGTGGGGACAGGAAGCTGAGTGTTTACAAATTGGACCTCTTGGGTGCCAGAGACTACTAGCAGCAGCAGCAACAAGATACAGGCTAACCAAAAGCCAGTCAGGCAGGTGGGGGTGAATCAAAGTACGTCCTATTCTAATGCCCACTTAGCCTAACATATTAGAAAGTCAATGAAAATCACTATACACTTTCACATATTCTATTAATACGTATATTTTATTAATTGCATGTGTTACATATTCATTATTTATTAATCAAAGAAGTTTGTTAATGCAAGGAAGTTTCTTACTACTTCTTTGATAAACTGATTTTATTTGCATACAAAAAAAGATTGGTGGATCTTAGACAATACAGATAAATGTGATGTGATAAAAATATGGCTAACATTTAAGTCTTTTAAAATATTTATTACTATAAAAGACACACTTCCTTTAACCCCCCTCAAAATACTACCCCTCACTTCTGACACACTTAACCTTTCTTAGTGGCTACTTTCAGAAGCAGTTCTGGAAGTTCACTTTTGTGAGTATCTTTATTGTGCTGTCCTGGTTGCCTTGAAATCCTGAATTCATTCATAACATTGACTTTTCATGGTTATTCTGACTTTGGGGAAAAGCTAGAAGTCACACAGTGCTGGTGAATATAGTGGATAAGGACACACCGTAATATTTTTATTTGACAGAATTACTATAAATAAACATTTAGAACTGATTAAAGAGATCAAGCCACCCAGAAAAAACATTCTCAAAATAGAACTTCTAGAACTACATCAGAAAGTGGTAAGAACAATGGGATACATGCGTTCAAAGTAAGGGGGAATATTTTGAAGGATACTGACAACAATATATCTATTACTGTTATAAATATTTTAAAATCTCTTTAAACTTTATAGCAAAATCAGAAAATATTTTCCCCAAATATGTCTTTTTTCTGATGCTTTGTGAGATGTGCTAACTTTTACTGGTGAATTTACAACAAGCAATAGTAATGTTAACTCACTATGAGTCAAATTATCAGAATCTTCTGAGCATTAAAATGTAAGTGAGTGGCTAGTTATTATTTTCTGTTGTATGGTAAACAGAACATATATGATTTTCCCTTTGATATATTTTAAATCTACCTTGATATTTAGGCATTTCTAAAACCTAGCAAGATGTTGCCTAATCTGCTACTATTATTTTTATACTCAGAAATATTTAATAGTAGTTTCCAACAATCTCCAGACTTTTAGTAAGATGGCAAAAGTGAGTGTGTAGAACAATAGGGAACAGTAAGCCACAAACTGATAAACAAAGACAGGAAATAATCTGCCATCAGGGCCTCTGATTCTCAGGCAGACACAGGGAACCTGAACAGACCACCCACCATAGTAGCTGACAGTTACTTGGGGTTCTCATATTGCTCCCTGGGGCATACCATGTGATTTGCTTAGCACCAGGCAGAGATGGGGACACATTTCTAACTCAAAGGCAATCAACAGGAATGTGGCTATAGTTAGCAATCTCCTGTTGTTTCTCTGTCTCTCTCATCCCCAGGCCTTACTGAATGTATAGGTCTTTCTGAGTGTTATCAACACTCCTCAAATGGAATGTAACCCACCCCCTCCCCTTTTTTCATTATCAATGAACTAAATTGTTTACTTATTCTATAATAACATCCCTATGCTATTGAACTTCAGAGGCAAAGACTATTTCACAGTGAACATCTACATGGTTATCATCTAGGAAAGTGCCTGGCACATACTATACTCTCAAACTATTCAGCAAGTGGTTATTATCCAATTTATTTGACATGAAATAAACTCTTAATTACACTAAAGTGAGAGCTACCACCCATGAATCTTTAGTAAAGTCACAAAGAGGAAAAGGTACTTCAAAATTTCCCCTCTCTTTTATAAAAAGTAGTTTAGAGACATATTTTTTCCTTATTTACACTTTTATTTTATTTATTTTTTATCTTATTGAGTTTATGGGTTCTTTTAAAGTATACAGTACAATTACATTCATCATTGGGAAAGATTAATGTTTCCTCCCCACTTCCACATTCAATTTTTTTTTTTTTTTTGAGACATAGTCTCACTATGTAGTTGAGACTGACTGGAACTCACTATGCAGCCCAGGCTGGTCTCAAACTCACAGCAATCCTCCTACCTCAGCCTCAGCCTCCTGAGTGCTGGGATTATAGGCGTGCGCCACCACTCCCGGCTCCTTAGAGACATATTTGAAAGAATAAAGGTTGCAACCTTAATTTGAGAATCAGAAAGAGAGAATTCCAGACAGTTTAACCAAGATTTTCTTGATATCCTAATATAGGTCAAAGCACTCAGTATAACTAAATCTCTGTAGACTTCTAGAAGAGTCTTTGGATGTTCAGGTAGGAGTTGTCTACACATTTTGTTATAGTGCGAATGAGCATGTCTGCACCTATGCCCACTATGAGGAGTCACAGGCCATATTTTCCCTGACCTTTCTGTGACCATTTGGTAAGACAGACTATCTCTTTCCCTATCCAACCTCTGCACTCCTTCAATACACACTTCCATAGTATATAAGAAGGTAACTGCGTCTCCTTGCTGGTGTTATGTGGGGCAAGGCAGACCTCACTTGTTGCTCACAGTGGAAGCTGTGATTTGCCTACATGTCAAATTCAAAAGCCTATTTGCAGATTTCCTCTTATTTGCTGTGCTGGAGACTCTAACTTTTTTTTAGCTCTTGGACTATACCCTTCCCAGCCTTGCTCCTGACTACATCTAGTCCTGGCTCACTCCCACTGCATAACTGAGCAAGAAGCTCCGAGCTTCTGGGTTTTCCCTCCAGGTCTTCCTCCTCTTTCTTGACAAAAGAGTCTTTCTAGTCAGTGTTGCAAACATACAGTAATAAAACAGAAAAACAAAAAATAGTTATATATTACAGCTCTTCAAAGTATTCCTAATTTAAAAAACACATATACATTATCAGTGATATGATTAAATAAATTATCTGATATTCACACAATAGATTTGAATGCTAATTGATTCACAACATGCAAAAAATAAATTTAAGTCAACCTACTGAACATTAAAAAGGAAGCTTAGGAAAAAAATATTGTAATACCTAAATTTATTTGTGTAAAATTAATCTTTCTTTTGTCTTAAAAGTATAATAGATTTAATGACAAGCTCCACTTTCACACAGGTAGCTCAGTTTGTTTGGGTAGGGTGTATAGTTTGTATAGGCACAAGGTAATAATTTGGCAGAAGGTTTTAAGAAGTTATTTAGTGAGCATCTTAAAACTTTGAAACCCTTTGTAATTAAAAGTAATAAATGACTATTTAGAAAGTTAAGTAAATAAATAAAAGGCAAATCTTCTCAGATCTTTCCTCCTTAAAACCTTTCAGTTATTCTCACTAGCTCTCAGATCAAATTATTTGATTTGGACATAAAATACTGTATGATCAGCTTTCTCTCTACTTTTACCTTCACCAAATTTCCTCTTTAGCTCAAGTTACTCTCAGTCTACCTATGGTTGTTTTCAGTGTATGTTGACTTTGTTGCCTTTATGCCATTGAGTATATACTCTCAAGCCCTTACCCAACTACAGAACATAGACTTTTTCTAGGATTTTTCTTCTCTGCCCTTTTAAACTTGAGGACGACATCCATTTGTAGAGTTCGACTGCTCCGAGAGCTGAATTTTAGCAAACATTTTCATTCTGGGGCCTGTTGTTCATTCAACAATAAATATTTACAAGAAATTCTTAGTGAGCAAAAATAAGGATTGTGTCATAGCACAATTTGTAGTGTCACCAAGTAATCACTAAGTAATCACTAATCAAGGATGTGAATGGTGAATTAAAGTTGTAATAAAAGTGATAAGGAAGAGAAACATGGTGATACAGAAATCATTATCAAAGAATTTGACTTCATTAGGGCATTGAGGAAGGGAATCTCTGAATCAGTGCCAAAGTCTTGGGGGAAAGCTTATCTGAATGACAATGACAAAGAGGTGGAGCAAGGGCATTCCTAAAAGAAGGGCAAGTGGAAAAGGATGGCTGGGGTGGGGAACAGGGTTAGCTTGTGAAAGCACAGGGAGGTAGATGGGGGAGCATGGTTGTCAGTGTAGGAAGCTGGCTCATGGCTCCCTGACCACCTTGCCCAACTCTCCTCAGATATGCAATGCAGTCTGAGCTGTTTCCTTCTCTGCCTCCTTCACCAGTGACAGGCCCACAAAGGTCTGGTGGCTCTCCCACCCTCGCTCTGGTTCCTTCTTCTCCCTCAGGATTACCCTCATAATTCCTGCATGGCCAATCTTGTTTGGGTTTCTGCTATACTGAGAACACCAACGTTAAATGCAGTCACTCTATACTAATGCTAGAAAATGATCATAGTGTGATATTTAGTAAAACCAGAATATAAAACCTATGGTAACATGTAAAAGAAAACACAGAGTTTGAAAGAAGCAAGCTGGCAATTAATTTTAGCAGCTGGTGGTAAATTAACACCTTTTTATTAAACTGTAAACATGTAATTCAAGAAAATAATTTGAATGAAGCTAAGTAAATCATATAGGTTAAAGCCCTAAGCCATAAGCCTCTAGGGAAAAGCACAGGCAAGGAATCTGCCCTGCACTGATGTTAGAAATAGCAAATGAAGGCAAGCAACATTTTCTGGAGCTAACAGAAGAAAAGTCAAAGTTTACTTAAGAGGATGTGCATCACAGAAAAAGTTACTGATAAGTTTTTTTGTGTACCGAGGATTGAACTTGGGTCTCTGCGCTTGCAAGGCAGGCAGCGGAACCACTGAGCTAAATCCCCGGCCACTGATAAGTATTTATGTAATATCTAAATATTAATATCTTTGAGATTTTTGACTATATATTTTTCCTGTATAGTAAAAATTAATTGTACTTCATCCCCTGTCATGAGACAATATTTAGCAGTTAACTTTTAGGTCTCCCTTCCGTTGATCACTAGTATCCCATTATTTGCTAATTCTGTCTCCTCCTCCACTGTCTTTTGACTCCAACTCCTTATCACATGATATATGGACTACTAAAATTGCTTCCAGAGCAGTTCAATATTTTGGATTTCAGAGCTGTTCAATATGCACGCTTGTAACAACCCAAATATCCTTTAATAGTAATTCATTTTTCATTATAGTCAATGTTCTTTAATCAAATAATTGATTTAAATTTTAGTGCCTAAAACACAGTGTTCAATAAATATTAATGTTTTTCTTTTCCATCACCTTCCCTGTGCAGAATAATGTATATTCTCAGGTTGTCATAAAGGCCCTTCTCAGTCTTAATTTCATAACACATTATGCCCCAAATATTAAATCAAATCATTTAAGATTATGTCCCTGAATCAGACCCACTATTATTTATATTTAAATTATTCTTCAAATGAGTTTATGATTATTTCCTAACACTATTCAGCTACAAGAGTTTAGTATTGTAATGGAAAAAATGGATTGGATATAGCAGACCTAGGTTCTAGCTTTCCTGTTGCCACTAATGACCCTTGAACATGAAAACTCACCAAAACTGTCTGAATATTAGTTTTATGCTTCAAAGCAGGAAAATAGTCTAAAAAATCTCTAGCTTGCTTCCCAATATTTTAGAATCTTTCGCTTATAACAATCTCCTTTGAAAAAAAATTTTTATACTACAATTTATGAGTAGTTTTATCTGAATCCTCCTATGCTGTAGGAAAACTCTTTGAAACAGATGACAAATACGAAAAACAAGGAGGAAGGAGGGATGTGATTAAACAGACTGAAAGTATGACAAAAGACTTGATTATTTATTTTTCCATTTAAAATATTGTACAATGAATGTACAGAGTATTGCCAACAGGATATGGAATGCAAGATTCAACAAAACAAAGTAGAAGAGAGAATCTGGGTTATTTATAGTAACTTTTTCATGTTGGAAAGCTTAATATTACTTAAGAATTCCACAGAACTAGCATAATAATTTTCATTAAAATATGTAACAGAAAACCTCAGAAAATTGAATAGTTGCAATGGTTTATTAAAGTTTGTGGAAATGTATCCAATGGAAAACTGTAAGACCCATGCTAATTTTCTTTTGCTTAACAACAAGCTCATATAGATGGTAGCAAAGAACTAAAAAGCTTGTGTCACAGAGTTGCAAAATACAACATCCTCACAGCCAAAGTAACAGAATTTTCTCCATTTGGAAAAGAATTTTTATAAACTCTTGGTCTTCTACATTGCCAAAGTATATGATCAAACATATTTTAAGCTGTATAATTGAATAATTATTTTTAATTGAATAATTATTGATAAACTATATTCATTAAGTTATTTGCAGATAATGTTATTTAGTTTTTTAATTGGTTTATCTTACTGTACTTTGAAGTATATTGAAAAATGTTTGCCTAATATAGTCTAATGATTCAACAGAGCTTTCCTCTCCATTACTAAATTACAGAGCAATAAAAACAGAAGGCTGTAAGACTAGATCACAATTTATCTTCAGCTTAGAAATGGGATTTGCTTTATAAACAATTATGAAAGAATGACAAATGGTGGGCAGAATAAAATTTAATGTAAAGATTCTTTTTTGTAATACTTCATGTGTATTTTGCATATTAAATCAGATAGGGATGACTGATGAGACAATGCTTTATTAAATAACCCATTCTAAAGTATATTCATCATCAGAAAAAAACTAGGATAATGAAAAAATGATATAGTTTAGCTTGTATAATTTATTGCAAGTCTTAAACAATGGAAAGAAATGTGAAAATGTAAAAAGTAACCAAGAGCTTTGAGTAAGTTTAACAAAGCTGAGTGATACCAAAAAACACAGTAAAAATGTAAGTATATACACTTAAATTATCCTTATGGCTTATTTTAACTTTAGCTACACACTTAAGATATGTATATATTCTTATAAAATTCATTATTTCCTTTCCATAGAGACCAAAAGTAGACTAGTGGTTGGCAGGATAGTGAATACAGGAAAGGAGGAGTTATTTAGTAGGTATGGAGTTTGGGTATTACAAAAGATGAAGAGTTTTGGAAACTGGTTACATAACAATATGACTGTACCTAATATTAGTAAATTGTCTATGATGGTAAATTTTATATTATCAATTTTATCAAGTTTTAACAGGGAACAGATATAAAATTGTATCAATACTTACAGAAATGTAATTAGTAAAACTAGAACTGTTATAATGAAAAGAACTCTTCATGACCTAAAAATTTTAAATTAATTAAGCAGATTGTTTTTTAAAAAGAAAGAGAATGCCCCAATTTCAGTAAAACTGCAAGAAAACTTATTAAAGCCAGGGAAACAAAAGAGCTCTGGACATCAAGATGATAACAAAGTGTTGGTGATATTTTCTCTGAATGATGTAGTACCTAGAGGAAAGTCAAACCAGCTAGAAATCATGCTGACAATCAAGAGGAATATCACCTTAATATTGGGGGAAACAAAGAAATCCAAGGCTAGGGATTTAGCTCAGTGGTGCCACTGCCTGCCTCACAAGTGCAAGGTCCTGAGTTCGATCCTCTGTATGAAAAAAAAAAAAGGCAGTAAGTAGAACAGGAATGTAGAGCCCATTCTTTTAGTACTGTGAGAAATTCAAAACATTCTCATAGTCCATGGGGGGAAAATTAAAATCTTGCACCTGGGCCTGAACACATTGAGAAAGCTATTAATAGCTGTGGAGAATCTATGGCAAATGTGTTATTTTTCTTTTAAGACAAATGTCTTTTAAGACAATGTATGTGTTGCTTTTTTTCTAAACTAAAATCTCAATATTCAGGTTTAAATGTAGTGTTGGCATTTTGGATTAATAAGTGGGTTTTGGGTTGCAGTTTGGGCATAGGTCTCTAAAAGTTTTGCCATCAGTGCCTTAGGAGAAGAAGCTCATGTAAAAATCAAGACCACAGTGCAGCTTCTGTCAAATGCTCATTAAATCTTTATTTTATAAAATATACACAAATGTTCAAAACAGAAATGGAGAAATTACTTGACAAACTATTAGAATTGCAAATCATTAATTCTGTTGAGCAGAAGGGCAGGTTATTGCCTCATGAAATAGATTATTTGGAATTGTCTATATTTAGTTGGGCAAAAACCTTAAAAAAACAAAAAACACTGCTTCTATGTGCATAAACTAGAGTTTCACTTCCTAAGAGAAAAATATTTCAAATATTAAAACCATAACACAGGATGCATCATTCTCTGTTTCCATGTACTTCCTGCTATTATAAGGACAATTTATGCAGAAGCTTGTCCTTCACAGATGTTAATTATCAGAATAACGCGAGCTACATTGTTCTCACTTTCTTTTACACAGTAAATCCCAACAGAAACTAAATAATATAATAGATGTGGTGAAAGTTGTTTAGAATTTGTAAATGCTGCTAACAAAAGCTGATCATTAAAACAATTTTAAACCAAATATAGCAAGAATTATTTTGTTTTATTCCATTCAACCATTAAAAGAAAAATCAGAAACAACCAGCCCATATAGCTTGTAATATTTACATGATACAGTTATTAAAGATGATCAATCAAAATTTATTGTCTTAAATCCTTTGCTTTAACACCAGTCTTTTATTTTGACACAAAGAGTTTAATCAAATAAAAAAGGAAATAAACTTATCATAATGTTCTAATGCCCAGGATATTCTTATGATTTCATCGTATTCTACAATCTAGGTGCCACCAGGGAAGGATGTAGATGCCATAGGTCCAGCATCTACAGTGCTGTGCATATCATTAAGTGCTTGTTAAATACTTGTTGAATGAAATATTTAGTAAAACAACAAATACTTATAAATATAAATCACCATCATTTTTCACCATGAAAAAACATCTCATATGTGGTATATGTGTGTATGTGCCAGCTTGATACACATTAAACAACCCTTTACCCTATTGGTCTCTCTCTTTGCCTCTAAGCCCTGGCTGCCTTTCACTGTGCTCACAGTACATACTATGTAAGGATGCAACTGGAGATGAGTACAGCCATCTTGAGTTGTAACAGCTATGATTGTTCCTATGTAACCTGCTCTGTTTTCCTGACATTGTTTCTCAGCACACTAAACAGAACTCTTGGATGGGTAGGTAGAGCTTCACAATCTAGACCCTCCCACCGTCATTACCAGGAATGTGTGTGATGTCCTGGACACTAACTAAAGATAAACCAATTGCATTTTGGCTTGGATGAAGTTATTTTCTCCTGACCATTTTATGAGCTCTTTACTTCTGATTCAAATTATGGTGATCCACTGGCCTGTCTGTCAGCCAGGACCAAGCTTCTGTTGGTAAATCCCCAATAACGTGTAGATTCTGTGCATTCCTGGATTTGCCTTGACTTTGCACTAATAAACAGTGGTCCCAGGTTTTTCCAGAACTACTATCATTAGAATTGTACTCTTTTAGGCTTGAGAAATGAAAAGTATTTTCTTTGGAAGAATTACAACAAGTAATCCTCTCTAGGATTAGCACAGAAGAGGACTTTTAA
Organism: Fukomys damarensis; assembly: GCF_012274545.1. NCBI lineage: Eukaryota > Metazoa > Chordata > Mammalia > Rodentia > Bathyergidae > Fukomys > Fukomys damarensis. The sequence goes on from NW_022900926.1 coordinate 40,602,938, forward strand.
TAACAAAGAGAATAGGACAAAATAAAGCAGATTAAAAGAAAGCAGAAGAGATCACTGAAACTAATGACAGTTACAAAGGTAGTCTAAATAAAAGCTTATTGAATAAATGAGTAAATAAATGAAAAAAAGGATAAGAACAAGTACATTGGAAGTAAGGAAAGTGCTAAGGTATTCTAGCTGAATAGAAGGGATATCTTAGGGTGTTTTGCTCCCTTCTCCCTATTAGCAACTTCAGCTTCCCCAACTTCACCAAAGCTGCCAAATAACTAGGTGTGTGCTTGATAGAGAAAATTTTTAACATAAAATTTGTTCCCCTACTGCATGCTATTACATATTATTCTTCCTGGCTACAAAAATTTGGAGCTACTGTTGTATATGACACAGAGAACCAAAGGCAAAATGCCTTTCTTATCCCACATTTGACTGAGACAAGCATGGTTTTAGCCTCTAGAGAAACATCATTATGTCTCCAGGGGTAAGGTATAAAGATGGATTGCATTTTATAGATACTGTCCAAGGATAAAAGCTCTGATATGCTAGAGCACAGCCCTAAGGAGGGAATCAGACCAAGAGCTGAGAAAAACATTTCTGGTGAAGGCCAGTTTTGGAGGGCCTATGAAATGCTAAAAGGAAGCCAGTGTGACTGGACTTGAAGGGTGAATGGGTCAAAATCACATGTTGTGACAGTCATGGTAAAATGAAAAAAAATCCTTAAATTTGCCAGTGCCACCACCTGATTTCTGGCTTCCTTAACAAGTTCTACCTTCTCCCTACATGTAGTGCCAGAATCATGGGAAATTTTAATCCCCAATTACTTTGTCCACTCAGGATAATACACCTTAGCTGGGATTCTTCTCTTTTACCTGAAGCCCATCAAAAGTCATTTGATCAAACAAGAAAATGCATTGATGCTGGCATATAGTAAAGAAAGGGGGCACTGCATTAGAAGAGAAATCAACCAATGTTAAAACTATTAGCTAGAAACTATTATAGCATTCTAAAAGCAAAATACACTTATCCCCCAGTACCCAAGAGAGATTCGTGCCAGCACCCTCACTAATATGTTTTAAATTATCTCTAGATAACATAATTTCTAGTACAATGTAAATGCCAAATAAATAGTTATAATACATTATTTACAGAGTGACAAAATAAACTCTGTATATATTCAATACAGGGCAAATTTTGGGTAGTTTTGATCCATGATTGGTTAAGTCTGCAAATACAAACTTCAGGGAGGGAAGACTGACTTTTGTTTAATACCCCCATAGAGATACTAGCCCTCTCTATTGTTTTTAACCTCTATGCTATACTGATTCTTAAATTAATAAGGTCTTAAATTAATAAGAATGAAAAAGAAATGTAATGGAATCTAAGGTCCAAAATAGGGCTTAAATGATGATGAGTGTAGGACATGTCATCCTCCCAAATGCCTCATACAGCCACATACTAAAAAACAACAGAAACAGGAGTCTCTCTGACCTACCATAACTTTCTTCCATGAAGCAGTCCCTCATGTGAGAGATTCCCTTTCTGTTCCTATACCTAGTTTACCTTAAGAAAGGAGCCATTCTTACAATGAGGAAGAAAGGTTACAGAGAAGATGCTGAACACCCCCATACCCCCCACCTCCTTCACCTCTACCCCCAAGTTTCTGTGTAACTTGTTGAGAGCCACTATACATAAATTTTTTGAGAAAAAAAATCCTTTCATAATTCAAGTATGACTATAGCTGTCTAAAGCCCAATGTCACCTTGCCTGGGATCTGGCTATGGCATGCAGCAGCATAACTCCATTTTGCCTCAGGTTACCAATTGAGGACTCAATAGTTTTGTGATACTATGATGCTCAAGGGCTAAAGACATCAGCTGAAAACATCCTGCTTCTTTGAGAACCAAAAGGATTCTCAGCTAGAGGAAGGACAACTTCTTTATTAGCCTGCTACCTTATTCCACCTACTATTGTAAGAATGCTCTCCTTACTTTTTCATCAAATAAGACCCTCATGACCTGAGAACCTTATCAACATAAGATCCTCATCAACATAGGATTACTGTCATCCCAAGGCACCTGATTCTCCCTCCAATTATTGTGTGTACCCAATAAATAATTGGATAGTTCAGAGTGTCTTTGTTTTTGCCTACTCTGAGGCACTGACCTCCTGGCCTCCCATGTACTTTGAAATTATGTAGGTCTCTATTGTCTTTCTTTCTTTAGCACTGGCTGTCATCCTGTTTAGGCAGTCAGAGGATTGATCACCCTCCAGTAGTTACTGAGGATTGAACCCACAGTGCACTAAGCTATATATTCAGCCCTTTTAAATTTTATTTTGCTGCACTGTCTCACTAAATTACCCAGATTGGTCTCAAACTTGTGAGCCTCATCCCTCAGCCTTCTGAGTAATTGGACTTATAGGTGTGCACTAATGTACTGAGTCAGTTTTCCCCTTGTTACTCTTAGATCACATCGCTGTGTCTAATCATTTTTAGTCATGACTGTCCACTTCTCATCAAAACTACTATTAAAAATTCAGGATTAATCATTTCTTTTTTAATTAATTAATTTTACTGGTACATTTAAGGTATACAATGTCATGACATTCATCATTGGAAATTTGCACCTTTACACAATCCATCTTGGTTCTTTTATTTTTCCCCCATTCCCCTGCCCTCCCTTCAACCCCTCTACCCCTTCCTACCTACAAAGACTTTGTTTCCATTTTTTCTTTTTCTCATGTTCATTCCATTGTTATCTTTCTTTCCCCTCCCCTTCCCACTTCCTCTTCCCCTTTACACTTTTTCTTCCTATTTCAGTTATCTATTATACCTTTTAGCGCTTATTTACACTTTCAGTTTCTCGCACTAGAAAAACTATTTGGTATTCACACACACACACACACACACACACACACACACACACATATATATATATCCTATTTCTTTCACTTCAGGATTAATTATTTCTTCAGGTCTTCATTTCCTTATGAAGACTTCAATGTCACACAATATTTACTTGAAATAAATTCATATGTGTTTTCCTGTCAATCTACCTTTTGTTTTAGGAGCCTCGTGATCACCTTAGCATGGCTGAGAAAAAGGTATTTCTTCTGTTGGAAAGAAACAGTGGGCTTTTTGTTTATCAGAAGCTCTATCACATTTTTTTCTAAAGCATTTCAATTTACATATTAAAATACCTTTTAAATATTTCATTACTCTTTCAATAGAAAAAATAATTTTGACCTATTTACACTACATGTTATAAAATTTGTTAGATTTACATTAAGAAAAAGATGAACATTTTATGCTAGCAATTTTTTAAACCAAAATAAATTGCAAATATATGTATATTAGTTAACTACACAAAATGTAGATCTCTAATATAATTTTTATACTCAATTGATTTCTCATGCATTTTTTTCTACTAATTTCATGGCTGATAGTAAGGCAGACAAATTTATAGTTTTCAAAATGAAAGAAATTTTACACTATTTTTTACTTGATTCTTCTGAGAATAATCATACATACTACAAAAGGTATCACCAATGCCTTCCACTATACTTAATAAACTGCAACCATCCAATATGTGTGGTGAATGAGAGAACATTCAGAATGAATAAAGGCTGTGTAAGCATGAATGTATTTAAAATTCAGTTTTATGTATTTTCATTTAATTCTATTAATTTCTTATGTATCTCACTTATATAACTATATACTCTCTCTCTCATATATATGCACATAAAACAGTATGGAATCCATCAGATTTTGTATCCAAAAATGTAATAACAAACCTTGCCTGCATTAGAAAATAGTCTTTTGTGTGACTTGTTTAAAGACAAACTGGGTATGGCACTACTATATCCAGATATACCTGCTCATGTGTATCTCATCATTTCTTGTTTGTTTTTCTACATGTGCTTAATAGTAATGACTCTGTTTTCAAAAGAAAAGAGAAAGGGAACACAAAAAAAGGACTTGCTTTGTTATTTAGGCTTTCTTATATTTAAAATGGGAAAAGTACTTTTCACAAAGGAAACAAATTTGCATATGGTCATAAAATATTTATGTTGAAATATACAAAACACAGTCATATATGATCCTTTAATTCATTTTTAGTAGAATAAGAACTTAATTAAAGCATAATTTGTTAATTCATTAGTGGTGGGTTATAACTCTGATACTGATTTTCATTAATTAATAGGTCCTGTAACACACAATTCATTTGCTTTTCATTGTACTTTCTTAATATTTTCTTCAATTTGATGTCACTACATTTTAAAAGAGAAAAGTTGTAAGTTAGGATTCTTATTTTAATAAAATAATTTAGACAGTATTATCAAATGTTCCTTACTTTAATGTCACTTATTGGAGTATCCTTAGATCTCCCCATAAACTTATACTTTTCCTCTTATAATTACCTCTTTCACCCCACTTTTTCTTGATAATATCACCACTTAACACTCTCTATTTACTAGTGTAATAGTTAGGTTTTCCTCCTCTTGTAGAAATAAGTACAGAGAACCTGTGTGCCCTACTCACTACTGTGCTGCAGATTTTGCCACAGTGAGCACTTGGCGTGTGTTTAGGAAACATTTATTGAATGAGTGAGTGGATGATTCTCACCAAGTTCCATCATATAACAGGATGGCACACTGGTAAAAATAACACATCCACAAAAATAAAATTTCAACACCATCAGACCACCAGAATTTAAATAAATAAATTCTATTTGCTAGTAATACTCAATATTTAGTGAGCCACCACTGTAAGAGTCCTAAAAGGACAACAATCTACATTCTCTAAGAAACTTAAATAAAATAAAGCTATCATAAGATCTATGGGGCTTGAAAATGAAATGAAAAACACAATTCTCATGAATTGTTTGAAACATTAGCTTTAAGATATTTATTCATGCAAATTAGAGTTATGGTAGGTCTAAATTAAATAATACTTTTTTCCAGACATTCCAGAATCCACTCTCATGAAGGGAAACATGAGAAGAGACAAATATCTTAGCCAACTAGCAATAGGACATACTGATGATTTTCTGGAGAACGACTGTCTATAAAGTGTCCCTTGAAGCAGAGTTTCTCTGTGACTTGAGCTGAGTTTGAGCAGAAGAGCACTGGAAGTGTGCGAGTATGGGCACAGTGGAGGAACAGTCAATGTAAATGGAGGTTAAGAGATGAGATATACAAGATGGACAGATATTTGGTAACATACAAAGAATTCTGCTGTATAAAGTACAAGGCAGGAAACGAGAAAACCAGAGTGATTATTCACAAAGCCAAAGAGTGTTGTTTTACATTTATAATGTACAAAATTCATTACCTAAAATATTTTCTACAATACTTGCATATTTCATAGAGGATGCATTCATTTGTTTATGGAGCTCATAATTTCTTTAAACTGATCAAAATTCTGATATTATTGACCAGATGAAATATGACTAGTAATATTACAACTAACCCATGCATTTTGCCTTCACTTTTTCCTCCATTCCCCAATGGTACATCCAAGTCATCAGAGTCCACATTTCCTTTTCATGAAATAAGCCATCTGAAAAATTGCTGCTTGAGATTTGAAGCAAATCCCAATTGTTAGTTTATTAAATGTAATAAGTTACAATAATGAAGTGATAAAATTATAACCCACACAGGCAGAAAAAGCTAGAGATTCTGAAACAGAATTATAAAAACCTTAATTTTTGTATTTTTGACTTGTGGTTTTAATATTACCAGTCTAGCACACTAGTGCTCCTCAAAATACATTTAAAGGGCCGGGGATTTAGCTTAGCAGTTCGGTGGCCTGCCTTGCAAGCACAAGGACCCGAGTTCGATCCCCGGTACCAAAAAAAAAAAAAAAAAAAAAAATCATTTAAAAACATAGAGCAAACTGGTAAAATGCGGAACTGCATGGAGCTATCGTACAGCTCTGCCCCTAGCCACACAAACTCAGCAGCAGACTAGTAAGAGGCGGAACCTCCCGCACCTGCAGCATCCCCCATAACAACCCCCCCATGCACCTCTAGCCTCCTGCCGTGCTGATACCTAGAGTCACACTACAGAAGCTCAGGGGGGTCATAAAGGCCATTGTCCTGAGCTCTAGCCTTGATTTTGATTTAATTCACACAGTTAAAGGCGATAGATTAATAACCACCACAAATTATCATTTTCTAAGCCATGTTTGATGCTTTTGTGTTGCTGATTGTATCACTTGGGCTGGGCTAAGATGTTGTGATTAATCTAATCAGTTGTCCTTCCTGGTATAATGAAAAAAAGACTGCCTCAGAGTCACTAGAGACACAAAACCTGAAGAAAAGCTATAACAGGAAGATCAAAGTATTAACCCAAGTATCAAACCAAGGACAGTACCAGTAACAAAAATAAAAATTGGAAGACATTCAAACAAGGCTCAAGTACAACCACAGACTTCCAGGTTACTGAGGGCAAGTGCTAGGGTAAATGAAGTGGAAAAGTCTAATAATCAGCTACTTGGACACCTTGAACTGATAGCACAGGAAGTAACAAAACAGATGAATGAGGCTCTAGAAAAATTCAAAACAGAAATAATTTCCCAGATAACTACAGAGATAGTGAGCAGAATGAATGACATGTTTAGACACTCTAAAACAGAAACAGAAAAAAAAAAAAAAACATGAGCTCAGGACCATGATAGAAGCCATGAATGCCAAGCATAGGAAAGAAATGGAAGCCACGAATGTCCAATGTACCTATAAAAACATTTTTTAAATATATAAAAAAAGAATGTAAACCAGCAGCCCTTTTTATGTATATACAAATACTTTCTTACCCAAAGGACTCTTCAAAACAGAAATTAATAATAAATCTAAAGTGATTCTTTCTGTGTAAGAAGACTCTAAACAATTAAGTTTATCAATCCAATGTTATACTTTGTGGTTTTTAAAAAGCACTTAATGATGTTTAGTAAAATGTTATACAATTTACTGAAGATGGCAAGTATATTAAAGATGTTTTTAAACTGATAGATTAATATGTCTCAAGAGACTCACTATTATCAAGAATAAAACAGAAGCAAAGTTATCTTTAGGTTCCCCTACCCACCTTTATATGCTGGTTAAACTTTACAGAATGAAATTTGAATCTCATTTTAGTACTAAATAAGAAAAAGAGATTCTATTCATACACATGTAAACACATATATATGGTGCACATACAAAAATGAGAGCTATGTGTTATTACAAAGCCTTTATCAGTCTTTTCATTGTGATGTTTCAGAACCAAAAATGACCCTCTTGAACAAACATACTTTGAGTGTGTATGCATAATTACCTATAAAATTATATAATATCCATTAGCTGATCATATTTAATTAAAAATTTCCATGAGAAATATGATCCATATTTTATTTCATTTACATTTTTAGATAGTTAAATTCTACATTTGGTCTCATATTAAGGAAAGACTGCATCTCAAGATGATCTTTTTTTTTTCTCTCTCTTTAAGTCAAGATGTTAAACAAAATATTGAGAAAAATCCTATAGAATCATTGGGAAGGTCTCTGACCAATATGAACAGGAAATTATTTACACTGCATGAAAAATTTTAAAATGACAATACCAAAATCAGAAATAAGGGAGACAAAGACTAAGGTCCCAAATGAAAAAGAAACAAAAAAATGGCGTTGAGAGCAGTACTCTAATGAGGATGTGAGAAGCTTGATTCACATAAAGATAAGTTCAGGTGTAGGGAAAAGCAGGGTTACAGGGAGGCCCTGGCCAGTGCCTGAGGGATTCTCAAGGACAGACAAACTCAAATTCACACCACAGCAGCAAAAGATAACAGATTTATGCTAAAGAAACTTGAAATAAGTATATTTCAAGTGTACTGATAAAAAGAGAAAGAGAAACTATAAAGCAGAAAAAGATATAAGAAAAGGTATCTCTTTAAAGGAACAAAAATAAATTACAAAATTGGTATTCATTGAAATGAATTTTGAGAAAATTACAACAGACAAGTTAAAGTAGATTAGATCTAAATGATAAGAGTAAATTAATAGACTGAGAGTTAAGGAAACCATCTAAAATAATATATGGTAAATTAAAGAAGAATATTCAGTGATATACAGGCTAGGAGGAGAAAGCCTTGCTTGTATTTAATAAAAAATCCAGAAGCTTTATATTTAAATTAGATCAAATCCTAAGCATGACAAATCTTTAAATTTCATACTGAGGCAAAAACATAATAATACTATTTATTTCACAGGGGTTTAGCTCAGTGGTTCTGCTGCCTCCCTTGCAAGAACAAGGACCTGAGTTTGATCCCCGGTACCAAAAAAAAAACCCAAAAAATACAAAAACAAAAACAAAAAAAAAAAATCTTTAAATTTCATACTGAGGCAAAAACATAATAATACTATTTATTTCACAGGGGTTTAGCTCAGTGGTTCTGCTGCCTCCCTTGCAAGAACAAGGACCTGAGTTTGATCCCCGGTACCAAAAAAAAAAAACAAAAAATACAAAAACAAAAACAAAAAAAAACAGAGTAGAAATTTAGACTTAGTAATGTGTCATTCATATTTAGGATTGTCACAATATAGGCATATGGATTGATTTTCACATAAAATTTATTGTTTTATATTAATGAAAAGACTAAAGCAGGAGAAAAGCAAAAGATCAGCAAAAGTTGTATTTACTGAAATGAGCATAATTTATCAATTAATATGTAGAGCCTCTCAATTTGAAGTTTATTTATAGAAATTATTTGAACAAGAACATTTAAATAGTAAATATTAAATATATTCTTCATAAAGAATTAAGAATGCATGCCATATATGAAAAGGGAAATAATTTGTTTTTGGATTTAATATGTACTTTTTAGACATTTTAGCTTTTCTCTTGAACAGTGTTCTATTCTATTGAATAACCTTTTAATTTCTGAACCCATATCTTCCAGGCCACAGTTTCAACCCTGTGTTTTACTCATAAGTACTGGATTCTTTATGAATAGACAATTCACTGTTTACTAAGCCTTAATGAGATCACATTCATTTTTGCAATAGAATGTAGTGTAGTAACGCACGAAAATAAACTGGACTCAGTGGTGTTAGATTGCATATTGATAAACATCTCTGACATAGTGTCTCCCAACATACCACAAAATTATCTATGTTGATATGAAAAAAAATTCAACATGCAATTGAAAATTGGTATGATAACAAATGCATAGGCTAAATGGCAAGGCCAGAGAGCAAGGCCAATGGAACTGGATTGAAAAATCACAATTCATAGTTGTCTCATGATTTCCAACCAATAGCACTCATCTGAAGGAAAGTAATGACTTCATCTGCCCCATGTTTTCTGCCATATCTCTCTATTAGCATCAATATCACCATTCCGTCATCCACTCAGCACTCTTCTAGAACACAGCTAAACAATGAACAGAAAGTAGGAACAGAAACTTCAGCTGGAATATTCATTTTGTCCTGGAACATAGTGTGCCCCATAAACAAAATGCTGTGAATTGAAAAAAAAAGGTAAACAAAATTGGGTGCTTTTACATTTTAGGGATGGTAGGCATTGGTGTACTCCATCTACATTAGTGTTTAAAGTTCCAGAAGATCCTCTTCTAAGCCTGAACAGGATTAAATAAAGCATTCTTATACCAGGCATATGTATAGGATAAGAAAGATCTTCCAAAAGTTAAGGGATGAAAATAGAAAGTACTTAGAGGCTCCAGGTGACTGAGACTTGGTCAGTTTTTGAACTCTACCAGATTCAGGAAACTTAAGGAAGACACGAGAACACACCTGAATCAGGAGAATAAGGCCAGTGACCCTTAAAAAGATGACTGTGTTTGGACTTCTCACTAAATGAACAGTCCTTACTAGATCCTTTCCCAAAGCAGCTTTACAGAGAAGGAATACTGGAAACATGGACAAAATAGAAGTTAAATGGTAGCAAGACTCTCCATGTAAAGAGGGTATGCAACATGGATAAACCTTCAACGGGACTTCATGGAATCAGGGCCAGGGGTTTAGTTCAGTGGTTCTGCCACCTGCCTCACAAGTGCAAGGACCTTAGATCAACCCCTGGTACAAACAAACAAACCCAAAAAATGCATCACAAGTAATGCTGTGTGAAACCATGTGAGTCGCGAAATCTTCACTGGATATTTACCTCTGAATGTGCCCGCACTTGACATAAATCATATGAAAATGAGTAATACAAAGGTAAAAAAAAAAGGATATGAGAAGATAAAAAAGTATAAAGAATACACCATAGAGAAAAATCTTATGAATGTAAGCAAAATGGGACAGCTTTTACTATTTCCAATCCCCTTCAAACATATGAATGAATACTGGAGAGAAACTCTATAGATGTAAGCAGTAGGGGAAAGTGGTTTATTCTTGTAGTAACCTTTGAAGAGATGAATGAGCTCAAAGTGGAGAGAAACCCTATAGATGTTACAGCATTGTGGAGAAACTTTCTTTTATTTACGTGAGTTTTGAAAACAAAGCAACTCATGGAATAGAGGAGTCCCTTTGAGTGTAAGCAATGTAGGAAAGCCTTTGTTTACTTGAGTCTCTTGTGGATACATAAATGGACTTAACAGTGGAGAGAAACCATATATTCCACATGCAAGCCATGTGGGAAAGTCTTCAGTTGGTCAGGCAACTTTCAAAGACAGGAATGAACTCACAGTGGAGAAATTATGCATGTAAAGAATGTGGGAAGGCATTCTGTTTTTGGAGTCATTTGTGAATATAAGTGCAAACTCACAGTGAAGAAGAAACCTGTACATTATACGTTATCAATATAAGAAAGCCTTTATAGATCATCAAGCTTCAAAAACACAAAAGGAGTCACAGTGGAGAGAGATTGATTCTATAGGTGTAGGCAGTATGGAAAGCCTACAAGTATGTTCATTAATTTTGAAGTAATGAATGAACTTAAAGTTTAGAAAAATCCTAGGATGGAAGCAATCTAGGAAAACCTTTGTTTCTTCTGGTTCTTTAATCTAGACAACACCTAAAAATACAATATGGGAAGACATTATTACTATTATCAGGTCTTTCTTTCATTCATGAGAATGAAATCATATGAGAAAGTTTAAGGTCATCTTAGTTCAATTCATAGACACAAAGAAACATAGTGTAGTAGAAATACTTAATAAATGAAATGTAAAAGTCTTTAGTTGGTGCATATATAAGAATGAACAATGCTTCAAAACCCTGTAATTGTGAAACACAAAAGAAACTTTTCAGTTGAAACAAATAGTTCAAAATCCTGTGTTGTGAAAATTCCTCATAGTTTCAAAATCCTGTGTTGTGAAGATTCCTCATGTAGTAGAATATCATAAATACAAACTATTTTATATCAATTCTTGGTAGAAAGTAATTTATTAAATTGCATTAGAAAACATATGATCTAAGGGGAAGGATCCAGAAGTTACTATTGTAATATGTTAACTACTGATTCATTGTTAAAGTAGATCTCTGAACTATGTAATTTTTAACTTTAACTCATTGAAATAAAATTTGAGGTGCAATTTTCTGTGAGCTTTAAGGAATAGTGTATGAGTTTAATAGTCTCAAAATTAAAAATGAAAACATTAAAGGAGACAATGATAGCAATGACATGACTGTATAGTTTACATACACTTTTGTTCTAAGAATGAAAACAGAAGAATTTTGATAAAATAATAATGATATTTCAAAAGAAAACTTTCCTTTTGGAAAAAAGTGAAAAACGGAAGAAAGGGAAAAAGTTTTAAGTAGGTAGACAATAAGTTAACTGTATTATAGGACAATGCATGAAAAGAAAAACATGCATAGAAATATCTTTTAATTATTCAAAAATAGTGCAATTACTCAAGTTGCCAAAAAGCAAGCAAATAAAAACAAAAACAAAAAAACAGCAAAGCAAATGAGAAAAGATTCCCATCAAAGGAATACAAATCAGATTATAGTCAGTTATATAGTACAATACAATAATGTTATATTCTATGGAGACACGGGGAGAAGCTACCATAACTTAAGAACATTAATTTCTATCAAATTATGTTTCATATATGGAAGTTGAAAAGCTATAATTTCAACTTATTCAAGAATTCAAAAATATTAAATGGTAGTATTTTTATAAGAAAACTGGTTTATAAAAATTATAAAATTTAATAATTATAAATTTTAATTTTTATAAAAATTAAAGATACTTTAGTAGAGAGAAATGTATTTAAATAAAGATTTGAGAATTTATGTCTAGAAAGATTTATGGCTTTTTCTTTATTTAAATTGGAAATTAGCCCTAGAAATTCTGTAGGATCATTTGTTGTAAAGAAAATGTCTTCAATTAAGGTCCACGATGGACTTTATAATGATTCTGCCAACTACAAGTATCTATTTTTACATCTTTTAATAGCAAGAAATGTTTCATACATAATAAATTTTTTTGGTGGGTACCAGGGATTGAACTCAGGACCTTGAGCTTGCCAGCCAAGTGCAGCACCTCTGAACTACATCCCTGGCCACATAGTAAGTTTTTTAAAATAGTAGTTACTATTTTCTTAAAAAACATGCTTACTCAGGCTTACAGCAACAGATGAACTTGCATCACTGGGCAGATTATTGAAAACTTTACATTGCTTATTAAAAGATAGTTGTTGGTTTGCTGTTGTTAGGTTAAAGAAAACTACTAATATTTTTGTGACTGTTGCATTTACTATTAATCTATTATCTTAAATCAATCCTTGAATGTTTCCTTGAAATCCTTAAAAGTTTTCATATGAAATATAGTTTCAACAAAGGAAAAAGCACATGTAGAAAAAACTTGAATAGAAACTTTTCAGAATGAAGTTAACTTCTGCATATATTTTATCATTTTTCATATTTTCTACTCAAGCATTCATTACTTTTAACCTAGAATAAAACTGGAGTTCATAAAAATTAAATGAACACAAATTTTATATTATACTACATCATGACAAATTCTTTAAAAGCATTGTCTATGCTATGATCTCAACTATGTAAAAATAAAAATAAGGAGATAGTTTCAAAATGTTAATAGTCATATTCAAGGAAGTGAGTGATAATTTATTTTTTCTACTTTTCAGAATTTTCTAAGTTTATAAGAAACATTTTACATTAAAAATAAAAATTTATAAGTAGTAATAACGAATATAATTTATATGCAGGCATGTTATTTCAACTGATTATCCTATCAATAATGATTTAAGGTAAAGATGACCTTTTTGAGAGTCAACAAAAGGCCAATAACATGTCAATAATAAGTCAGTACATATCAGTTATAACCAGCAATGTCAATGGCCTCAACTCATCAATCAAGAGAAATAGACTGGCAAAATGGAATAAGAAGCAAAATCCAACAATATGTTGTATACAATAAATACACCTAGTGCAAAAAGAAGCCCAGAGATTGAAAGTGAAAAGATAGAAAACAATTCTCCATGTGACAAGAGCCCAGAAAAAAACAGGGGCAGCAATCTTATAGGCAGACAAATTTCAAACCAAAACTGATTCTAGTATTATTGATGTAGGATGGTACTGTATCATACCTCTATGAATGCAAAATATCTAGTACCTGCTTTATGATACATAGTAGGGACCGTGCTATATCAGAGCTACATTTAATGATATTACTCTAGAATGTTCTCTTTCCAGATGATGATTAAAATGCTAATTTAAAAAATGCTGCCAGGTACCACAACAGCAACAGAACTTTGCTGTTTTCTGGATATTATTCTTTTCTTTGTTTCTTTTTGTTTTGGTTTGTTTTAATGGAATGTGCTGAATGTCTATAATTTTATTCAGATGACTGCAGAACCTGGAAAAGCTGTTGCTGCTATTGATGTATTACATACTGCTATTATTAGTCTTTTTATATAAATATA
>NW_022900926.1:40616928-40654000 GCF_012274545.1 Fukomys damarensis
GAATTTACTGTGTTGAATTGGCATTGTACAGAAATGGACAGCCATATTGGTCTAAAAATGTCAATTTTTTTCATTTTTATTTTATTTTTTTTCCATGTATACAGGAGTAACACATCGTACTAAATATGTAAGGTCATATCTATGTGGGTTTGATTACAGAAGCTAATAAAGTATTCTCTAAATAATGAAAAAAAAAGAATAAGATAAGACTATAAGAGCGAGAAGCAATTTAAATACGTTCAGGGACCATTTTCATCTCCAGAATTAAGGATTATTTTAATGTTACATCATTGCCTTTTCTCTTTTACTTTCCTTTTTAGTTTTATTTTAGGATTCCCTATTTTTAATGTTCATACAGAGATTTCTTTAACTGAAATACTGAATAGTTCATTTGGTGTGAAAAACTATAATAGTACACAGGATCCTAATGAGATAATGAATAATGTGAAATAGGAAGTAAAGGGCTAAAGGTGTAGGGAAAGTGGGAAGGGTGGGGGAAAGGTAATAAGGGAGAGGAAAAAATATGAGAAACTGAAAAACGGAAATAAAGTATTTGTAAATGGAGAGGGGAGGAGGGGGTGAAGGGAGGGCAGGGACAAGGGGAAAAAATGAGAATCAAGACCTATTATGTAAAGGTACAGAATCCCAATGATGAATGTAACTGCATTGTATACCTAGATTGTACCAATAAACTCAATAAAAAGAAAAAAAAGATAACCTTTTCGATCAAGGTAAAAAATAATTTATTGAGTCTTATCTTAAATATGGATTTGGCCGCGGATTCAGCTCAGCGGTTCGGTGGCTTGCCTTGCAAGTGCAAGGACCTGAGTTCAATCCCTCGTTACCCCCCCCACAAAAAAAGAATCACTTAAATATGGATTAGAATTGATATAATTATTAATTAAAATTTTCTTTAGGTTTTGCCTGAAAGAAAAGGAAAAATCTTAATACAATTGTGGATGTCAGATGGTATCTGGAGAGACACCTAGACCTCTCTAAATAATTCATCAAACAGTAATTTTTTTACAACCATACTCTCCACCCCACCATACAAAGGATCAAATGCAGGACCTTGTACTTGTGAGCCAGGTGCAGCCCCACTGAGCTTAATTCCTGGCCTCTACAATCATAGTGTTAATCTATTTGCTTTGCCATTTGTGGAAGAAATTTTGTCTCATTTATACCTTTGTAAATAAAAAGCAGGATATGTAATAAATGGAAAAACACAGAGGGATCTATTCATTAGATTTTTCATGGGGCAACTAAATATTCCACCTTTCAGGAGGATATGGAAAATTCAGCACAGAACAATTGTGTCCCCAAATGAACTTTTCGACAAGCAGCAATACAGTTTTAGTTTAAAGATTAGGAGTACTAATACTTCTAAAGTGGCAACCTTTACTGCTTGGAGGGTGGCAGCAATCTCATTCTTTGTGGCATATTAAGTGACAACACGCTATCTTGGCTACATTACCCTTAACATGATCAGGGCCTCTCTTACTTTTAAGCCATGGTGGTCATCCAACTTAAGAAGCAGCAGTGATTTGTTTTTCTTCTAGTTGTCAGTCTACTGAGATCTGAAACTTACAACATTGCTTGTTTCCCCTTGGGTTTCTGGTAATGTGAATTGTCTTTAGCCAGTGCCTAACAAATCACTGTCACAGAGCAGCAGTCGACCTTTCTTTTCAATCTATGCACTTTCCAGGAGTTATAAATCAGTTGACTTTCAAGCTCGATGAGATGGCATATGCCCTAGTTTGAAGAACAGATGGAGGCTTGAGGGAAAATTGTTTCTGCAGGCTTGCTACAAGCAGCTCTGCTCCATAAAAGTGAACCATTCGCACTAATTTCTCACATAAATTATATAGGCAGCAGGGAGCACCAGCCCATTCAGCAGAAAATCTTTCATCTAGCTTTCAGAGGTCATCTAACCAATTTGAATTTAAAGTTATTTCTGATACATTGCTGTATTTCTCTGTTGTACACTTCTAAGACATAACAATTTACATCAAATAAAAGAATGGGATAATTGTGTATGCACTCCCCTGTTTAAAAAATAGCACACACACACACACACACACACACACACACACACACAAGCAGTATAGTACGTTAATTGCCAGGTTTTTTCCCCAAGACTTCTAGAATAAATTTTATTAATTAATCGCAGAGAAATTAATAATGGAAATATAGTAGATTTCTCACACACAAAAAAAGCAGATAAAGTGTCACTTCTCTTATGAAATTAACCTTACAAATTCTCCTAAGGCCTATTATCCAAACTCCAGCTTCGGCAGTCATCAAAAGAAACAGAAACTCAGGACAATTCCAACAGAACAGTCTTTCTTCTTATGAAGCAAATTATTCAACTCAAATAAATTTATGTACAAGATTTCAAAAAAATCAATATCAGATTTACCTAAGGGGCAATAGACATAACATTATTTTTTTAAATCCTTAGGAAATTAAGAAATTGCAGGCATGAAAGCACTAAATTATAAATCAAAACAATAGAATTTTGTGAATATATGGATGGTGAATAGATCAGGCATCATCCTGTCACAGCATGACTTACTCTAAAATGCAGCAATATTTACAGATAATGAGCCATCATGATTTGGGTCTTATTTTAATTGTAAGAGAATTAGTGCACATTTTAATAATAATTATATTCAATAAGTGTTTTTCCTATTAGAAAATTATCATGTATGTCAAGAAAACAGTCACACTGACAATTTTGAATAGTTCATGAACACCAATGCTGCTGGGAACTGAAAAGATTCATAAAAATGAGGAAAATCAGAGAAGAAACACTGAATGGGATTCGTTAGTCAACATAGAATGCACAATGTGGTGCTTAACATCATCGTGGAAGTTTTAAAGACTGGCCTGAATATTTTAACCAATTTTTAGCACAGAATTTTCTTCACTTGAATGCTCGAGTTGGACATTCATTTTTATCATTTAAAAAGAAAAATAAAATTCCATCATTTTACAAGTAAAATATAGGAAATGAGTACTCATTGGGAAAACATTCATGCATAATCTAAGGGACAGTTTCATGATAAAGGTTCAAGTCCACTGAAATTACAATATTTAATTCTGGATCCTAAGGTATTGTGGATTAAAATTAAACTTGTTGTTGCTAATCTTTCCACTTTGTTTTCAGAAGCTCCTATTATCTTTGGACAATTTCTTAGTATCTGTTTTTTGAAGTATTTCAAGAACATGTCAGAGTTCATAGTTCCTTTAACAATTATGAAACAATTTTCTTTTAATTCTGATAATTAAAAAGTGGCATAGAAGTCCTTTAGTACACTGTTGGCACACATAAGTAAAATAAAGCCTAGACAGTAGGAAAGATAGATATACAGTAGTGTCTAGGAAAATAAACTTTATAAGCATTAACTGTTGTACTTTAGTTTGATTAAATACATTATTACTGAGCACCATATATTTATAGGTGGTACCAGGACAGAAGATTGTGTGGAGAAATACAGAGATCCCTGACTTAGACAATTTCAGGATATGCTTACTTTTAGTAACTAAGTTATTGGCTCCATTTTAAGTCCCTATTTTGTTTCCAATTTCTATCATATTTAATTTTTTTTACTTTTGTATTTTTATAGTTCTTTGTAAGATAAAATTTTGATTTTGAAATATTGTTGATGCAAGTATATAAATGATATTTATATAATTGTCTATTGATAAAAATATTAGGGAAGTATGCTATAGTTACTTGGATGACTTATTATTGATTTAAAAATTTTTGTTTTTTCATAAAGTCTTGTGGTGATCCAAGTTTTACTCAGTAGGTACCATATAATTAGTGCACTAATTGCAAAGAACCTGAGTTTTCATGGTCAAATTTATATCTCTCCATTGGGACAGTAAGGAAGATACATTTTTGGCAATGAGCAGAGCGTAGGTCTATTCTCATAAGTATATGCTTGTATGTATCAGTTCTGTCTACTAATTTCATTTCAATAAAATTGACTACTGAAAATTATTTACATATCAAATAAAGAAGGGGGATACAATCCAGAAATGCCCTTCACCATTATGCTATTCTGGACAAGGACCACTTTGATACAGCCAGGTGGGATTTATAAGGTGTTAAGGCAAAGTATAAGTTTCCCTTTCTTTGAGAAAATTTAATAATTTTTTTTGTCGCATGTGTAATACTGTTTGCATTATGTCCTCATTTGCCTATAGAGTTCGAGAGTATCAATTTCGTACTCAAATCTTTCTAATCTATGGGACACCCTTATGCTTGTGAGTGAGGAATTTAGTAGAAAACTAGACCGTGGTACGTGTCACACACTATCACATACTACAGAGTTATGCTAAGATGAAGAACATTGACCTGAATCAATATTTATTGCATCAAAATGACTTAAAAGTTAGAATTTAGAGACACATTTTTGTATTTGTAGTTCTTTCACTGCTAAAATAACTGGTTTAGAATATAGTCATTTAAAATATCTAATGTGTTTATGATATTTCCTGCCAAGATCTTTTTTCCCCCAAGATCTCTCTTGAAGTGATTATTATGCTTATAGTACATAATATTTACATCATTTTAAGGAGTATATATATATATATATATTTATATATATATATATAAACATGGATCCCATTCCCATTTGCAAAGGATCTATCTCTCTATTTCCTATTGTCCATCTTTCATTTTGTTACTCAAATTATTTATCTTTGGGTTTCTCATAAAAAAAGAGTTATACAATATACAAGCTAGTGTGTCTGATTTATTTCACTTAATATTATGTCTCAAAGTGAATCCATTTTCTCACAAATTATTAATTTGTTATAGCACAGTAGTACTGTCTTATGTATAAATTTCAGAACTTCTTTATTTTTTCAAGTGTTGATGGATGTATAGGCCAATTCTAAGATATAGATATTATGAATTGTGCTGCTTAAAATGATGCATGTATCACTGTGGTATGATGTTATTAATGCTTTTAGGAGAAGGAGAATGGCTGGGTCAAATGGAATTTATACTTTCAGTTTTTGAGGAATCTCTATATTTATTTCTATAGTGGTTGTACCAATTTACATTTATGTCAACATTTTAGAAAGGCATTTTCTTCCCTGCAGCATTTTCCAGCATTGTTTGATATATTTTTTTAAATGATAACCATTTTTTTTTTCTGGAGTAAGATGGAGTCTCCATTTTGTTAACATTTCTCTGATGGGTAGATATGTTCAGTACTTTTATGTATTTATTGGATACTGTATTTCTTTTACTGAGAAGTCTATTTCAGATGATCATTTTTTGACTGGATATTTTTTGGGGGTCTGATGTTTTTTAATTCTTTGTAAATTCTCTATATTAGGTGTCTGTCTAAGTAGCATCTTGCAAAATATTTTTCCCATTGTTTATTGGTACATTTAAAGAAAACAATACAGTTACATTTATCATTGGGATCTTGCACCTTTACATGATATGTCTTGGTTCTTGTTTTTCCCTATACACCTGTCCTCCCTTCAACCCCCTTCACCCTTCCCTATTTACAGACTCCATTTCTTATGTTATCTCTTTACTCTGTTGATTGCTTCCTTTGCTCTGCAGAACTTTTAATTTGTTGATACTTGATGACATTTCTTGTGCAACTAGGTTTCTGTTCCTGTACCTAAGTCTTTAAGAATTTTACCTTGCAGCAGTTTGTTTTTGCTTTAACATTCATGTCTTAGATCCATTTTTATTTTATTTTGGTGCAAGGTGACAGATATAGGTTCTTTCTCCATATTTCCAAACATTATGTTATTTATTTGGGCTTATACTGTTTTCCTAATCTTAGTTTTCACAGCAATAAACTTCCCTTAGGACTGTTTTCATTGTGTCCTATATGTTCTGGTATGTTGTAGTAGCATTATTATTTGATTCTAGGAATTATTTAATTTCTTTCTTGATTTCTTCTGTCACTCATTGTGTATTCAGGAGTGTGTTATTTCCAGGTGTTGGCAAAATTTCTGCGATTTTTTTGTGATTGATTTCTAGTTTTTGTGTGCTGTGATCTGAAAGCGTGCATGGGATAATTTTGATTCTTTTGTATTTGCTTGAGAAGGAAATGTGGTCTATTCTGCACAAAATTCCATACTCTGCTAAGAATGTATATTCTGTTGTTATGTGGAGCACTCTGTAGGTATCTATTAAGTCTGTTTGAAGGTGGGTTCAGCTCTTAATTTCTTTGTTGATTTTTTTGTCTTACTGCTGTGTCTGTCTGTGAAAATGGGGTGATTAGGCCCTCAATTATGATTGTAATAGTGCTTAGTGGATCTTTTATGTCCAGTAGTGTTTGCTTATTTGAAGTTGGGTGCACAGGTATTTGGTGTGCACATGTTTACAAGTGTTATATTTTCCTGTTGAATTGTGCCCTTAACTAATATGTAGTGAGCACTTTTGCCTCTTCTGTTCAGTATTAACTTTAAAACCACTTTTTAATGAAGATAAAATTGCTACCTCTCCTTGATTTTGGGGGCCTGTTGCATGGAATATTGTTTTTCATCCTTTGATTACTCTAAGAATTTTTTGGATTAGATGTGTTTGAATGCAAACTATTCCATTTTATTTTTGATCTACTGAGCCAATCTCTGTCTTTTAATTGGTGAGCTGAGGCCATTTAAATTGACTGGTATCATTGAAAATTATTTACTTATTCTTGTCATTGAATTATTGTTCTGATGTTGATTCCTTTACTTTTTCCCTTTTTGTTTAACTGCTCACCCTGCTGATATACTCATTCTATCAAATATTTTGGTTTCGTTGACTTCACTTTCTTTGCCTTGGATATCCTTGTGTGGGGGTACTGGTTTTGTGGTTATGAATTTCTTAAAGGGTTCTTGGTTATAGAATATCCTCATTTCTCTGTTGATTTTGAATGATAATTTTCTAAGATATATCAGTCTAGGTTGAAAGTCGTTTTCTTTTAGAGCTTGAAAAATTTTACTCTAACCTCTCTTACCCTTTAAAGTTTATGTTGAAAACTCCATTGTAATCCTAAGGTTTACCTTTATCAGTGCTTTTCTCTGAGAGCTTTTAAGACTCTGATCTTATGTTGGACTTCTGGGATTTTTACTACAGTGTGTGATGGAAGTCTCTTCTCTCATCACAATTATCTGGCATTCTATAAACCCCACTTGCCTTTTTCTATACCAAGATTCAACTATCTCAATTAATTTAGAAAAAAAGGAAGTGATATAGTTTGCACAACATCTTTTTTTTTTATTGACTTCCACCAGTGACATCCATACCTGTCTCTGTGTTCTCTGAGTTCTAGAGGCCTTTTGCCCAATATGTTACCACAAGTCCTCTACCCCAGCCAACTTTTTCTTTTCCTTCTGCTCAAACTTTGTTCATCCCTAGTCCCATACTGGAGGGCTCTGTTTTCCAACCTGTGAAACCTGGCACAGGCCTTTGGCTGGGTAGAAGGCCTCCTCTGCCCATGAAGGATACTGGAAAGTGGACAAGATTTAATGCTGTCTCAAATTTTTCTGGTATTTGGGGAAACAAAAGGAAAGTGCACACTCTGGCTCAATTTCATTGGGTGTATCCCCTCCCTTGTGTCTCTAGGGATTCCATCTAGAGTGCTGTCTCCTTCCCTCAGGTTATCAGAAATGCTCTGCAAGTGGCCTGTTCTCAGGGTAAAGGATTTTGGGGGAGGTATGGAACAGTAATAGTCCAGTGTCCCTTTTTCAACGACACAGATATTTGGTTTGATCAAAAGGATACTTCTTTTAGCTTAATTTTCTGTACTTGGGGGTGATTGCCTCTCCCACTTCAGAATGCCTGCATTATCTGGTGTCTTGCCTTCAAGTTCCTTCAGTGCACCTCTTTTTCCACTTGGCCATGTTGGAAAGTCTGAAGTGATTATTGTATAATTTGTATTCCTATGTTACTTAAAACAGTGGTTTGAAATCAGATTTCACAATAAAATGATGAATTTCATAGTGCTACGTATGATTTATAGTTGTGTTCCTTAGTAAGTGTGCAAGTAAAATATTTTATTTCAAGTTTGCTCAGATGAATATTTCAAATGACCTCAGGTTCCTGCCAAATAGAGACCTAGAATAGGCTCTTAGCTCTTTCCCCTAAAATTTGTCATGGAATAACCATAGCAAGGAATAATGGATTCCAGTGGGAAACAAATAAGTGAAACAGAGAGGGGAGAGAGAGAGAGAGAGCAAAGGAGGGAGAGAGACGGAGAAGAAAAAAGATAGAGGTAAAAGAAGAAAGGGAGAAAGAACAAGACGTTTAAGGAGAACAGGGAAAGGATGAGCAAGAAGAAAAGGAGAAGGTGGATATGGAAGAGGAAGGTGGGGGAGAGGAGAGGAGAGTGAGGCAGCATCTCCAGAGCCCTGAGGTTGTTTTAAGCTGAGATGGGTGGTGTGAAGGATGCCCAGAGGAAGAAGTGAGAGGACACTATACAGAAAAGCTGTGTGAACTTCCCTATAATGTCATAGTCCCTCTCATACTGGCTTAAAACTCCTCTCTACCATAGGGCCACTTTCTGCATGTATGACTCCCTTCGCTCCTTGTTTAAAAGCAGAGGTAGAAATAATAACTGCATATTTTGCAAGATGGTGTAAAAATATTCCTTCCCTTTCAAGACTGTCCCTATAGAAAAATCTTAGTTACAGCTTCACCCACTTCCACCCCAATCACCATCCTTGTGATTTGTACAAGAAATTAAAGAACAGAAATTTCAGATAAGGAAACTCAAATAAAAAATTTAAATTTCCATTTTGATTGTTCCTGCTGAGTATCTGCTTTTATAATTTATCCAAACTGCCTAGCTCTTTTTTAAATTTCTGCATATAATGTGTACACTGAAGATATCAAATTTCCTCACCAAAACATACAAAAAGTAGAAAAAACAGATTTTTAAAAAAGTATTTCAGAGCTTGCTTACCTGATAGATTTCTAATCCTGTATCAGATCTATTCATCTTTCATTGATAAAAATAACTCATCACTGAAAAGTACATAAAAGATTTGGCTAGAAATATTTTGTGAAAGTTTTTTTACATTTATCAAGGAATTTATGAAAGGACAGAGAATCATGGTAAAAATGCACATGTGAGTCCTATGTTTTTTTCTTTAATTATAATTGTTAACAGGTCTTCTTTCTGGATAACAAATTCAGGCATTTATTTTTGAATGCCATTATCTTAATACAGAGTTATTCAATATAATATGGTAATCATGTGGCTATTTAAATTAAAATTAAATAAAATTTGAAATGCAATTCTTTAGTCTCAGAAGGCACATTCAAAGAGCATAATGGCCACATATGGCCAGTTGTAAAACATTCCTTCTGCAGAAAGTTGTGGTGACATCACTTTGATCTTTAGAGGCACCATAAGAAACAGGCTGAACTGGCTAGGCCATGTCCTGTGGCCTCCCACATTGTTTCTGCATGAAATAGATGACAACTTCCACGTCCATCAGTTCAGGATGAGGACTGAGAAATCTAAACACACCAACATTTACCTATCTCTAACTCTTCTATTTCCTGATTTCTAAGGCTATTTATGATATTATACCATAGAGTGCTTTTGTTATTTCAAAAATGCATGGTGGGGCCCGGGATTTAGCTCAGCAGTACCACCGCCTGCCTCACAAATGCAAGGTCCCATAGTTCGACACACGGTACATTTAAAAAAAAAAAAAAAAAAAAAAAAGCATGGTGGTTTGTAACATAAAGATGACTGGGCGAGTCCTGGACAAGCAGAAGGGAAAATCCCTATACCTGCAACTTTAGAGACTGGAATTACCCTGAGATGAAGGGACACACAGCCTTTACCATTATTTAGGACAGAGTCCTAAGTATTTCTGAGTCACATCAAAATTTTGATATCAGAAATGGCCGTCTTGTTACTCATTTATGCACAGTATTTCAGGCAGTCACAATCCCCCTAGCAGTTCTGAAGCTGACCCAGGAATGTTTAAAGATGGCCATTGTTTTCTGGGGAAAGCTCAGCAACTGAGGAATCTTCAAGAAAAGAGAAAGACCGCAGGCTGGTTTCAAGAGGTAACTGTGCTGCAGGTTCTCCGGTTTTGCTTTTAGCTTTGAGGGTGGGGGAGGGGCCCAGCTTCCTTAAACATTTTAGGCCTTTTCCTTAGAACAGTCCTAAATAAGCTCCCTATTCCTATTTAGCCCCAAACTATGCTCACAGTAAATAGGCCAAGAAATAAAATAAATACATTAAATGATCAGAAGTCTATGTTTATTAACATTAACGTCTCATTTTCAATGTTATAGCAATATAATTAAAATATGGTACCAAAGCCCTAAGAGCTAAAAGTTGATAGGTTCTAGACTTTTCTTGTGGTCACTTTCGCAGCACATATACTAAAACTAGAATAAAATGTTTCTCTAAATATATGACATTTTACTACCAGTAAAGGCACATAAATTGTTTCCTCTTTATTTTTACTTTTTAGCTTACTGAAATAGAACTATAATCAATTGTAGTTTAAAAGAATTAATATAACCATAAAAAAGAAAAGTAGTTTTAGCCCTACTGACAGATTGACTGTTGGATTATGATAGATAAAAAGCAAAGTGATTCATCCCATATTTTTATTAATAATTTTTTTAAGATGAGTTTTTCCAATCTCTTGGTAATTCTAAAAGTTGCTCACAAAGTTATTTGAATAGGTAATGCAATTTACACATATGTTATAATTATTTCAAATACCAAAACTACCCCTTATAGAAAATTATGACAAACCTTACCCGACAGAAATCAGGTCATCAGGAAATTTCTCTGTGTTTTCTATGAACCAGTAGGTGGACAAGCAAACACAATACCCATATAATTAATACAATATAAGTGAACCCAAAAATCACAACAAAACTTTTGGAATATATTAAGGCTGAAATATCTAAATTAGTCATAATTGCTCTACATTTTTTCCCACACATATATTTTCACGTAACAAATTTACTTTCTAATAAAGATGAATACAAAGAAGATAATCATCTTCCCTAACCCTGCCTCTGAGTAATTTATAATAAGGCTTAAGCATGATACCACCATGCTTCTTTTGTAAAGTGGGATAATTCTAGTTTGATAACTGAATATAGATGACTGCTCAAGATTTAGAAATGTTTGCTGATAATATGAAAGTATTTGAAAAAGACATAACAGATATGATACAACAATCCTTTCAGCCTTTCTCCAGAGGAGGGGGAAAGTAAATTTTAATGCATCATTCTAAGCTATTTACTTTAGTAAATTCTTTAATTTAATAATTTCATTTTTAACATAAATTTATTTGTTCAAAATTACAAGCATTTCTTTCAGGATGGATTCTTCAGTTAATATGTTAGTTGCTGAACTCAACTATTTGGCCAAAATTTTTATTTTCCTTAATCTGAGGCGATACTCAAATGTTTTCAGGAGATTTGCTGTCTTTACATGAAGAAGCTGTTTTAGCTGATAAATATCACCAACAGCAAGGTCATTGATAACAAAAATAATTAAATAGCAGAAACGGCTAGAGATCAGCATTCATCTTTCAAATTAAATGTAAAAGCCTTCCCCAGTTAAGAGATTGGCAAGTTTTTATAAATAACATCAGTGAGCCTTTTAGAAAGAAACACAGTCACATTAGAATGGAGTCATTAGGCAATACATTTATTTTGAAGCCAATTAACCTTTTGTCAGAAAAATGTCGGAGCTGTAATGGCTTCGGCAGAGGTCAGTCTCTAACAGGGCAGTGTGACAAGCCCTCCTGCAGGCTGCCAGGGTGCATCAGAGCACACCCAGCACCTAGAAGTGGCCTTCTTTTGTATTCTGCTCTACATTTCCAGGGAGCAAAAAATCTTGACCTATCCATTTAGGTAATTAAAGCTTCCATTTGGAAATGTCCTGCAGGAAGGTGAAATTTGGGGGAGATAAATGGCTATTGCTCTCCGCATCCAGCCGCCAGTTCCATCATTTGATGGACTGCCTGAAACGGGCTGCGCTGCCAGGTTCTCATAAAAATAGAGATGAATTGGGCAGCAGACAATTCTCTAAAGCAGAGCAACTCTGTCATTATCTTCCTTACAAGCTATAATTTAATTGTTAGTCAAGGTGGATGGCTGACACGGGGGGGGGCTTTCTAAGAGCTTACCCACCATCTTCCATTTGCTTCGAAATTACTCCAGCTTATTTACTTAGCAGTCAAGTTTGTTTGGCATTGGGAGATGTCTCTTCAGCAAGCACAGCTGGCTGTCACAGCTGTGCCCTGACTTACCTTCCAGGCTATTTTGTTTCCTTTTGAATCGTGCTCCAGGGCAATTGGGAAGTCTCCTCGCTCATAAAATTTTCGGAATGCTGTAGGCTTGGTTGGTCTTTCTTTAAATGCTCCTGCAGTTGGAGGCCCTCGCACCTTGAAGGGGGGTAAAAAATCATCAGTGCTTAAAACATACTAAAAAAATCCCCAACAAAGATAACATTTTTTTCGTTTGTACAAAATGTGCTGGAAGATAAAAATCAAATTAATTAGGGACAATAGAAGTCTCATATTAATATAAATGTTTGGGAAAGAAAGTTATTTTAAAACCACTAGTAAGGTTCTACTTTGTTTCAAGGCATTTTTGAAAGCATTCCTAGAAAATGTCACTTAAAATATCATCTTGTAAGGAAGAGAAGTCTGACACTATATTTAAGGAAAAATTTTTAATATAGCTAAGTTCAGAGTGTTAAAAGTTTGAAAATTTTAAAATTGTAAATTATAAACTCAGGCCTGATACATGTTATGGAGTACTGAAGTAATGAGTTTAAATTATTTCCCTTTAATCTCACTAGAAATACATAAATTAATGGTATATGTTCTCATATTTTAAGTATTAACAAGGCTATTATATGATATAAAGTTAATAATAAATTAGTTTATAAAGAAAAAGGATGTGTATATAGAGCACATAACACACATGTGCATATAGCACACACTTCATAATATGCATCTATGAAGAAGCAATATTAGATTATGATAATTTTTTCACTACCTTAACTGTAATTTTCATTAAAGAAGAAATGTTTCCCATAAATTAGTCAAACTGAGCACATCTTTGAAATCTGCATTATTTACATCTGAATTAATTTACTGGGTTATAAAATTCAAAATTGATGAGTGACCTACCTTATTTGGGAAATTATAGTGTACTGTAGTATTGTTTCTTATAGACAAAGAATATGTGACTGTGTTTCCTACTTGCTAAAAAAGGTAAATATCAGTCATTTTGTACATTAGTTTAACAAAATTATCATTATTTTAAATAATTAATATGGACTAATAATTTAACTTCCTTTTAAATTTATTTTTAGATTAATTTTAAATATTTTTAAAACTAACCTTAATAAATATATTAATATATTAACGTATCTATAATAAATGTAACAAAGATATACAATAAATTCCTTATTAAAGGATAATGTTTGAAAGTGAATATGATGTTAAGAAATGCTAAGATGATGGAATGCTGAAGTGGAGGTGGTAAGCCACAAAAGACAAAGGTACTTCTTAAAGTTTAGAATTTAGTTGACCATGTAGCACTTTTTCCCAATATGTGATCATGTAAGTAACTGAGTCAACACTAGGGATTACCAGTGGGAATCAAAATATTCTCTTCCACACTGAAGATGTGAAATTTCTTCTGGTACCAGGAATATTGACCACCATTTTTGGTCAAATTCACTCATCTGTTAAATATTCACATGCATTTGACAACTACTTTGTGCAGAGTTCTGAGCTAAGGGCTGTGTACAGAGGAGAACATTTGTAGCTACCTTACTATCATGGAAACTACATAATTATGATTGTTTGGCTTTTGTAATCCATGAAGTAATAAATTTTGAATCACAATTTTTAAGAGTTATAAAGGACTGAAAAACTTTTTTTGTGAAGAAGATTCCAATCTCCTGATGTGGAGGCATTTTAACACTACCCCCTGCTGAAAAAGTGATGGAATAATATGTAAGAGCCACAGTAAACCCGCATGAGTGTTTGAACATATATTCACAGAAAATTACAATGCCACGGTGTATATGCATAGATGTGTGCATGTCATGAGTATATGATTATTATACATTAGTAATTACTGGTCAATAGAGGTACCACTTATTTCATTTTATTTTTCATTAACTTTTTATTGAGATTATTGTAAGTCCATAAGCAGTGTTAAAAAATAATACCTAGAGGACCCACGTACCATTTTCCCAGTTTCCCCAATGGTAACATCTTGAAAAGCTATGTGACTACACAACTACTAGGTAATTGATACTGATACCAATGAGAAATGAGCATCTCTATCACCATAAAGATCTCCTTAGAGCCTTCTTGGGCTCTTTGCCTCCTGGCAACAACCATCTCTTCTCAGTTTCTATGATTTTATTTCAAGAATTATATAGCATGAAATCCTTTGGAGTTAGCATTTATTTTTACTCCAAATAAATGTCTGTATATGACAGACATTGTGTATCAATAGTTCAATACTTTCTGATGTTGAATAGTATTCCATGGCATGAATGTACAACAGTTTAACTATTTACCATTAAAGATCATCTATGTTGTTTCCTGTGTTTTGCTATTAAAGCTGTAATTTTTATAATAGTTTTTATCAAGTTGAGGAAGTTTCCCTATTTATTTTTGTGAGATTTTAAAATTATGAATGAATGTTAAATTTTGTCAATGTTTTATGCATCAATTAATATGCTCATGTGATTTTTTTCTTCTGTCATCTTTTGATGTGGTGCCTTGGAGTTCTGGGATTACAAATTCAATTTCCTTAACAGTTATAAAACTATCAAATTATATTTCCTAATATGGTGTTTGTGTGATTTTTTTGTGTGTGAAAATTAGGCCCATTTCATCTAAGTTGTAAGATTCATGGGTATAGAGTTGTTTGTAGTTTTTTATTATCCTTTTGATGTCTGCAAGGTCAGTAATGATATCCATTTTTTAATTTTTTATATTGGTAATTTGTGTCTGCTTTTCTTCTTTGTCGGTCTTTTTAGATATTTGCCAATTTTATCTCTCTCTATAGAGCCATTCTTTTATCAGTGTTTTCTTAATTTTTCTGTTTTCCTTTTATTCACTGACATTCCTATCTTTATTTCCCTTTTTGGTTTGTATTTATTTTTCTAAGTTTTTAACGGGGTGGTTAGATCACTGATTACAAACTTTTCCTCTTTTTTAATATATGCATTTATGTCAGGAGACATTATACATAAATTTTGGGGGAAAAGCATTTCATAATTAAAGTATAACTATAGCTTTCTAAGGCCCAATGTCACCTTGCCCGTAAGCTGGCTATGGCATGCGGAAACACAGCTTCATTTTTCCGCTAGTCACAAGTTCACATCAGCCGAAGACATCCTGGTTCTTCAAGAACCAAGTAGTTAAAAAAGAGAGAAAGATTTCACCTAGGGGAAGGACAACTTCTTTATAGCCTGCTATCTCATCCTACCTACTATTATAAGAATGCTCTCCTTACTGCCTTCATCAACATAAGATCCTCACAGCATAAGATCTTAGCAGACATAGGATTACCACCCCCCAGTTACCTGATACTTCCTCTGATTATTGTATGCACCCAATAAATAATGGATAGCTCAGAGTCTTTGTCTTTACCCACTTTACTCTGAGGCACTGACCTCCCTGGCCCCCCAATATACTTTAAAATTATGCAAGTCTCTGTTGTCTTTTTTTCTTTAACCCTTGCTGTTCCCCTTTCTAGGCAGTCGGAGGACTGATCACCCTCTGATACCTCTATTGCCTTGTATTTCCCCGTCAGGACTGTTTTACCTATATATGTTGTACATGTTTGGTATGTATAATTTCATCTTCACCAGTCTAATATATTTTTAATTTCCCTTGAGATACATAGATTTTTTTAGAAGTGTCTGTACAATTTCAGTTTTTAGAATTTGTTGGTTTGCTGTATAGTACTATGTTAGCTTTCCATTGCTGCAACAAAATATCAGAAATTCAGTTGAGAGGAGGAAAAATTTATTTTGGCTCATAGCTTCAGAAGTTTGAGTTTATGGTCACTTGGCTGGCTCCATCATCCTGCCTGCGACAAGGCAGAACACTGTGGCAAAGTGCATGTGGTTGAGCAAAGCTGTTTACCTCATGTGTCCAGGAAGGAGAGAGAGCAAAATATATTCTTCAAGGGCATGCCCCCAATAATCTACTTCCTCTAACTAGACCTCACTTCCTAACGTTTCCCCCACCTCTCAATAGCCCCTTAAATTATGAGTTACTCATAATTTAAGTTCAATGAGTTACTCTATTGGTGAGTGTTTTTTTTTTTTTTTTTGTATTTATTTTTGCTTTTGGGTTTTTTTTTTTTTTTTTTTTTTTTTTGTTTTTTTTTTTGGGTTTTTTTTTTTTTTTTTTTTTTTTTTTGGTTTTTTGAGACAGGGTCTCACTATGTAGTTGAGACTGAACTGGAACTCACTATGTAGCCCAGGTTGGTCTTGAACTAACAGTGATCCTCCTGCCTCAGCCTCCCAAGTGCTGGGATTACAGGAGTGTGCCACCATGCCCAGCTTTCTTTAGGTGAGTTTTGAGACCTTATGATTCACTTACCTCTCAAAGGCCCCACCTCTGAACACTGCTACATTGGGGTTCAAGTCTTTTGACACATGGGTTTTGAGTGGCCTAAACCATAACAAATTTAAGCATAACAACCTTAAAACATAGTCTACCTTGGTTTATTGTCCATGGCCACTCATAAAAAATATGCATTCTAATATTGTTGAGTAGAGTGCTGTTGTTGGCTGCATATTTTGATTATATATTTTTATTAGGTCCTGTCCTTAAGGATGCTGTTGAGTTTTCCTATATCTTTGCTGATTTTCTGGAGTGTTGAAGCTTTCAATTCATGTTCACTTCATAAAATCCTACACAGAGGATTTTTATGACTTTTTTGTAGATGGATGCTTGTTTTCACTCTGCAATATACCAAAGATTGATAAAGTTTAATTTATGTGATATCCCTGTGTCTCTGGTAAGATTTTCTCTAAGGTTTACTTCATCAAATATTATAACCACTCCAATTTTCTTTTGATAAGTGTGTACTTTTTATTTTGTTTTCCATTTGTTTTTACTTTCAACCTGCCTATATATCATTATATTTGATTTTCTATCTTATTCTTCTATTTTTATTTATTTAATTGTAGACAGCCTATCATTGGGTCACAGTTTTTAATTCATTCTAATAATCTCCACTTTTAATTGTTTTAGACCTTTTTCATTCAATAATTACCACTTTTTAATTGCTTTGAACCATTTCACTGATATTAAGTATCATGTATATTTTTTTCTCTTTGTTCTGCATTCATTCATGTTCTTTTTTTCCCTGTCTTGCCTTTGTTACTTGAATATACTCAGAATTTCATTGTAATTTATCTAATTGTGACTTTGAGTATATTTCATTTCATAGCTGTTTTGCTATTGGTTTAAAGTATTACATTATATATACATAACTTAACCACATTTACTAGTATTGTAATTTCACTAGTTTGACGGAAATGTAGAAATTGTGCCTTTGTATATATTCAATCATCATTTTCTATTTATAATTGTCTGAGATTTTCTTTTACATACATTTAAAGCCACACTAGAAAGTTTTATATCTTTTTATCCAACTTTCAAACACAACGTAGAAAACCCAAGATGAAAAGGAAACTCTTTTGTGTTTTCTTTCTTCTTTTATTGTTTTCTTTATCGAATAATTTTCTTAGATATCATCTAGGGTAGATGTGCTAGGAACAAATTCTTTTAGTTTTCCATCATCTCAGAATGCCTTGATTTCCTCTTCATTCCTGAATATGTATTTTAGCTGTTACATTGGTAATTTATCATTCTTTTTGAAAAACATATAATTCCAATTCCCTCTATTTTCCATGGCTTCTAATGAGAAATTTGTTGTCACTCAAACTGCTTTCCCATTTATAGATAAGTTCTTGTTTCTTAGTATGGTAGTATCTTTTGTTATCTGTAGTGCTCAGATGTGTAATTATGATTTATCTTGGCAGATATTTCTTTTGGATTTGACTATTTAAACTTTGCTGAACTTTGTGGATCTGTAGCTTCAAGTCTCTTATGAATCTGGAAGGTATTCATCCTTATTTGAGTACTTTTTTAGGCCTGATCTCTGTATTCTGGGCTCAAATGAAATTAAACTCTTTTTTTACTATTATTAATATTTCTTTTTTAAAGTCTGTTTTCTCTGTTGTTCACTTTGGGTAATTTCTACTGTTCTGTCTTAAAATTTGTGAATTCTTCCTTTTGCCCCTTTCATTCTATTACTGAACCCAAACATTCTTTCTGTTTTAGTATCAGTTATTATAATTTTCAATTCTCAAATTTCCACTTCATTCTTCTTTGTTGTCTATTTCTTTTCTGAGACTGTATTTTTTCATTATTTTGAGGTGTTTATAATTGCTAATTGAAGCAATTTTGGCAATGGCTACTTTCAAAGTTTTTTAAAATACTATAATATTTCTGTCACCCTAATGGTGACACCTATTAGTTATATTTTTTCATTCACTTTTATATCTTCCTGATTATCAGTGTGATTATGAATTTTCTATTGAAACCTTGATATTTCATATATGTTAGGAAATGCTGGATCTTAACCTTTCCACTTAAGCTTGTTTATTCCGGTATCTCCAGCAGGAATGTGGGAAAGGACACCAGCTCATTACCGCCAAGTTGGGAGAGTAATATTAGTTCTTTACTTGGCCTCTATTGAACTCGGAAAAGGAAATGTCTCATCAGTACTGACAGTAGGGGTTCCAGTACCCCTGAGGCCTCCACTAATACTTTTCTGGTTTTGAAAGGTAAGGGGAGCCTCATTATTGCCCCCTTTCCCAGACTGTCTAAACTGACACCACAGACCATGTGACCTTCTTCCCCTGGGCAATGTCTCTGCTGGCCTTCCTCTGATTCCACTCCAGTAGAAGCAAATATTTCATTATTGCTCAGAGGGATCCAAATTCCAGCCCTACCATGTGGCTTTTGCTGTTACAGTGAAGATTCAGGTCTCAGTACTTTATCTAGAAACTCAACTACAAACATTATCTAGATTATTTTGTTTACTTATCATCTACTAACAAATTTTTCAGTTCTGCTGGAAGTCAATTAATTATTTTTGCTGTAAGCCTCCCTGTTAGTTGATTGACCTAAAATTTGCTTGAAATTACCCCTTCCCCCTTCTGTTTGTATATGTTTCAAAATCAGTTTCTCTTTTCATTTGTCTCTTAAACTGAGTACACTACAATCTTTCTGACTCTGAACTAAAAATTCTAACTGTTCAAACATTTGAAAGAATGAACACATTTCTAAGCAAGCCTAGAAGGCTTTTTATAAATTGATATAGATCACTTACATTTCTTTCTTCACATAAATTTCCATGTACCTGCTACAGAACTGATTCCATGCCTACAGTTTCATGGAAAGTCTTTATTTAGAAAAGAATTTTACAAAATGATCCACACTAATGTACAATCACTCAAAAATGAGGATTTCTTTCTTGAGTATCTCTTATCCTCTGTCATTAGGTTTGTTGTGTTTTGTTTTGTTTTGTTGGTACTAGGGATCAAACTCAGTTTCTTGAACTTGCGAGGCAGGCAGCAGCACCACTGAGCTAAATCCCCAGCTGTCATTATGTTTTTGTTGTTTACTTATTTTTAGACACTTCTTATGGAATTTCTAAAGCTGCAATTATTAAAAACTTCTCTCAAATAGATATTTTAGTGCAGCAGTGGCATTACCTAATTTGATGCAGATAACATTTTTTCTATTCCAGTATATAGGTACCCATCTAACCTTTATAGGAGGACATAACACTTTTATAACCTACATCTAATTCACTCAAGATAATTTAAAAACATGTTCATGAAAAAAAAAGGAAAATACAATTATCTCTGGAAATGTAATGAAGATATTATTATTGGAAATAATACAAACAGTGATAGCTTGACTGAAAAATTTTTAAAATAAGCAAAAATGTTATTACACCGTTAATAATCTTTAGGTAAGTTCTGTATTTGTGAAAAAGGAACTACTATAAACTTTATTACATGACTTAAGATTTTTACTCTGATTTATTATAAATAATATAAAGCAAATAAGGAACAATAAATCAAACTAGATTTGTGGGGAAATGCAATTAAGATTTGCCTGAATGGTGGGGGCAACCTGTAAACCAATTAGGAAGTATGGATGTTGCAGCAGAATGCTTTTAATAAAAGCTAATGCACTTGAGAACCAAGATATTGAATGCAGTTTGAAATGACTTCAGATGACAGAGTACTTTATATGCCTACATTTATTGAATGTGCTATAATGGATTTAGGACGTAGATCACAGTTTCTGTCATATGGCCACAAAACTAATAATAATAAGTAAGAAGGAATTTAAGGGTCTCTGAAATTCTTCATCATAAAGTTTGAAAATTTCCTTTTCATTATTTTTATTCTTTAGCATAAACTGGAGCTACAAAAAAGACTTTAATTTCAAGTGGGAAATCTACGTTGTGTTAGTTTAACTGTTTCGTTTAGCAAACCCATTAAAACACTGAAGCAATAAGACACAAATAAATTAATTTTCATCTCAAGTAAGATTCAACATGAAATTTTGATTTATTAAAGCACTGTCATTGTGCAGCTGATGGGTTAGGCTTGTACTCTCTTTGAGTTATTTGGGAAATGGACCATTGGTCCCAGGACTGGTGAATTTGTTGCCATCAGGCCAGACTTCTGAGTAAGAAGTATTGTAGTTCAGTGTCTGCCCCATCTTGCAGTAATTTTATTGCATTAAAAATTCTGCAATACCTAAGGTCACCAAATTTTCAGGAAAGTGATATAAAATTATTATAAGAAGCAAATTTTCTTATAATACAAGATGGGACACCTCAGTAGTAACAGAAGTGAGCTTATATTACTAGCAAAAGTGGTTGTGAGAAGCTTGAGCACTATTCTAATTTAGTAACAGCAGCATATTAGGATTGTAATAGCTAGGAAAGGTGTATCCTATTTGTCATGTATAAGATCATACACACACACACACACACACACACATATATTGTTTTCAGTGAAATCAGGCACTGTAGTTAACTGAGTGACAGGGAAAATCAAGTCATCTACTTTAAGAATACTATTTGTTTTGGTTTGGTTTATATTTGTTTGTTTATTTTGTTTTGTTTTTTGAGTTAAAATCTTGCTATATAGCTCTGGCTGGCCTTGAACTCATTATGCAGCCAAGGCTGGCCTCAGAATTGTAGGGTCCTTCCTGCCTCAGCCTCCTGAATGCTGGGATTATAGGCATGAGGCACCACATCCTCCTAGGAAGGCTGTTTAGTCAATATCTAAAAACAGAGATCTGTAAAGTGAAAATAAATATCTGTACATCTTATTGTTTCCAATCATATGAAAGATCTAAAAAAGATGGACTGCAGTAAGGAGCAGGTAGAGTCAAGATCAACTGTTCCCAAAGGCCTTAAATCAGAGTGGCACGAAAAACTATAATAGTACATAAGATCCTAATGAGATATTGATGTGTGAAATAGGAAGAAAAGGGCTAAAGGTGTAGGGAAAGTGGGAAGGGTAGGGGAAAGGTGATAAGGGAAAGAAAAAAAGTGTGAGAAAATGAAAAACTGGAAATAAAGTGTCTGTAAATGGGGAGGGAAGGAGGAGGTGAAAGGAGAGCAGGGACAAGGGGAAAAAATGAGAACCGAGACCTGTCATGTAAAGGTACAAGATCCCAATAATGAATGTAACTGTACTGTATACCTAAATGTACCAATAAGCTCAATTTAAAAAATAATGACAAAATCCTTTAATATTGCAATCAGTGTTTTTCTAACATTATTGGTATCTATTGCCAACAAAACTATATGAAGTGATTTTTACAAATAAATAAAAGACTTAGACAAAATATAAAAGAGAATTATCTGGTTCACATAACTAGTTGAATGAGAAGAGCTAGGGTGAGAACTGAGGATTAGATTTCAAGTCTACGAAGTTGAAAATAGTATTTGTTTAAATAATATAAATAATAAACTACAGAATGTCTTAAGTAAATTGAAGAAATTCTTATTAAATTTTTAAAGTTAATTATAATTCTACCAACTATTAATAATTTTGTTTTTCTCCCTTTAAAATTTCCAAAAACATACATGTGGCAAGTGCTGTATTTCTATATTTTTGATTTTTTCATATAGTTCATTTTTTTACTTAGTGTAATATGTTCTGCTTTGCTATTGATATCAAAATTTCATTTTTTATGTCTAAGCAACATTCTAACATCTATTTGCAGTTATATTGGAATTTATATTAGTTTCATATTTTTTCTATTATATTTAAATTAAATATTTCAGACATGAGATTTTCCATATTTTATATCATTTTCTTCAGATTGAGTCATCAATTTGAGATAATAAGGTAAAAATTATTTGTATTTTATGACTTGATAAAATTATTTTCTAATTAAAAAGGAGAACAAATTTTCCTACTGTTTAAATTAGATTATTATTGTTCATATTTGGGGCATTTTAGTATAAGTTATATATACACACAATTGTGAATGTGTTCATGTATTTTCTTCAATAGTACCAATTGTCATGTACTGTATATACTGAAAGATATTAAGTAGTTGTTATGTTTATCAAAAATATCTTATTATCATCTTTGTTTTCCATTTTATTTATTCAGCATTGAAAACAATTTTGACATTTTTATAGGACAGTTTCCCTCTCTTTATTTGTTCTTTTTGCCTCCAGCTTTTCTTTCTCTAGATCATTCCTCTGAGTGTTACACAATGAATATTCTAATAGATTAATTAAATCATATTGCTGATCTGCTTAAAATCCTTAAGTGATTTCTCACTGACATGATCCACAAAGACACTTGCAAACTGTCAATGACAAGATCAAGGCAGTCACAAATATGTCCTATCCCTCTTTAATCTCCAAAATTCCCCATGCTGTCAGCTTTTATTTCCCCTTCATATTGCACTTTTGTTTCTTCCTTCCTTCAACTACTTACTAATTGCTCCAAAACTCAACACAAACCTCACCTTTCCTAAAAAACGTTTTCTACCAATCCACATCTCTACCTCAGAGTAGGGTTAGGTATTCTCATAATAGACTTGCAATGCCTGTGTGAAAAATAATCAAAACTGGCCACTGGATAATTGAACAATCTACCTAGAAGATATCAAGGAGGATCTAGGCCAGTGGTGGTGAACCTATGGCATGCATGCTGCAGCAGGGTGTTTATATCATTCACTGCTCTAAAAGGTTCACCATCCCTGGTCTAAGCGATTGGTAAAGTTTGATTGTGATTAATCAATCGATGTAAATTGACATCTTTTTTCCAAAAGGAGAGTATACATTGGGAAAAAGATGAGGGACTTGAAATATAACCTGGATATTTGATAAAGTGGATTCTAAATAAGAATTGTCACAATTGTAGCAAGTAAATGAGAAAGAGATAATATCATGGAAATCAGTGAATAGGAGAGGAGATTTTTATTTTTGTTTTTTTTTTAATAACACAGGGAGGTTGAGAAGAGGATTGATGTCCATCTGAACATTAAAAAGCAATAGGGGCATGATGGAGTGGAAGCCAGACTGTAGGGCTTCGAGAAGTGGAGCATATGAATGTAAAAGCAGATGGGCTCTATAAGAGATATTGTACCCTGTAGGATGTCAAAATCTAAGTTCCTAGCAAGATGTAACTTCTGAAGTAGGGCAATATTAATGATAATTAGAAATGAAGAAAGAATAAAATCAGTGGATCATAATATGGAATTTAAAAATTACCTAACTACTTAAAGAACCAGAATAGTTTAAGGAATAAATGTATAACTAACACATTTATCTAAAGTGACCAGAGGACCTTGTAAAGGACAATACAGATTTTGGGGGGTATTTAAAGATCAAACATCTGAATACAGGGAGATAGATTAAAATGTTTCTTAGAAAGAGTCAGAAAACTGGTTTTAAAATACATTTTACCTAAATTGACAAGTCTCTAGGTATGCAAAAAAAAAGTCTAATATATAATCTCCAAGTTAGCTATCATTATAGCGAAGAGATCAGAATATATCTAGAACCTGCAATAGAAATAAGAATGTGAAAAATGCTACAAAAAAATAGAAAGAATTCTAGACATTTGGGAGACAAACCCATTAGATTTAAAGGCATTGTTTCTTTTTCTTAGGCAATATTACTTAACTTTTAAAAAGTGCCTATACTTTTCAGTGACTTCAAATAGAACTCTATTGCAATTCCCTGTAAACCCTAATTCTATATATCTTTAATTAGAAACATTATCATAGAATTATATTTGCCATTCACTAGAATTCTATAAACTTTATAGTTAATAGTGATTAAATCAGAATTAGTCTGAGTTTTTTGTATATTTACATATAAGTAATTATCAATTTTTACCACAACTTTATAACTCAAAATTTTAATGAGATTAATACATTTTTTTCTTCTCTGCAAAATTAGGCAAAATAAAACTCACATTTTCTGTTACAGATTCCTTGGTACAAATGAGGAAATTTGGCTGAAAACCCAGGGCCCTGTGATATTTAAATGAAATAATTTCAATTGGTTTATCATCCTTGCAGAAACTAGGCTAAAAACAATTAGCAGAAATAAAAGCCCTAATTATATTATAAGCTACATTTAAATTAGCACTGTCATATAATGATTGTAATCATATAATGATTCTCTGTAGAGAAACAAATATTTTATAGTGCAGTTTTCCAGATGAGTAGAATGAGAAAGATACAATGGTAGTATAATATGATAATATATAATAAAATGATGAATATTTATATTTTAAAATTTGAAAAACCTGGATACTAATCTTAGCTTTTCTGATTGACATTCTGTCATAGTATGCCTTATTACTGAAAGGAAATAGGAAGATAGCATTTGAATGGAGTGGACTAGCTACCTGCAATTAGAGCAAATGACAGGACTCCTCTTAGCCTCAGCTACCTTATGGGACGGCAGAAAAATATATTCATTGTCCTCTAAGATTCTTTTTATTTCTCTGTAACCTGACATGCTTATTTATTAATAAAACAGATACTGGAGACATGCAACATCATCAGAGAAGTCACATATTTTAGAGTGAAGGGGAACATTAAAGTGCACATAAACTTGTTTTATTTATTTTTAAGATACTGATCGAATCCAGGGAGCAGTAAGCTCCATCCCAACACTTGTATTAATTTTCATTTTGGACAAGGTCTCACTAAGTGGCCTGGAATTTGTAATCCCTCTGCCTTAGCCTCTGGAGTAACTGATATGTATGCACCATCATGCCTGGTCTTGCTATACTCTTAATAAATTGAAATCCTTAGGAAAACATATGCCAGTAGACATTTCAAGGCTCATTTTTCTCAGCTTTACCTCTTCAAAGATACTGAATTTCTTTCAGGCTAAGATTCAATGACATAAATGTAGAGTCCATCTGATTTAAGTATACTTTTGCAACAACTTTCTTCTACATGATACAAGGAAGCACCAAAGATTGCTGAATAAATTAAGGTTATGTCACTTTAAATTTGTACCTATACTGGAATATGTTTGGAACTAAGATTTTATTTCAAAACACTTTCTCTGCAGTCTAAACTTTTCCTGAAAAGAATGATTAGACCACATGATTTCTCATTTATTATTTTTGTTTAAAAAAGGCAGCAGGGTATCTTTAATTTCTCCACTAGAGGAGATGAAGAAAAGATTGATAGCCTTTCCTAACAAAACAAGGTTAATATTTAAATAATAAAAAATAAATCTTGACAGTTCAAGGCTTGAAAGTTTACTTAAAAGCTGCCCTTTTCTTGCAGTTAAATATAGAAAAGGCCACACATTTAAGTGCTCAAATGTGGTTCTTGCTATCAATTTGTCTCTAGAGAGTCATCAGAGACTTCAATTTAGACTGTGCTATTTAGCATCTGTCTTGTAGAACTGATAAAATGCCTGAATGACTGAGACAGCTTGGCTAATACACTGTCACATCTAACACCGAGACCAAAGAAATGAGCTGGCCCAATGTGAAAGGAAAATATTAATGGGCACAGTTTAAAATATATTCCAGTCCTCTAACACCTTTAAAGTTGAAAGCATGGTAAATACTTTATATCTAAACAAGAGCCTTCCATTGCTTGCAACAGAGTTATCTCTTACTGAATAATAAGAGAAAAAATGTTATTTTTGTATATGTGAAGAGACTGTGACCATTTGCATCTTACATATCATAAATTAACAGAAAACTTGAAAATCCTGTGTCTAATGATGCAAACTGATATTCTCCAGATTTTTTTTTTCTTTTTGTTACCAGGGATTGAACTTGGGTCCTTGCCCTTGTGAGGCAGATAGCAGAACCACTGAGCTAAATCCCCGGCAGAACCAGATGTTTAATAAAAAAATTTTTAGAACTGTCTAAAATAAAATAGTTTTATATTGGTAAAATAGTCCTACTTTCCCATCATTGTACCAGTACAATTTAAAATGAATTACTTTGAAGTTTCATATAATTTACAACTATTAAATGTTGACTATGAGTTAGAAACTCTAATGATCAGAAAAAGGAAGAAAAAATATAGAAGAAACATCTATTGTCAATATAAAGCACACATGCTACAACTTAACTGGAAAATAACATAATAAAAACAGTACATTAAAATCCTATCAATCTGAGTTTTTGTCACCATCATCCTGTAAACAATAAAATAAATGTTAAGAAAAAACAAGAAGCACCTAATAGTATGTTTTCCACCATAAAGATAATAATGCATTCTTTACTCACATCATGTGTTTTCATTTCTATTTCTTTTCTATATTTTTAGAAAATATGCTTTTTGTTTCAAGCTACTATCTTATTTTGTGAAAGCAGGATGAAGTCAACTCAGCTTGTGACCAAAATAAAACCAACAAATTCACTTGCAGATTAAACCCCTGAACATTTCTCCACTAGGAATAAGCCTGTCTCGGTCATTTGTCTAACAAGTCTTAGTAAGGCAACTCATCAACCTAGGAATTTTATCAGTGGCTTCCTTTATCTTCAGAAGTTTCCCTTTTTGGATAGTCATGGGTTATTTGGATCTATGATGATTGCATAATTTAAATAGAATTTATAATCATGATCTGAGATACTTTAATATTAGAATTTTGTATAAGCATTCCAGACACTTTTTTTATTAGTTCAGTACCTTGCAATACATATAGTTTACAATCATCTTGGGGACTGTGTACATGTACATAATAGAGCTTGATTATCTTTTAATCCCTTCCTTACCATCTTCTCTCCCTCCTCTTCTGATCCCTCTCCATTTTAGTTCTTGTTGATATTATTAATTATATCTCATGTTTGTGATCTATAATGTTTACATTCATTTAAATTATTAGGTTTCTATATAGGACATATCTCTATTCTTATTTCCATAAGTAATTTACACACACATACAACACACAGTCTGAGTCTTTGAGGACTCACATGTCTTTTCTTTGAAATATATTACTGTATCCTCCTTTTAGAATATACAATGACATATGAGTAACCACAGGCAACAAGCCTTGATTTTAAAGCAGGAATACAGGAGATAATGAGAAAATACTCTCATCCAGATTACTTCAGTTCCTTGGTACTAAATAAATACTAAATATCAGGTTAATGTGACTTCCAGAATGAAAATAACCCTTTTCTTCTTTTTTATTTTGGAAATCATACAAATAAAACAAAATAAATAAAAACTAAAAACTGAGTTTATTGTTAGGAGCAAATTGAGGAGGCAAATTATAGGAGAGGAAAAAGAGATGAAATAGGGTAAAGGAAAGAGATCACTGATGGACTCTACAAAGTACCTAGAATCTTGTGAGCAAGACTCCATGAAGAACAAACACTGGCAGAACTCAGAAAACAAGCAGGAGTGAAAAAAAACTAAAAATGTGATGATGAAAGTGGAAAAAGTAAAAGAAAGGGAACATCGTGAAAATACAGAAGACATAGGTAAGAGAAGCACGAGAAATGAGTCATGTGGAAAAGTAATATCTCCCAAAGAAGATCTCCCTTATCATAAGTGAAGTCCCCGAAGAGTCACCAATAAGGAGCAAAGCCCAAATATTGAAAAATAAATTTTAAAAATTTTTTGAAATACAGAGCTAATTACCCAAAATAAAGTTAGAACTTAGAAAATTTTCTTAAAAACATTTCTGTAATCCAATGAAAATTAAAGCAAAAAATTTCCCCAAGTTATGCTAGTGAATTTAGTAGAATGAAAAACTAAAGAATTCTTTATATGACTAATTAGAAGGATTAAGTTACTTTTAAGAGTCAGGGTAACTTTGTGTGTTTCCAGTTTAATATTTTTGGCCAAAAGACATTGGAGAGATTCACACGAAAGGATTAGCCCAAGTACATATGTCCAGGGAAACTATCCTTCACTATCATAGTTATACATAGTTTTAAAACTGAAATTATTTAAATTTAAAACTACAGATAGTTTTAGAAATGTGAAATTAAAAAATACATTGTTATGACAATCAATAAAACTCTTTATGAACTTGAGATTCTTTAGAGAGGATTAGGGAGACATTCTTTAGAAGGACAGTGTGGAACGTTTATATAAATAACTATAGAACTCATAACATCATTGAATATAGAATGATAGTATAAAATGTATATATGTATATATTATATAAA
The DNA here is from genome assembly GCF_012274545.1 of Fukomys damarensis. Taxonomy (NCBI): domain Eukaryota; kingdom Metazoa; phylum Chordata; class Mammalia; order Rodentia; family Bathyergidae; genus Fukomys; species Fukomys damarensis. The sequence goes on from NW_022900926.1 coordinate 40,645,680, forward strand.
TATCAATAGTGCAAATAATACAACATAAATTGGGAGGCACATGAGAAAGGAGGTGGAAAGTAGGTTCCTTACTTACAATTTCTGGAAGGTAAAGCACATCATTGAGGGAATGTGAGTATTTTTAACTGGACCAAGATGAGCACTAAGAAAAGTGATTACTCTATAAAACCAGGTGGTGGTGTAGAGAGGAAGATGAAAAAATATGCCGATTGTTTTCATTGCTTAAATTTGAACATAATATTATAATTAAAATAGAGGGTTATATATGTCATATAGTTACAAAAATAACCATGAAAAACAAAAGAAATATGTACATATTCACATGAACAAAGAAAACAGATAACAGAAAAATATTCCGAAAAGAGACCAGAACTCACATCAAACATCTTAGCTATCAATAAATCTAAAAGGATTAAATAAATCTTCATTTATTTTTCATAATATTGTTTAGAAAAACAATATTCTGAACCAAAATAATTCAGAGATCATAAAGAAAGAGATAAACGAACTCAATTGACAAAATGCAAATTAAAAGTCCCCAACTCAGTGTCATGTTTAATGGGAAAATACAACCCATCCATACTTCAACCAAGGGTAAGGCTGTCCGCTATTGTCCTTATTGTTTGACACTGTTTAGTATTTGAATGGCAATATTACCCATTGTAGTTTGGTTACAGAAAAAGAAAAAAGTAGAGAGTAGGAAAGAGTGACATGAAATGGCAACTCTTTGAAGAGCATGTGATTATACATCCAGAACCCTCAACACTGAAAAATGACAAGTAATATAATAACTTGGCAAGATAATCATATAAAAAATCTTTTCCTTCCTTCTTCCTTCCTTCGTCTCTTTCTCTTTTTTCTTTTCTTCATTGCTCCCTCTCTCTCCCCACCTCTCTCCCTCCCTCCCTCCTTCCCTCTCTTGCTCTCTCTTCCTCTCTCCCTCTTTCTCTATCTCTGTCCCCCAATCAGGGGATTGAACACAGGATCTTCCACTGAACAACATCCCCAGCCCCCATCCCTATTTGAGACAGGGTTTCCCTAAGTGACCAACTTGTCCAGGCTAAGCTCAAATGTGCAACTCTAAGCTTCCCAGAGCACTGAGCTTATAGGGGTGCATAAACAAATTCAGCTTTGTTTCTGTTCTGATTTCTTGTGTTATTTGCACCACAGTTCCCTCTGCACCAGCCACACAACCCTTTATCTAACCCTTTATCTCTTTTGTCTGCTTAGTCTCTCTTTCTAATGAGATCTACTGTAACCATCTCACTTAACAAAGTCACCTCCGCACTTTATATTCCAAACATCTATATTCAGTTTTGCTTTTTCTTCTTTCCATATTATTCTTTCTTTTCTAACAGTCTACAGAATGTATCTATAATGCTTATTGCTTACAACCTTCGTACCCCAACTAAAATATAAATTCCATAAGAGATCATTGTGTGTTCCTTGTTAAATAAATAGTTCCAGAAACAGAACAGGTGATAAATAAATATTGGTTGAATGAATGCATTAAATAATTTGAACATATGTTCAAAGTGACATCATTGATGAATAAGGGTGGGTTGTATTATTCAATATATAGTACTGAGATGACTGTATAGTCACACAAAAGGTAAAATCATTATCTCTACCTCACAGCATACATAAAATTTGATTATATGTGATTAAAAGCTTAAATAATAAAGGCAAAATTATTAACAAAAGTGTGGAAGTTTTTCTTTATAATTTTGGAGAAAGGATTTCTTAAGATAACTATTCAATGTACAAACTACAAAGGAAAAACGTATATATTTGTCTATATTAAAATTAACAGCAATTATTTACCAAGAAACATACATTTTAAAAATTAAATCAAACCATAAAATCAAAAGAGAATATGCAAGCCTAACTGATAAAAAATTGGTATTCAATGTATATAAGCATTTCATCATATCAACAAGAAAAATACAAGCAATCCAATAGAAAAGCACTTAATCAATAGGAAATTAACAATAAATAGCCAATAAAAAATTATAATAGTAAACTCTATAAATAATCACAGGGTACAAACAGAGCATTAACAAAAATTTTTATTTAAAAAATATTCTGCTACTGTAGTGTTAAGAAAATATATGGAAGAACAGGAAGTCTTAATCCTGGAGTATAAACTGATATAGCCACTTAAGAAAACATTTGGTGTTTTCTAGCAAAGTTCATACATAAAAATGCATTTCCCTTGTGGCCAAGCAATTGCATTCACAGTAATATATCCTACAGAACCTCTTGCATGTGTTCATCTTCTTCTTAGTAACAAAGTGTACTGGGAGATATTTATGAAAATTTACAAACACTGATTGACAAATAAAAAAGGAAACAACACAATGAACCTTAATAAGTAGAATGGGTAAGTAATTATGTCATTTCCATAAGATGGACTGTAGTGGTAAAAATGAAAAAGCTTCTCTAAAGGTACTGTTTCTTAATTTTCTACCTTCTCTCTAAATTTTAATCCTGAAATGTTCACTATACATTTGCCAAAGGATATGCTTCAAAAAGGAGCTTTTGGTTTGATATGATGATAACTTCTCCCTTGATTGACCTTCCTCTAATGCAAGGTTTAAGAGAGAGAGGGGATATGGCCCTATTGACCCTGCTATACTAATGGCCAGCCCATACTTTAAGCCTCAGCACTATCAAGGTTAATCTTATCAAGTTCTTTGGTTCCAAGAAAGCATAGATGTTAGGTCATCTCTCATTCTCATTGCTGATTCCTGTGTGATTCTCAAGGCCCTTTTCTGAACCTATCTTTGCCTCCTCATCAAATGCTAAAACTCTTAGAGTATGCTTTTACCATTCACAACCATCTATCAAGAAACCTTCTGGATCTGCCTTTTCACTCCCTTCCTAAACCAATTGCTCTCAGAATGTTTCTTTAGCCTTTTTCTTTTAACTGGAACCAGACATTCCTCTAAGGATGCTGTTTCCCCAGCAGGGTTGGCTTTTTTCTCTCCAAAACCTATTTTAAACCCATGTTCTAGAACAAGTATGGTACAGGCCTTCCTTGTCAGTGCTAGGATGTTCTCTGAGATCTCAGCATTTATGTACATAGTTGGACCAGCAATTTGGCCTCTCAGGTTTCTTAACTTGTCCTCCTTTAATGATCTTGCTTTGCATCCAGGTAAACCCATTACTCTGAAATTTATTTTTTTCCTATTTGCAATTAACTTGCATTGGACTTTTTTTTGGGTGAGAGCAAAAGAAGGTCTTCAAATTGTTTTAACAGTTAAAATGTAAAGACTGCAATCCTTATTAGGTCTTTTTTTAGTATATCCTTGCAGTATATAACATTTATATTCATCTTAGGGAGTAGGTACATGTATTTTATACATCTTAATTCTTTTTATTCATCTTCACCTTTCCTCCTGTCTCCCTCTCTGTGTCCTTAGATCCCCTTCCTGAATTTTCATTTCATCTTTTATTTCATGTGTGCAGCACATACATTTATCATGGGCGGAGATGTGTTGTGTACTCTGAAATTTATTATAAATAATGTAGCTACTCCTTAATTTCAATGTGAGGAATTCTTCTCTAAAGGTACTGTTTCTTGTTTTTTTCTAGCTAATGCTTCTAAAACATTCACCCTAAAACTTTCATTAAAAAATCTTAAAACTCCAATGATATACTTCCTCTTATTCTTCCCCTTACTTCCTATTTGTGCACTTCTTACCTTAACTAATTTAAATTAATAGTCAATTCATATTGTGTCTCCTTTGAACTCATCCTGACTCACTGATTTTGTCTTGATTTGTCTTTTATGTCTTCTAAACATAGCTCTCCATCAGCTCTGAGCTAGTAACTAGGCAGATGAATGTAGCTGGTGCAAAACAATCTATTAGACTATACATTCCTTGTCTATTCAATCTACCACCCCTAGATAATTATTTCATGTCTTTTATTTCCTTCTCAGATCCTGTAACTCTTTCTATTCCATTCACAGCTGATGATCTTGCTTCTAGTCACTGAGAAACAGAACATATATGTGTTTGTCCTACCATATGGACACACCCAATTATGTGAGAACTATCATAGGATACCTTTCTGATGTTGAAGATGGATAACTTGCTCCTGCTTCCAGTTGATCCCCACCCCCAGGATGTCATCAGAATTCATCCCTTCTGAAATTCTCTAAAACTGCGTATTACAGCATGTACTCCCCATCTTTCTGTTAAAATTAATTTTATTGGTACATTTTAGATATACATAATGGTCACATTCATCATAGGGAATTTGTACCTTTACATAATATAACTTGATTCTTTTCCCCCTCACCCCAATGCCCTCCCCTCCCTTAAATACCTCTTCACTTCTTTATTTACAAAAGCTTTGTTTTCCATTTTTTCTTGTATTTTTTAATTTTTCCTAACAATGAGTCAGTCTATGCACACATTATTCAAAATGAGAAGACAAGAGCAGATGCAAAAAGACACTATTCTGAGACATTTGAAAGTTTATATGTGGGCTAAAGGAAAGAAGGAAGAATTAAGGGTTATGCCAAGATTTTGAAACTGAGACCCAGTTTACAGAAACAGGAAAGATAAATCAAAGCACAAAACAAATTAGGAGTTATAGTTGGGGAAAAAAGAGCAAACATATCTACTCAAAGCAATATTTTCAGTTTGGCTTGTAAGCATGCACATATATAATCTGTTTAGTATCTCTATATTAGTGGTTGGTTCTCAATAAATTTCATACCCACCATAAAACATATCTTCAATTGTGTGAAATTATGATTATGTCATACAAAATTGAACATGGTATGCTAATTCTGCATATCGTATATTCTAGGAGAAAAAAATGGGACGGAAATATTTTATGTTCATTTACAGTAATAAAAATTTCTACTACCTCTTTAAATATATGTTCCTCCTTTGGAAAAATTTCCTGGGCAATATATAGTAATATAAGGCTGAGATTTTAAAATACTATAAATCTTTCCATTTTATTTGAGCTATCTAGTCATATGTAACTCAGTATTTTAGAAGTGCAAAGTAATTCAAAAGACTTATTCAGATCTCTTCTGGCTTTAAATTGTCTTTTGATACCTAGCAGGATCAACACAGATCTAGATAAGACTACTTTTAGTGACATTTTAATGTTAAAGTACCATTCTTGCAAAAACAATTTATATCTTCAGCCTACTTAAGAATCTATAATAAATTTAGTGCAGAGGGAAAATCAGGTTTACAAGTTATTGGGGAAATGGATATGCATGGTAAAAATTTTAAAGAGCCATGCACATGATTAATGAGCCAGAAAGGCTGATTTATGAGGAAAGATTAAAAGAATTAACTAGGTATGGAATGGCTAAAGAAAAAAGAAAGAAACTGTATAAAGGAAAAAATATTTTACTGGCTATAGCGAGACCACTCCATTAGAATATTTAATATTGGACCTGAAAGAAAAATTAAACAAGCTACAGTCTATGCATACATTTCTCTAATTCATTGGGCTTTAAAGATACATATTTTAACCCCCATTTCCCATGGTAACATAGAACCAGTCCATCCACATTTTCTTCATGCTAACATTAGTCAAAGGAAATAAGGAAGCATTATTTCCCCCATGAATGTGAAATCTAAAAACACTCAGAGTTCATTTAGATATGTTAGTACTTTCAGAAAATCATGTGATACATAATCTGGCTTTACACTGGTACAACTGAAGAACTAATTTATTAGATAGGTTTTTATTCTGGGCAGAGATCATGATTCAATTCATGCTAAATTACAGTGAACATTTCCTATAATGCTTTAGTATTTTTAAGAGTGGTCTAAATAAATTTCTACTCTCTAGCTAATTATTTTGGCACAGTTTTCTTGTCCTGGTTATTTAGGGGAAATGATTAATGTAAATTCACAGGAAATTATTTTCTATTGAAGAAGCAGTCTAAATTAATATCTGATAATGACATAATTAAAGTAGTGTATGTAAATTAATTTATGATATTCATATGATTTGAAATGAATCTAATTTAAAAATAGCTAGATATAGTATGAAATACAAAACCTCAAACTATAGGTAGATCAATAATTTGTTGACATAGTAGGCATTTCTTTCTATCTTTATAAAGAAAAATTTTCATCTTGGAGAAACATAGGCATTGAATATTGATATGATTTTAGATTTTCATGGTGACCATATACTTTTCCCTCAAAATGATTTGTTAGCTATCTATAAATAATAGACGTATTCAAATATTTGATGTACCTATCAATATAGTTATGCTACACATACTAATTATAAGAAATTTATATATTCCAACAAGACTTTGTAACCTAGTTTTAGAGAAATAAGCTTGAGAAATATTATAAAAATAGTTATAGCAAAGCTCACTCAAGTTTTAATATTCTGAAAATTATTCCAAGATTCTAAGAGTCAGGTATTTGTCTCATCACCCATTGATTAAAGGTGGTAAGAAACAGTCTTTTTTCTTTTTCTTTCTTTCTTTCCTTTTTTTTTTTTTTTTTTTTTTTTTTTTTTTTTTTTTTTTTTTCTTTTTTTTTTTTTTTTTGTCATGTTGGAGATCTAACCTATGGCCTGGTACATGCTTGGAAAGTGTTCTAGTGCTGAATTATCCTCTCTGGGCTCTTTAAAAAAAATCCCTGAACTGGCTTAAGTTTTACAGCAAAAATATTAAAATCAACTAATCTTTTAAAGTTCTCACCTCAAGGTTTTAAAAATGTCTTGGGGCCTAGTGCTTAGGATTCATAACTTTCACAGCAGTAGCCTGGATTTAATTCCCACACAGAATAACATTTTTTCTTCAAGAGAACCAGAGGGCAAACCATAGAGTGGGGAAAAATATCTGCAAAAGATCTTTCAAAACTTTATTTTAATTAATTAATTAATTAATTAATTAATTAATTAATGTTTGGTACCAGGGATAGAACTTAGGACCTTGCGCTTTCAAGGCAGGCGACAGAATCACTGAGCTAAATCCCCAGTCCTGATCTCTTAAAACTTTAAAGTGAAAAACCTTGTTTAAAATAGTCAAATGATCTGAACAGACACATCACCACAGACATCTAGCTGGTTAAGTAAATGTAACAAATGATGCTCCACATCAAATTCCATTGAGTAACAGCACATTAAATTGAATGACTACTACACACTGATTAAATGAACAAAATCCAGAACACAGACAACACTACCTGCTGGTGAGGATTCAGAGCACCAGGAACTCTCATTCATTGCTAGTGAGAATGAAAAATGGCACTTGCTAAGACAGTCGGGAAACTCAAGTGAATTTACTCTTATCTAAAATCCAACAATCATGCTTACTTAAATGAATGAAAAAAATATGTCCACATTAAAACTTGCACATAAATGCTAGACAGAGGTTGTAGCATCTGTATTTATAATTGCCAAAACTGGGAAGCAAAACTAGATGTCCTTTAGTATGTGAATGCACCAATGTATTAGTTAGCTTTCCCCTAATTGGTATAAAATACCCAACACCTGCAATTTAAAGAAGTAGATGTTTATTTTGGCCTTCAGTTTCAGAGGTTTCAGTCCATGGTTGGTTGGCTCCAAGGCAGGGACATTAAGGAAGAAGGGCACGGTGGAGCAAAGCTGTTCACTTTCCGGCAGTCAGGGACCACAACAGAGGAAGAGCCTGCAAAGGTACTTCTCCAGTGTCCCCTTCCAATGGGTCCTGAGCTCCCTCCGCACAGCACATTCAGCTATGGACAACACTGGTAGATGAATCTATCGATGAGTATAGTACCCTGTGATTCAGTCCCTCTTCAGGAGTCTTTTAATCCAGTCAAATTGACAATTAAGATTAACTAGTACAATAAATTAATATGTGGTAGATTAAGACAATGGAATATTATTCAACATTAAAAAGAGATGAGCTATCAGTCCAGAAAAAGGAAAAAAGAAACCTAAAGGGATATCACTAAATGAAAGATGACAATCTGAAAAGTCTACATGCTGTATACTTCCTATGAAATAATATTTTGGAAAAGACAAAACCATGAAAAACATAAAAATATCAGTTGTCGAATAGAAGGAGTGATGAATAAGGTAGAACACAGCAATATTTTAGGGAAATGGAACTATCCCCTATAGCAATATGATGGTAGATACATGTATTATACATTTGCCAAAACCCATACGGTAGATAAGAGTAAACTGCAGACTGGTTTCTATTAGGGTTTGATATATCAGTGCACGATTATCAGTTGTAATAACTATGCATACATACATATATATATATAACTATATAATTACTATATAGTTATATACTCTGTATAATTATAACTATATATATATATATG
>NW_022900926.1:40654136-40654694 GCF_012274545.1 Fukomys damarensis
TGCTGCTCCATTGAGCTGCACCACCCCACCCAGATCTCTGTATCTTTTGCTGCCCAATTTTGCTCTGAAACAAACTATACTAAATAAAGTTAAAAAAAAATTGTTTTTTGGTACTGGGGATTGACTTGGGATCTTGTGCTTGTGAGGCAGGCAGTGGAACCACTGAGCTAAATGCCCGGCTAGTAAAATTTATTAATAAAGATATCCAGATAACTGGTCCAACACTGACACTGACTTGGCTTTAATAATGTTCAAAAATAATTAAAGGACAAGCACCTTAATGCTTCCAATTTGAAGGTCACAATGTCACATTTATATTTCTTTCTAAATCTTGTCTTTTCTATTTAAAAGTAACTATATACATATAATAACATGAATAGCACCATGTTCATTATTTATAATCATAGATAAATATTGTCAACATCAGATGAAAGTTTGCCTAGGAAAAGAGAAAGGGTATACATTTGTGTCTATACATGCATGCATAAAAATATTAATGCATACATTTGTTACCATATGTATACATATGGCATCTATGCTCAGTCTATATATATGTAT
>NW_022900926.1:40654712-40659874 GCF_012274545.1 Fukomys damarensis
TAGGTATTTTCATCAGCCCTCCTGCTAGTTTTTTCACAGACATTTAGAGAAATTAGAAACAAACAAAAAAAAGTCTAGTGCAGTTCCATCAATCAAACACAGGGTATTAATCTAAGAAATTTGCTGACACACGAAACATAAAGTGCTCGTTACTAAAGACTGCCAATATTTTGTAGCTTCTCCAACAGGTAATAAAACTATAAGAACAGAGTACATCACAGCCCTTATAAAACTGGAAGGTCTTCTCAGTCTGACAGGGTAAGAAATAATACACACATGAGCTACCCATAAATGAATAATCTAATATCAATCACTTCTCTGCTATCATACAAGCTAAAAGCAGATCACTTATTTATTTTTCTCCCTAGTATAAACTATGATTAATGGGGACATTTTCAATATCTCTACCTGCAGAACTTTTGTGTTCTTTGAAAATTATGACAAATATATAGGTTGTTGTAATCTTTATATTAAAGAGAGCCCTGAGGTAACAATGCATTTGATATTTTTAATGATGTATAAGTTAAATCTAAGTGGTACAATGTAGTTAAAAAATTTATGACTCCGATAGTATTGGATTCTTGAACAATTCACAATGATGACCCCCAGAATATTAAAATGTAAGAGAGAAACCCAGCCTCAGCAGCTAACAATTTAGCAAGATCCTGTCTCAAAATAAAAACAGGCTGGGGATGTATCTCAATGGAAACTAAAATACACAGAGCAAAAAAAAAAAAAAAAAAAAAAAAAAAAAAAAAAGATAGATAACAGAAAAAGGATCAAGAGCTGGAAGGGGGGCATAGGTGAGGAGAAAGTAAAGAGATGAAAAAAGAGTTTAAATGTATTACATATATGTACCAACTCTCCACAAGGTATGTAATCATCATGTACTTCTAACAGGTGCTCATAAAAATTAAATTAATGGCAACTATAAAAAGAAAGGAAAGGAAGGAAGGAAGGAAGGTGGGCAGGCAGGCCATGGGTAAAATCCCCAGTACCACAACAAAAAAAGAAGAGAGAAAAAAGCTAAAGAAAAAAGCGAGAAAAATTTGGAAACAAAATAAAAATCTTATTAGTCTAAAAAAGATCCTTGCTATTCTAATAACCAGCCCCCTCCAGTAAATTGTTATGGTGTTAAACCTATTAAAGCCATTTTTTCTGATTTAAGTGCACAGCAGATACTACTGCCTTCTGTTTAGTCCTTCTTGGAATCAGCTTTTCTATTCTGTGGCTCTGTCTTTCCCAGGCCTGAAGAATTCTTTCCACTAAATCAGGCAACCACAAAGAGAATAGTGATAGTCCACATGTGGTTCTTATGGACTATACTAGAAATGTCATGCTTTTTTTTCCACACACATTCTATTGGCTGACTTAGCAAAACAGACAGCTGATGCCAGGGAACTAGTGTAGTCTGAGGACTCTAGTGTAGGTAGCTATGTGTTCAGAACAGAATAAACCATGTTTTATAAGACTCTAGTCTTTGCTGGGGTTCACCATTCTACTATCCAAGTCTCCATTTTACTCTTTTTCTCACCCATAGTTATCTACACAGACAACCCAAAGCCTGACTCACACATTTTATAAAGCTCAAATTTGGAGATGTCTAAGACACCAGTAATCCTCTTCATAAGATCAGATGTGCTTTAATGACATGGGAACACAAAGGGCAACTTACTTGCCTCTCTTTATTCCAGTATATAATGGTAGAATAGGACAAGGGAGCCACAATAAATACTCTGTTTAGGAAAGGGAAAATTAGTGATTTTGCCACCTGCCTCACAAGTGCAAGGTCCCGAGTTTGATCCCCAGTACCATCATTTGTTAACCCTCATGAGATACTGGGTGTAAACAGTCTGAACTGCATGTGCAAAATCTTGGGAACCAAGCAACTCTCACAATGCCTGTGGCTTCATGTTCAAAGGTTGAAAAGTTTGTGTTGGAATCAACAGGGAAAGTCTTTAGTTTTTGCTCATGGTTTCTTTGGCAATATAATATCTCCAAAATACTGTATTCTTAGGTATTTCTTGTTAGTCAGTTTTATGTGCAAATAAACATACCCAAAGACAACTCTACTTCTCAAATCAATTTATTTTGTTGCTTCCTTTCTTGGTATGTTCTCTCCCCACTTTATTTATTTTTATTTTATTTATGGTACTGTGGTTCAAACTTGGGTCTTCGCACTTAGGAAGCAGGCAGTGGAACCATTGAGCTAAATCCCTGGCCCTCCCCACAACTTTATGAGAACAAAATTGTAGCTACCCTAAAGATGGCTGAAAATTAGTTGGGAAAGATACATGTATGATTGGGTTTATATTGCAAGTTTGAATTTTTTTCAGCTGAGAAGTGGTACAGGGCCTTTGTAGCTAAGAACTTTGTCAACCATATTTGCTGCTACTTGGGTTCCAGAAACAGTTGTAGTTTTGAAACCTGTAAGAACTTTACCATAATGTGTCCACTCTTTTTCTACACTTGAAAACTAGCCCATTCTTGGATGATCTCAATCTCTTTCTTGGGGAAGCACAAAAAATAGCAAACATACATCCTGAGGCTCTCTACATCTCTCCTGAAGCTACATTCTCTGTCAGTTCCAACTCTTCCAAAATATCACAGTTGACTTTGAAAAAATTATTTCTTGGAACACTGACACTGTTCAACTTTTCAGACTTTTATGTTTATTTTCTTCACAGCACTGCTGCCCAGTTGCTTTAGGTTTTATTATGCTATTGCCTTGCTCCTAGAATAAATTTCAGAATTTCTGTATTAGGAGAACACCATTTACTATGACACACACAACAAGTAAAAAACCCTAATAGTTTAAAATAATAAAAGTGTATTTTTGGATCACACAGTGCATACCGATGTTCTTTTTTGGTGAGTGGCATCTAATTCCTTTCCTTCTTGAAGTAGCTCAACCTTCCTCTAGGTCCTCACAATGCTTTCCATCCAGATGAAGAGCTCACAACATGGAGACAGAGGAGGGTTATGGGTGGGAGGTATAAGGATGAGGGCAATGACTTTGCAGTTTTTGCAGTTACTTGGCCAGGCTTAATCACCAGGGAAGACATGACACCATCCACACAGAAGAGAAGAGAGATTTGCCTAGTTTGGGCCATATTGTTGGAAAAAAAAAAAAAAAAAAACTCTTCTGAAGGAAAGAAGATAAATGAAAATTTCATGCTCCTTATGTTTTATCTTATCTTCTATGGAGAAGTCAATTTAATTATAGTCAAACTAAGGAATTGCTTATAGAACTTAACCAGTATATGGATGCCATATAAAATTTATAATTAAGATGTGTTATGTACTTGCAAATGTTATGTACTGCAAACATGTAATGTACTAATAAAAAAGAGAAAGTTTATGATAGAATAAAATATATTTAAAGATCAACAAGTGTGAAATTAGCAGACTTATGTTCAATTCATACTCAAAAAAGGAAGTATAATTTTTTGTAAGCCATTTGTCATATACGCTTTGAAAATATCAACCATTAATAGGAATCAAGGAAGTGCTTATACTCCTTGTATTAGAGGCACTCCAAGTACAATGCTTTTAGAGAGAAATTTGATAGTAGGTGTAAAACCCACTTTAAAAAATTTCTTTGATGGGCTGGGGATTTAGCTCAGTGGTTCTGCTATCTGCTTTGCAAGTGCAAGGTCCCGAGTTCAATCCCTAGTACCACAAAAAATAAAAATAAAAAATAAATAAAATCAAAAAATTCTTTGATCCAGCAATGACGCTTTCAGAAATTTAAACTAATGATATAAGTTGGAAATTCACAGAGATGCAAGTAAAGGTCTAACTACCATCATACATTTAAAAGAGAGAAAGACTATTAAATGCCTTCCAAATGCACATAGGTTAACTAAATCATAGAATTTAAAATTGTATACAAATTATAATGTAAACTAATTATTGACAAAGAGGTGCTAATATATAATGATGAATGAAAATCAGAAGACGAAACTGGTGTCATTTTACTAATAATGTGTGTATGTGGGGAGGTATGGAGAAGATGGGGTAGAAAGAATTAAGAATGTAGGGAGGAGTGCTACAAAGAAGGAGTCAATTTTTGTGTATTCTAAAAGATCATTTTTTTGATCAATGGTTAGAATACGTACTATTTTATCTTAGTAGAATGCTGCTGTTTTAAAATTTGAATTATTTTGGCCCAGATGCCTTCACTTTTATTTTCAGCAGATACATTTTCTGGTAAAAATTTCAATTTACCATATACACACTTAATAAAACATACATTTATTTTATAAATCTTTGCATGTTGACTTGTTCATTTCCTATTATCAAACATAATGAGTTTGTTTTTCAATTAAAGCAGTATTTCATCACATAAAAATGTTAAGGTGGATACTTCTGGGTGTGATTTTTGTTTCACTAAATTTTTTAATATGAAATTGGGAAAATAATGAGTGTAAACTTAGAAGATCCCTTTTCTACTACTTTGTGATTGTGTGATTTTTGACGGGTTACTTAAAAAGATAAAGTTGAATTTGCTCAGATGTAAAATTGAGATAATACTACCTATTTCATATATCAGTAAGAATTACTTCAAATATCTTAAAGTCCTTAGCATTGCTATTAAAATTAATATTTAAAATATTTTTTCCTAAAAATCTGCTTTCATTAAGCATTTCACAAAAACAATTTCTTTTTTTTCAATGAGACAGGCTTTCCCTGTGTAGTTCAGACTGGCCTTGAACTCTCTATGTAGCCCAGGCTGGCCTCAAACTCAGTGATCCTCCTGCTTCAGCCTCTCAAGTGCTGGATTACAGACACATGCCAACATGGCTGGCATAATTTCTTGATTTGCACAAATTAATGTATTTTTCATCTCTGATATTACAGTTTTCATTTCTGAAAAATAATTTGTATCTTTCTAAAATATCTATACCTTTATTAACATGAAAGTGATTCATTTAGTCCTTTGAATATACAAGGTACAGTTATAATAACTATTTTAATGGTCTATTTCTATTACTTTTATAATTTGGGGGTCAGTTTGAAAGGATTGCTTTTTCTCCTTTCTTTGGGTTGTTTTTCTCTGCATTTTGTTGTCTGATAATTTTTTATTCATTGCCAGATATTTTGGATGCAACTTTTGTGAAGATTTTAATCTAACTATAAATACTCTGAGACTATATATA
>NW_022900926.1:40660018-40673389 GCF_012274545.1 Fukomys damarensis
ATACTCTGTGACACAGCTAATTTATCTAGGATGTTTGGGATTAATTTAATGCTTTCAGGTCTTTGGTTCAAGCAATGTAGATGGTCCTAAGTCAGCACTTGAGTGGGAAGACTCTTCCTGGTACTCTAGCTAATGACTCTTGAGTGATTACATTTCCTACCCTGGCTGTTGGAAACAGGAACTATTTTTCTCCTTGCTGAACCTTGATCACTGTTTTATTTTACTATTGCACGTTGTGCTTTCCCCCATTACCAGCAGTGTCCTCAGATACACATTGATCATCACATAACACCTGAGGGAGCTTTCTGCAGATCTCAAGGGTGCTCTCAATGTACCTTGCTCCTTTCTCAGACTCTGTCCTATGAACTCTAGTGAACTTAAATCCTTTGGATTCCAGCTCCATCAACTGAGGAAGAGCTGTACTCTGACTCTTGAACATGTTCTTCAAGCAATAGCTTGTGGCAATTATAGTTCTCACTTCATCTTTTCCCATCTCTTACAGATTATTGCCCTTTTGTTGTTTGATGTCTCATGGTTTGAGAGCTGCTGATTCTCACATCTTGTCTAAAATTGTTTCAGGAAGAAGAAAATGAGATCATGCTATTTTGCTTTGACAGGAAATTGAGCATATATTGTTTTGAAATCACATGCTTATTCATTATTTAATCAGTATGTAAAAGTAAGTACTACTTATTCTAAGGGAAGGAAAACAGGTTTTGTTCATGACTATCTTTTCCTTGTCAAGGAACAATGACTTTTTCCCTTCTGCAGTTTGCTTTCAGAAGACTGATACACAATATTGTAATGAGCTTAACTATAAATACATATTTTCTATAGAATTTCTTGTAACAATATCAACTCAGTATTGTCAATAAATCTCTGCCTTTCAAGAACTAGAAGGTTTTGCTGCTTTCAAAGTAGTATGGGAGTTTCGGTGGTCAATCTGAACCAGGCTCCCCACCCCACGGGCAGGCTGGCAGGAGGCTCAGAGGCATGCTGCTACAGGTGTCCGTTTGCATTAGGAACTGAGGAGCTTCTGAGAAGTGAATTAGCAAATCTCCATTCAGAGACTGAGGCAAGAAAATGCTTTTGGTTCGGGAAAGTTAAAACATTTGAATATTTGCTATTTATATTTCCTCGCTGTACATTTTCAGCCAGGATATCTTCAACAAGATATTTCAAACTTGAGTAATGCCACAAAGGCAAAAACATATTCTCCTAGATCTCAAAGTTTATATGTAATTATTTTTACCAACAATGTAACTCAAATATGTGCATATAAAATAAATTAATATTTATAAAACAACTACTATGATGCCTAATATCTTATTAAATGTTTTAAAAGGGAATAAAATAAGTAAACAATATAAAAATTAACTAGGGATTGAGGCTCATAACTCTTATGTAGCCACAAAAACAATGTAGATCCCTGAATTATGTATGTAAAACAAGAAAAAGTACAAATCCTTCTTTCCATAACATCCTTTTGTCAAGACATGTCCTGCTGATACTGAATTAGAATTAGTACTGTGATCATTGTGCTGACTTGCTTTTCCTTTATATTCAACATAACTTTGCCACCAAACACAATACTAAGACTCAAGCCTCATACACATTTTCCTCCCCAAACTACTGAGAAACTTTTATTCACATCTTGCAAAGCAATGTTAATTAGCAATTGTTGCAAATGTGTGTCTTAGATTCAGTCTGTGTGGTCTGAAGTCTGGGACACTGTTGTTGCTCCCAAATGTACATTTATAGTCCCAATAATGTTTGGTCCAAAGTATTCACTTATTTTACATGTGTGATGGATAGAAGGAAAGAAGAAATAAAGGAAAGAAGGAGCAAAAGAAGTGAGGGAGGGAGATAAGAAAAGTCCTTAGGTCTTCATTAAGTTAATACAAACAGTGAATGTGTGTTCAAATAAGCTACATTCAGACCATGACAGGATCCATTTATAAGGCAAACTTCCTCAAATGCTGTAGAATACACAAACATTAAGCTTTAGATTAGCCTCTACAGCAAAAGGACAAAATGAAATATTTCCTTAGGACATCACATGCACTAAGTAATAAATACAAGGGCTTAAAGGATTCTATTCTACAGATTACACCTACAGCCAAGCATAGAAGTTTGTGGCTAAAACAAACTAATAATGATTTTAAAATACTACCACAGCCAAAAGCAGTACTTCACTGGAGTTTTGGTAGGCTCTGATAGCATGTGCTACAACTGCCTGGCAAATGCACAGTGGATGAACTGGGAGGGCAAGATGGGGAGTCTGGAGTACAGTTGGAAATGGTATATATATGTATACACACACACATATGTATATGACACTTTTTAAGTAATATCATTATTTTCTGGATTTTATTATATTTATCATCATAATTTTTTCAACCTAAGCCAATATCAAATTTCATATCTAATTTTCTCTTACTGCTTTTCTAAAAGAAGGCTTCCCCAATTATATAAGCTTCAGGACCCACAACACTTAATCCATCATCTTCGGTCATACTGTAATTCAAGGGCAAACCAGCAGTAACTGTACAAGAGTGCTGTAACTTCTTTGTACCCATTTTCTCATCTCTAAACATGATGATGAGTTTGCTAGGTGATTTCTAAGCATCTTTTTAGCGGTAAAGTATGTGAACATTAGTTTAAGTGAATTAACTACAAGGTGAAAAGTTTAATAAGCAAATAATACAAAGCTGACAAATAGAGTCTTCTTTAAAATGATTCAGAAATGAAGATAAAACATCACTGATTTCATAATGGATATGAAAAACATTATTTAGTATATAAAAAGGATGTGCATGCAATTTATATGTGAAAGATAAATGTTACATTATATGGCTAAGTCTTCTATAATCTTTGTTATAAGCATTTCAGATAAATCATACTCAAGTATACAGCTTTTGAGAAACAGGTCTTTCATAGAGCATATGTAACTTGTCAGTATTATATAAAATTAACATTTGATAGTCATATATCTCTAACATAGACATAAGATCTCATCTTTGTCATAATCTAAAATACTTTAATCTCCATAAATAGGTGAATACCTAGGTAAAATTCAGACTCTTGATTAGAACTAGTGTCTTAGTCTGTTTAGTCTGCCCTGAAAAAAAATCACAAAATAGTTAGCTTAAACAGGAGAAATTTCTAATAGGTCCAAAGTCTACAAAATTGAGAATTAAGATATGGGCAGATTCAGTGTTCAATGAAGGCCTGCTTTCTGGTTCAGAGACGGTGACTTCTCATTGGGTGCTGGCAGAGTGGAAACAGTGAATAAAATCTCTGGATCTACTCTTACAAGAAAACCAATCGTATTCATAGGGACTCCACCCTCATGACTTAATCATATCCCAAAGGCCCCATTTCCTATTATCATGAACATGATAGTAAGGGTTTAATTTTAACATGAAAAATTTCAGGGAACACAAACATGGAAACCATAGTAGGTGGGTAAACCCTAAGCACAACTATGTGTACAGTGCAACAGTAAATGTGTACCAGCCAAATAAAGACAGATGAGACACAAGTCTGGTTTTTAAGGACCTCTAATCTAGTAGGAGAGATGGTCACATGCACTGAAAATATTACATTCTGATGTAACAGTGAAAGAAAAATAAGAAGCAAGGTGCTTTAGAATTAAGAGCAATTAACTCTTACTAACTAGACATTTTATAAAGGTTTATAAATTTTGATGGAATTATTATTGGATTGTGTTTTTATTCATAAACTATAGGAAAGCTGAAATTAAATGTTAAAATAAAAAGGTAAATTGAATGAAATTGAGATGGAAACCTTCAAGCAATCTCAAGGTGAATTAAATAAGATACAGCCAGGCAAAGAGAGACGATATAAATAGGATAATAGAAGAAAATGATCATCCTGTTAATGGAACACACTCTTTTTTCTCCATGTCATTATCTGACTAAGAAACACATCAAAAATTTTGGTACATAGTATTATCATAATGATTAAAAAATCCTAAGATCTTAAAAGAACCCATGAAAACAATTCTTAACTGCAAACCATCACACCTATATCTATTATTCTTCCTTTTATCTATTCCTGATATATGGATACACCTAAAAAAGGATTTTATTATTAAATGAGCTTTCAACATTTTAAAGCCTTTATTACCTATGCTTTAATAACTTTCCTGTTACCAATCCTTTTCCAATTCCCTGATAAATTTTCCCTTGTAGAAACTCCCAACTCTGTCCTCAATTTCCACTGTCTGTTTTGGAATTTATATCCTCATTTCCTTTCAGTATTTAAGTTTTCTGCCTCTTTTCTTAACCTACTCTTTGCACTGAGGCCAGTTTTCTGGCTTAGGCAAAGCTCCTCATCAGGTTCAAGATTGCTTCAAGGATCCTCAGTACTTGGAACTCATGGCTCAGGGCAAGGCAGACTCTGCAGGCTTTTTATTATCTCAGAGAACTTCCCCCTCTAGATAATTTGTACAATATTTCTGGCATTCTGATTTTTCATCAAAGGTGATTATTGTCTTATTTCTTTAAGAATATTCATTTTTAACAAGCTTTATTTTGCTTTTTGCATGGATTAAAAAATTTGTATTTGTGTTAATCTTTTTCTTGTTGCTAGAGGCCATCTTCAGATATCTTGTGACCACTTTCTGCCCATTAATTTTTAGGTTTCTTTTATCTGCTTCTCAGTTATATACCTGGAAGCTTTACAGCTTCCAAAATTTTGTGGCTCTCAGTCATTCTCATTCTCTTTTGGGTTTATGTTCTTTTAAAAATAACCCCTTTCTATTATTTTAGTGGGGACAGTATAATTTCATTTAATTTGTCATGCTTACACAGAGCTCCCATTACTTTGGAACAATCCAGTTTCACTAATTCTTCATTGAAAACATTTTGCATTTTTCCACCTCTATGGCTGCACATGCCCTTCCTTCTTATATCTCTTTGTATAAATTCCAAAATATCATGCAGAAGCCTTTCACAAATTCTTTTTACTATCAACTCGCACTTTCCATGATAAGCAAAGTGATTTTTCCTCTTCTTGGTCCCCCACAACAACTGCCATCCTCCTGCTCTAAAGTATATTCATTTGTTCAGCTGTCACATTCCCCGCTAGACTCCTCACAGGGGAGGAGGAGATTCATTTACCTCCACCTGACATAGGGTCTCATGTACAGCAATGGTCAACAGATATTTAATTAACAGAATAATAAATTTCATAAAAATTTCTTGGAAGCATATTTTCTTCTCAGTATGTTCTTGTTATTCATTCCAAAGGAATTTCTCTTGATTTTTCAAATCATTACCCACATTATCTTGCAAAGATACCAGCAGCTATGAGTATCTATTATATGCGTTTCTCTTTTTCCTGATTGTACATTTTGATACTGATGGTTAATTTTAACATAACTTAGGAAGGATGCACAAAGAATACAAAACACATCAGGTCACTTGGGGATTTCTCTAATATATCATTTACTCTACAGTGGATACTGAAGTTTAAACTGTAAATGACACCAAAATCCTGTTGTGTTTATACTGTCAGGATAATCAGCATTCAGAACCTCATCACATGAACATGAACAAAGAAACACTTGGCTGTAAAATTATAAAACAATGAAATATGACCCTGTAAGGAGGAAGGTGGAACTGTGCTTTGGGTATTTATCTGAAAATAAACAAACTGATACCTTAATTAAGCAAAATGATTATTAAAACTTATGTAAAAAATATTTGCATAGGTAATTCGTTGTCGCTACTTGGATCTGTGCTCAAGGACATTCTAATCAATAACACATGTTATAGTTGAGCAAAGATTAAAATGACTATTTACAGAAAGGATATTTAAGATAATATTCTCAGAGTTTATAGTGTATTAATATAAAATTGAATATATTTTAATTTTATTTTATTTTGAGTCCTAAAAGGAATACTGGAAAGATTATATTGGTTATAAACATCTTGAGGGCTGAGGATTTAGCTCAATGGTGCCGCACCTGCCTCAGAAATGCAGGTCCTGAGTTTGATCCCTGGTACTGGGGGGAAAAAAGGCAAAAAGAAAAAAACTAAAACAAAAACAAAAATAAACATCTTGAAAGTAGGGGATATTCCTAAAGAAATAGACATATTCCTTGCATGCATCTATGTTTAGAAAAATCCCAATGTTTATAAAATTAAGCCTAATCAATTTAGTCAATACAGAAGTATAAATAGAACCAAATGTTTACTAACATGCAGTAAGATTTCTATGTTGCCAGTGGTATTCATCGGCCAACAAATTGTTATTATTCCATAAACAACTTTATGAATTGATTTTCATATACTCATGATTATTTTTTCAGGTTTCTTCTTAAACCCATTAAAATGGTCATGACAGCTAAGACAAAAGTATTATGCATAGAAGTGTCTTATGATTGTAACAGAAACGCATGGGAATAAAACTTAAAAATGAATGGATGAGAAAGGCCAAATGATATACTCTTGGGAAAGTGCCTCTGAAGTTGAACATTAAATACCAAAGATGAGGAAACATGATTGGTGAAATGGAAAATGAAAATCATTTTACATGTAACTCAAAATCCTGAATCGAATTTGTGTGTCTGTTAGCCTAACATTAATTTAAGAGAAGACTAGAGGATTTCTGAAGCCTATAAGTTAAGAACTGTGAGCAACAATATGGGTAAAAGTTTACCAGAAGCTACAGTGGAACCACAGAGTTAAGACTCAGTCAGACAGGCATCTAAAAGTGAAGAGTTTGAAAACCTTAGTTTTGGTACCAAGGGATACCAAACTGTAATTGTGAAAATACTAAACAGATTGTTAAGTGTAATAAATTATTTTGGAAAAGGATATTTGGGAAAACATAGAATAGTGAGGAGTATAAATATTGTTAAAGTTTGAAAGGACTGCATCCATGGAATTCAAAGCTAAAATCTTTACAGCAGCAGCCATCTAGAATTTCTCTGTAGGCAATACTGAGCTAATTTAAGTGGGAAGGGGGAATTAGTTGATTTCCCTTGAAATTGTATAGATACTTCTTTTATTAATGATAGTCTTGGAATAAGTGAGAGAAATAATAAGGGGGCACTAAAACTGCTTTAAGTTTACCATTTTGAAAATGTGGGAGTTTTTAGTATATAAAAAATGACATGAGAAATCTAAAAGGTCTAATACCACTCTAACATAATCAACTGGAATCAGTATAATGACACCACTATCTATAGCTCCCTTGACATAAAGCATATGTCACTTGTATTTCGAGTTTAAAAACAATGTCTTTAGAGACTTTTTAAACTAATCAGTTTAAGTGGGAAAAATGCTTTGTTTCATGTACATCTACATCATTAAATAATCTCAAGTAAAATTCATTCGCACATTCAGAGGTAAGGTGAACATTATTACTAACAATTATTCAACTGGATATATGTACCAATATTTTTTACACAGGCACATTCTTCTTACTAGTGCCTTATGAACAGCCTTATATCATTATGGCATCTTCTTTGAAGCAGAAAAAACTATCTCCATAAAAGAGGAACAAAACCTATAAAGTTAGGTTTACAGAGCAGGGCACCATATATGAGAGCATCTATTCCTTAATACCACACACAGCTCTTGAGTGAGCAGTTTAAGCAAATGGTGATTCTTAGCTTGCAAATCGGGAATAGTAATGTTCTCTAGCCTAATAGTATTAGTTAGGATAAATTAGGTCCTGGAAGAGTAGGAAACCAAAACTCCCAATGGCAGAACAAAACAGACTTATTTCTTTAGGGAAGAAATAGGTGTATCCAGATCATGTTCTATGACAACTGTCTTTTTTTGGAGGGCCTTAATCTCTGGACAGGGCTTAAACAGAAGGTGTGTAAACCACAAATGTAATCTATACTCCTTTCAAGGAGATGCTCCCATGTGCTCCTCTGACCTTGTGATAATCCCCTTTCAGAAAGTAGCCTCCACATTTCTATGGGGTGTCGGGGAGCAGACCTTGAGCTTGCAGTTTAATAGAGGCCTAAGTTAGAAACTCTTGGAAATTGAAAGGAAGCATCACAAGTCACTCAACAGAGATAAGTACAAAGTGCTATAAAAACAGGAAGGGTTCATAAGAGTCATGAAAAGTGTTCTAGAGGCTTCCTATAGAAATCAAAGTGGTTTTTTTTTGGGGGGAGGTGGTCCTGAGGATCAAACTCAGGACCTTGCACTTTGGAGGCAGGTGGCAGAACCATTGAGCTAAATACCCAGCCCTTATAGAAATCAAAGTTTAAGCTAGTTTCTCAGTTAAAAATCTCCAAATAAAAGTTTGACTTAAAATAAATTTTAAGTAATATCAATCAAATGTGTGCATTTAGGTTCTAGGTAGAAAACTGGTTTTAAGAAAATGAGAAAGATTTAAAGGAAACTACATATTAGTATTTCATAATTCAGTAAAAAGAATCAATAAAAACTATAACAATACTCTTTCAGTTTAGTCTGTCTAGGATGAAGATAGAATCACTGACAAAGGAAATATATCTGAAGATATATTGAAATTTTTTACAAATTAAGAAATACTGAGCAGAGAATGAGAAAATCTAACAGGAAAGTCTAACATAATGTAAGTCCCAGGAAAATATAGGAGATACAGTATATGAAAATATATTGCTTGTGATTTTCACATTCTGTATATACAAGAAACCATGGTTTCAAAGTATCACAGGCACAATGAGTTGAAGGAAATCAATGCCTGGTGACCAGAGTAAAACTGGTTAATGAAAAAGACTCAGAGAATATTATAAATGTATCTTGAGAAAAGATGGACCATTGAAAAATGAACAATAATTAGACTAACAGCAGACTTCTCAGCAGAAGAAACCAGAAGCTGTTGAATGGTATCTCTGAAGTACTGAGAGACAATCACTAGTGTATTATCCTATAAATAATGCCCAGAAAATTTAGTTTTCACAAGTGATAGAACAATGAGAACATTTTTCAGTATATAAGCAATGAGTTAATCACCAAGAGACCTTTGTTAAAGTGGTAAACATGCTCTTAAGAGAGCAAGAAATGGGGCTTCTGAAGAAGATGCAAGAAAGAATGTGGAGCAAAGACAAACAGGACAATACAGAGGATTATCAACATATGTGATGAATGTTCAAAT
The DNA here is from genome assembly GCF_012274545.1 of Fukomys damarensis. Classification (NCBI taxonomy): domain Eukaryota; kingdom Metazoa; phylum Chordata; class Mammalia; order Rodentia; family Bathyergidae; genus Fukomys; species Fukomys damarensis. Next base: position 40,669,151 of record NW_022900926.1, read on the forward strand.
TTTAAAAGTGATTACAGTAAAAGACATATTGCTATTAACACCTTTCAAAATACTCCCTTCACTTGCAGCACTCTTATCCCATTGTTCTTGCCACTTCCTGAAGCAGTTTTTGGAGTACTCTTTTGTAAATATCTTTATGAAATATGATTAAAAACTACAGTGAGTGTTGTTGCTAAATGCCATCCAAAAGAAAGCAAGCTTATAAAAACATTATGGTGTGCCTTCATCTACCTTATTCATTGGGTCTGGCACTATGTGACTTCTGCCTTTTCACCAAAGTCAAACTGACTGTGAAAGGTAGAGTTTTTTTTTTTTTAAATATATTCAGGATGTCAAGGCAACCACAACAGTGTAACTGAGATACTCACAAAAAGAGATCTTCCAGAACCGCTTCAGAAAATGGCAAGAATGATGGGACAAGTGTGTTCAAAGCAAGGGAAAGTAAGAAGGGGACTCTTTTGAGGGAGATTGATGGCAATGTGCCTTTTATTTAAATACAATTTTAAAACTTAACTTTCATCACAATTTTTTTGCATGTTTCATATATAACCCTCCAATACCCAGTTTAAAACGATGAACCTAATATCTAATTTGTAGGGCTTGAAAAAGGAAAGTAAAACACTGAAAAAGAACAGACATGTTAAGAGAGGGGTGATCATATTTTATTCTAATACTCCATACTCTCTTAGGTAAAGAGGTAGAAATAGTTCAAATATATATAAAATAATATGTAGCATATAATATACAATTTAAGGAAAAATACATAGTAAAAGTTCAAGAATAATGACTAAAATAATAGAAATATCATGTGTAATTCCTCCCATGGGTGTAAAACCCCTTTCAAATATAAGAGAGGAAGAACAATGTTTTAAAACCAGCAGATATTTAATATATAAGAAATTTGTAGTATAAAGTACTACTTCTTTAAGTCTTCTATTTCTCCATCTGGATAGGGATAGCTTAAAGACAACTCGGAAATTTTGCTATAGTAGAATATAAAGCAAATATTTCAACATTCTTACAAGTTTTCAAATCTCAAATCTTAGACTAATTAATTAGCTAATTATAAATAGTTATGCATAGTTAGTTCAATTTTAAACACATATTAAAAGAATACTAGAAAGATTCAAATTACCTAATCTATAACACCAATTATTAAAACACAATTATTGTGATGAAATTTGCAATGACAGTAGTATGAAGTATACTTTGTAAAAATAAAAACCCAGGATATGCAAATAGACATTTTAAGAATTATTTTCACTTCAATAAGACCACTTTGAGTTTTGAAATTACACTGTAGGATTTGTTTATACACCCATAAATAGTTCAAAATGCTTAGAGAAAGAGGAATCAGGAATGAGAAAGAAAATGGTAAGCACATTGCCATTTATGGATGAAGATAAAAAAAAATCACCACAATTTTAATGTAAGTTAACAGAAGAGAACTCATTATTCTTATAACAATATTGTAGCACACATATATTTAAAGAAGTATCTAAATACTGCCAATACCATCTACATAGGAGTCAAAGGAAGTCAACAGTTAATCCAGGATTATTAGCTTATCAATAGTTGGAATACTATAATACTGGTTTTCACAGAATGGCACACATGAATATCATTAAACTCTGCTATAATTTTAAGTAATATTCCAAAAGGGTTGTGACTTTATGATATGAAATAGTCCTTGACATTCATAATTCTTAAACTCTTTTATCATTTTGCTGATGTATGTTCTATTTTAAAATCGGAAGGATAATGGATGTGCTTCTTAAACTGTAAATTAGGTTTTATATCAGAGCCTTGTCAGCCCTGTGACAGGTGACCTGACAGTGGTCCTGCCTCGGAAGCCCTCCTTGCTGCTGCTTCTCAAGGAGAGAGGGTCAGTCTTAAGGAAAGTGCAAGAGATTGCTGAATCCCTCAGGAACCATCTAAGGACCATAATAACATTTACTGCAAGCCATAATCATTTTATGTTCTCTCTAACAGCTTAAAAGCAGAGCTATACTTTGCTGTCACATGTATTTTTATTAATCAAGGACATTTAAAGTTTGAATGGATATTGTAAATTTGAAAGTCTAGATACTTCTGATTTGTGTGAAGCAAGTCCTAAAATTGAGAAAAATACAATACCTGCCAGAATCATTAGCTGGTGTCATGAAAATAAAATCCACGTCAACTTAAAGGTTATTTTTAGTTAAATGCATTCTTAAATGTAATTAAAAAGAAAACCTGGCCCATTCAGAGTAATTACAGAGACAAAATAGTGCACATACATGGTAAACTAGTATAAATACTTAACATCAGAACATAAATCTAAATTACATTTTGCTGTAAAACAATACTACAATAAAATCAATAGAGTTCTATGGCAATGAAAGGCAAAGAGTGTGTTTGAAAAATGCAAAACTAATGTGCTCTCTAAATTGATTACTCACTGCTCTACCTGTAACATTGATTTTAAAATCTGATATTTTCGGCATGAAACCAGATAAAAATAATCACCAATTCTCATATTACAAAGTAGTTTTCATGATGAGATGAACATGAAGTCAACGTCTATGGGAGCCTCTGACATAGCAAATGTTATGACCAAGGAAGAGATTGCTTTATAAAAGTGTTTTTTAAAAATAAGAAGTCCTATACTTATGACCTTTTAAGTCAAAAGTTACAAGTAAAACACTATAAAGAAAAGGAATTCCGCATCCCTCATGATTCCTGCTCCTTAACACTGCCATGAACTCTCCAATATAGAAAGACAATGAAATACAAGCTCCTTGACACGGAGGTCAAGGTGTGAGATGAGCTGTCATAAAGGAGCTTTCCAGACACAATGTGCAGTGCTTCCACAGAAAAGAAAAGATGCTGCACATAACTTGTTGGCTTTATTTACTATGTTTTCTTGGGTTTTACCCTGGGTGTAATGGGTCATTAAAGGATTTTAAGAAAGTAGTGACATAGTGAAAAGGATCCCCACTTTCAACCTGATGAAATCTTTGTTTTCTACAGACCTTGAAATACCATGTGTACTATGAAGCTCCCACTGGAAGTTAAGTTTTTCTTTGCTCCATCTCTCTAGGGTCACTTGGCAATGCCTCATTAAAGTGAGGCCTATTCATGACTTACTGAGAACTTACTAAATGGCAGTTACTTCTTTCAGGGCAGTGACACAGCAATTAATATTAAATCCAAGTTTCTTGAATACATAGAAGTTAGTATTAGATCCAGTTGTTTACTTGAAGACATTATGTATGTTTATAAATTCAGAGATTAAAATAGTGCAAAAACATGGTAAATTAGTATAAATACTGAACATCAAAATGTATAGGCTTTTGAAACTATTCTTACTGGGTTGATTTATTAGGCCATTCACTTAATCTTTGTCACTCAATTGCTCCACCTACAAAATTAGGATATAACCTTCTAATACATGAGATTGTTATATTACATGAGAAACTGACACTGTTCTAAGCATAGTGCTTTGCAAATATGGCAGAGTGGTGTGAAACCTTCAAAGCTCAGACTTCCTACAGGATCTAAGGAAACAGAATAATTCATATTGGCAGGAAAATAAATCTTCATCCTGCTTTTTTTTTAAAGAGTAGTGTAGTGAAAAAAAAGAAAGAACAATTTTTCAAACATCTACCCACTCATCTATATTGGTAAAGTGTAAGATCCAGCCACAGGCAGCACTTTGTTTAGCACTACCAACAGATAATTCATTTTTGAATAAGCAGAGGTGGATGCAGAGATAAGCTGAAATGGGGAGCTAAACAGCTTTGCTTGGGTTAAAGAGAGAAATTACCCACTTCCCCTTTTCCCTACACCTTTAGCCCTTTTCTTTCTATTTCACATTGTCAGTTATACTGTTTGGATCTTAATTGCACTTTTAATTTTTCACACCAGAGAAACTATTTGGTATTTACACATGTGTGACTTATTTATTTCACTTAAAAGTGGGAAGGGCAGGGGAAAGGAAATAAAGGAAAAGAAAAAAATATGAGAAAATGAGAAAATGGAAACAAAGTTTTTGAAAATAGGGAAGTGAGGTGGGGGTGAAGAGAGGGTAGGGGTATGGGGAAAATAAGAACCAAGACCTGTCATGTAAAGATACAAGATACCAATGATGAATATAACTGTACTGTACACTCCCAAAGTACCAATAAACTCAATGAGGAAAACAAACAAACAAATAAATAAAATCAGGACTTGAAACCACATGAGGGAGACCTCCAA
>NW_022900926.1:40673628-40686862 GCF_012274545.1 Fukomys damarensis
ATATATATATATATATTTGAATAAGCATATCTCAGCATGAAAAAAGATACCTGATACAATTATGCATGAGTGAGAGAAATTTAGAACTGGTTAATATCAGTTGATATTATCTAATCAGTATTTCAAAATGGTTAGTTCCCACAGGTAGTTTAGTTCCTCAAAGGCATCTTTAATGGCTAAATGGTTCAAGATTCAAACTCCATTCTTCTGTTAGGAGTAAGATGCAGAGGTTACAGCCAGAGGTGGAGGAGGATACCTAACCTGGCTGTCTCGTTCATTAGTCAATTAAAGGAAAGGTAATGGATGTTAAAATGAATACAGTTTGGAATTAGTCAAATAGTAGAGACTGAAATAAAATATTTAGAACAAACTCTTGCAAATGTACCTATGGATTATGAATGATGTGGCCCATGGAAGCCAATGTCAATGAGAAATTATAATTTTTGGGCATAGAAAGTGTAACTACAAGATAACCACATATTCCTATTCTGGTTTAAGCTTGAAAAAGAAAAAGAAATTTGAGTTTCTAGGTGCACATATGAGGAAATTTGATCCACAGTAAAGCAGAGAGATGGAAGGCACTAGCTATAGTGGGTACCTTGGACCCTGTAGTAAGGGTGCCAGGAAGAAAACTAAAGGTCACTCACAACTATGGTCCAGCTGATCCATTAGCAATCCATTAGTAATTAGTATCCAGAGTGATTTTTTTCACCATTACTGTCTTAAAATCCTTCAGTGGTCCATCACACCCAAGAAAAGCCAAAGATTTTCTAAAGGCCTAGAAGGTGCTACACTATCTAGCCTCCCACTCCCTCATTTCAGTTCCTACCACCTAAATTATATCTACTATCTCAACCATATTGAACTAGCACCCATGTCCATAAGTTTTACACAGGTTCCCATGTCCTGTCCTTTCTTATTGTCTAAGCTCTTCTCTTGCCACTGATGCCTTCTCTCCCTATGATCCCTTCTCCTAAATTCAACACTCAATCTGGCTCTGAAAGTGTGGCCTTCTTCTTCCAACGGCACAAAACTCCCTTTTGCTGATCACAATGTCAACTCCTCCTCAGTAACTCAAGAGTAAATTGAAATAAGATACTTCCTTGTTTGTGAAGGGCTGCTCAGGCTCCATGAAGACCAGTAAGGATTCCTGGGTGTACTGTGACTAACAGATTATACCTGCAGCCATTACACAAGGATTGTATCAAGACCCTCAAATGTTCTTGTCCAGGGGTACCTGGGCAAAATGTCTCCACCTGGAACAACAAGATATTTACCAGTATCTGCTGCAGGGTATACCAAAAGGTCTCATGTCCCAAAGCCTCCTCCTTTTTATCAAGGACTGAAATTTCAGTAAAATCTCTTCATGGCATCAGATTGAGGCTTGACTTCCTTTGAAGCTTTCTCCTTGCTTAATTTCTCCCCTCTTCTCTGTAACTTCACTTACTTTGCTGTGACAAATCTCTTGCCCAGGGATCTCTGCCTCAGGCTCCACTTCTAGGAACACAACTAAAATAAACACTTAAATATTTGAAGATTTATTTTCAAGAAAATCAATCCTAATATTTGACTTTGAGAATAGTGTTTAAATATTAGTAATATAACTGAAGCTGCATTTATATTACTTCAGGCAAAAATAGTAGCTCATACTTAACCACATATTGTATTGAATGAATTTTAAGACATTCTAGTCATCTAAGTTTCTTGAGCAGTGGACTTACTACCTGCATATACTGTATCCCACAAATATCTCTTATCCCTCAAAGTGTATTCAGATCTGGCAAAGTGGTGAAAAATTAGTCATTATAATATTAGTGAATCTGGAGAGATACTTCCTAAGAAGGTAAAATAATGGAAAAGGTGTTTTATAAAACTAATTTAAATGAGCGATTGCCACTATTTCTTCAATGCCAACGGGATAATGGATGAGGGTCAACAGCTCTTATTACTAAAAATATTCACAGTGACCAAGAATATTCCCACTAGTCCAAGGCAATGTGAAAATGCTCATGAACCACAAAGCCTGGAACTCTGGATAGATTCCCATATCCTAACCTAATACCAACACTCATGAGAAGACAGCTATAAGTTGACAAAGTATTGTTAGTCCATCAATTAAAAAAGCATCCTTACTTCCCATAGCACCAGTTTTCGTCAATGAAATATGGTCTTACATATCTATAAATAAGATTAGTTGTAATCAATGGAAATTATCTGAACATTTATGTATTACAAAGAGATAGGTGTTCTTCTCAAATGAATTGTTCCTCCACTTACTTCATTCACATCAGTAATAAAATAATTCCATATCATTTTATGCAGAAGTAGTTAAGTTTTGTCCAGTGGCTAGGAATGCAAAGGCTTTTAACACTAAAGATGAAGACTTCCCTAAAGCTTACAATTTTCCTTTATGTTGGGTCAAAATCATGCCATATTTTGAGTGAAAGACATTTAAATATTATTTATGTTTAAAACTTTAAAAGTCTATACTATTTTTTTGGAAAAATTTTTTCTGAAAATAGAGTTTAAATTTTAGAGATAAATAATTGTTTAAGGCTAAGAAAATGGCTTAAAGTCATCATACAGTAATCTATACCCTTATTCTGGTAAAAATAGAAAACACTGTACATATTCAGCAGGCAATAATCTTACTGTTTTGAATACACAAGGTTATCTTTCAGATCCCTATGAAATATGCTCTCATCTTTTATTATTCTCGGTTATAGGTGAGGAAATTGTGAAAGAAATAAATTAACTGACTCAACATATAGATAGTATACTCATGATCTCCAAGCCTGGCAGCCTAGCTTGTTTGACCATGTTCTTAATGATTATAGTACAGTGCTTCTAAATATGCATAACTAACTTGTATTCTAATGTCTAACTACCTATAGTTTTATAAAAAATATTGAACTAAGAAGTCATGTAACTGACTGAATAGTGAAGTAAGAAGTCATATCACTAACTGAAAAATGAACAATTTGGAATAAAATAAAAATTGATTTTTAAAATCATACAGATAAGCTAAAAACATGCTATAGTCAAGAGAAAAAAAGAACTTAAGAAAAACAGCTGTTTTCTCATTCATGGATAATGTAAGTTTATATTTAGAATTCTGTGCAAGTATCTGCATATTACAACAATATAGAAATTGAAGAAGCTAAAAAAAACACATTTCAAATATTTCATTTAAAAAAGGTAAAGGATCAATGAAAATAATGACATAAAATATAAGTCAACTGTCTGAGAAGAAAGTTAAAAATAAAATTGTAATACTTTGACAGCCAAGCCCCTATCTCTGTTTTTTTTGTGGGTGGGGATAGGTGAGCTTAAATTTAATAAGTATTCACAAATTCCCATCCATAAAAAGAATAGTTCTGGACACTCACACCAGCAATGTATCAGATTGCCGGATTTCTCATAACCCTTTTCATTAAAGTGGGTTTTCAGACTCTTGAATTAATGATGAACTTGTAGGTGAAAATTATTCAACAGTAACTTTGATTTCATTAATCTTGATGGTTTTCACCCCTCATATGTATGGGTAGTAAACTTGTTTCCATTTCTGTGAGTTGCCTATTCATATCTTTTGCCATATTTTTCAGTAGCAACATTAGTTTTTGTCATCATTGATATCTAAATTATTTTCTGAATTACCCAAGCCATTATATCTTACTACCTCATTTATACACAGCTAACATGTTATATTTGTATCTTAATCACATAATGCTTGTTTTACTTTCATAATACACCATGATATTAAAAAAAGATAACATGAAAAGGAAAATAATTATTCAGTATCAATAATTAACATAAGGATAAAATTTATAAGCAAAATACTACAAACTAATTTCAAGAATATGAACATCACAATAGATAAAAATTATGAAGCCAATATCAATTTAAGACATAAAATTACAACAAAGTGTAATTAGAACAATTTTTCAAAATTGTTAAAAGACTCTAAAGTAAAACTATAACAAATATTGTACTTTCTAGTAAAATATTGAGGCTCTCTTTCTGGAATCATGAAATCAATGATAACTCCATTACTATATTGGTTCAACAATGAGATGGAGGCCACAGCAATTTGGTAAGATAAGAAAAATGTTACATGAGTTATAAAAGAAGACACAAATTTTTCATTAATATATAAGATTATGTATGTAAAAAGCACCAAAATTTAACATATACTGTAACAAAATGAATAGGTAACTTTCACAAGTCAAGTCTCTTGTATTTAGAAAAATTTATAAAAGAATTAGAAGAAAAACCTAAAAAAGCATACCATTAATATTGGTATGAAGAGTTAACAAGAAATAAATATCAACCAAATATATGTCAAACTTCTACTGAGAATATCATCAAATCTCAAGGAGAAGTAAAAAATTAAAGTAATATTCAATGTTCAGGGACTAGATGATTTAATATAATAAAAGCTCACCATTGGTATCTACAGTTTAATTCCTATAAATATTAAAACACTTTATTTTTGCAATACAACAAACTTTATACAGAAATTTAAAGTTTATATGGAAATATAAAAGGCCAAGGGTTATCCAAGTCACCCCTAAAACAGAAGCACGTTGGAGAACTTACTATACCAGAGAGCAGGATACAACATAGAATGACAATAAGCAAGACAAAGCAGTATGGTTACAGAAATAGTATAGGAAAGTAGCGAAATCAGAATCAAATTCAAACATATATAAGGTTCCAAATTCACTAATATTTTCTACTAATTTTTCAGTAAATGTTGTATTATGAGGTAATAGAAAAGGTTTTTTTTTATTTAAATGGCACTGGGTCAATAATATATGCAAACTGACAAAATAAAACTTGATCCCTCCCTCGCAGCTTATTTAAAACTCAATATCAGGTAAATGATAACCTATATATGAAAACTCAGGGTATTTTCCTAACCTCAGGATAGAGGGCTATTTCTTAATCAAGACAAAATGCAATAATCATGAAAGGAAAGAGGGATAAATTTGACATTAAAAGTAATAAGTTCTGTTTATCAATAGAGTCAGTCTACAGGGGAGGAGATACTTACAAAATACATAATCCAAAAAGGCCTCTAATATATGTAGAACTTTCATAAATCAATGATAAAAATACAAGGTCATAATAGAAAAAAATGGGTAGGACAAAAAAGTGGATACTTCGCAAAAGAGAAAACCAAATGGCTAATAGACAAATGAAGAGCTTGTTCACTTGCGTGTAAGTCAGAAAAACACAAATAGGTATACAACTATAACATGATGTAGCCTTTGAGTTTGCTCAAATTAATCTTTGACAACAATGAATACACATATGCACACACACACACACACACACACACACACACACATATATATATATCTTGTTTGAAATATATTCCATAATAAACCGATATGATTGCCTTTACAAAGAACCAAAGAACAACTTTTTAAATGTAAGGCCCCTGACTTATAAGTCAACATTCATTACCTCTTCAGTGTATTACTTACTCAACTACAACAACAGCAAAGTGAATGTCCAGTATAATACTTATATTTAGATAATTTTTCTCCTCTCTGCTTAACTAATGACAAATAAATTTATTAAAACAACTATGCCTCAGAGTGGATAGTATATGTAAATGGCTATACATTTTTGCCTATGTCTCAGTTCTTAAATGGAAGATAAGGACTAACTTCTAAAGATTCAACCTATTAACTTCTCCATAAAATGTGTTCAGTGGTTTCAAACTTTTCAAATATATATGGGAGTAAAGATTTACATCAACGAGGTGGTAGAACAGTTCTTACTTCATTCTCCAATGGAAAATTCAGCTAACAGCTATTCACATAAAAGAATATCATCATGAATAGCACAGAACTTGGGAATGAAGCTGACACAGTTCTTTGCACTGTAGAACTGTGAAAACCCAAGATTAGACAACAGGAGAGACTGCTGCTACAAAAAAAAGTAAAAATGGAAAGAAATTAGATATGCAATAAAAGTATCTGATTTAGAGCTAGACAATTAATATGGACCACCAAGAAGTACTCTGGAGAGAAGTGTTTTGGGGTTTGTGTGTAAAAATGTTGTCCATATACTGTTCCATATAATATGAATTTAGAATGGCAGAAAACTATGATAACAGCACCCAACCTATCAGATTTTTTTCAACTAGCAATACACTCTTCCAGTTTCCACAGCAACACAATCAATTTCTGATTACAAATGCAAGCAGAGTAATTTAGGCCCAGACTGAGGAAAATGAAGAGTATATTCATAGATTTAGAGAAAAATTAAAATTAGTATGTATCACTCATCTGAGAGGCTGTAATCGATATTCACAATTAAGATCAAGAATAAAACTTAAAAGAAAAATTTCTAGCTGAAAGTAAACCAGATTTTTAGAAAACTTTTATTTATGTCTTGTAAAATATAAAAGATTTCAGAACTGGTACTGGATGAATGGTATTCAATTATAGCAGCTGAACTGAATCAAGCAGCAACATGACAGTTAAGCCACCAATGTATGGACAACAAATGGGATCATGAAAATCTCAATAAACTCTATTTGTTTGAATTAATGCATTTACTTCTGAAATTATAATCTAAATGCTTACATATGAATTTCTTTGACTTTTATTATTTATCAGAAAATTAAAGATCATCCTCATTAACTATGTATAATAGAAATATCAATATGATTCAATGTTATTCTAATTTAAAGTTCTTGCTAAAATATTAAAAATCTAAAATTATTTGAATTATATATGTCAATTCACTAAAAATAGTTTGTATGGCTTGAAAATATCTTTTACTAGTGCACAGCAGTCTTCATTATTGAATTAAGTACATCTGCAAACCAATGTAAAGGCCAATGAAGTCATTAGGGAAACACAAAATAATATCTTAGTGGCTCGTAAGTACTGTATTAGTATGCCTTTCAGAGTCTGTAACTCACTACCACTAGTGACTATAGTATTGAGAAGGAGACTATAAAATCTTTTAAGATTGGGTTTACAGGACAAGGCAATTAAGTGTTAATAGGTTTGTAAAACGTAAAAACACATATGAGAAAAAGAAAAACTGGAAACAAAGTCTTTGTAGATAGGAAGGGATAGTGTGATTGAATGGAGGGCAGGGGAATGGGGAAAAAATAAGAATCAAGATGGATTATGTAAAGGTGAAAAGTCCAATGATGAATGTCACTATACTGTATACCTTAAATGTACCAATAAAATTAATTAAAAAAACACAAACAACAACAAAACACTGTCTCCCAAGCACTTACTATACTGTGACTTCCATATTTCTGAGAATGTGTCTAGAGTTTTGAGTCATATATTTCATTTAATTTCCAGAAAATTCTTCTAAAGTTGTAGTAGTGTTTTCATACACTGGTGAAGCATCTGAAGCTTTGCTAGTTTAAATCCAATGTCACACACTGACAGAAACTATATGAAGGCATTAATTTCATGGCAAACCATAACATTTAAAATGTGATAAACACTATAGTAACTTATAAAAGATTTTCCAAGAATTTTATGCTAGCATCTAAAGATAGATAATTGAATTACAAATGCCTAGTTTAGCTTACCAAAAGAAGATTTTATTATCTTGCAGTCAGGAATCAAGTGATCATCATGCACGCACACACACACACACACACACACACACAGAAATCTGTTGGATTTTTATTTTTAAGTCTTAGGAATACATGGCTTAACTTATGATCTTAGAATAATTTTAATGAGTAAATGACAGTGTGAATACTTTGGAAATAATTTTTCTGAATGCTATAAGAATTTTATTGGCTCATTATTCCAGTTTAATGTGCTATTATTCAAATTTTCAAAATTCACCAACTAAATTGCATCTATGCAAGTAGGTCAGAATGAAATCTAGTTGTTGGCCTTAAGCAGAAATAAATTTATAGTTCCTTATAAAATGTGAAGGAATCTTAAGACATCTTTGAAAGAAAATAAATGAAAGCTGACATAAATTTAAGTTTTATGTGCAAGCAGCAAATAAATCCCAATAAATGAAGCAAAATATTACCAAAGTACTAACTACCACAGTTTTAAATGAGAAATTAAACATCAGTGTATGCTGAGCTACATGTCATGGAGAAAGTTACGGCAAATGCAAATCTATTTTAGTATAAAAATTATGAAGATTTTGTCTTTACAATCTAATAGGATTCAATAACACTTGTATATAATAACTATACTAATACCACATATTTACAGTATATATGTGGATGTTTTCAAATTTTGAGAATGCTACTATGTAGAATGATATAGTTTATACAAATTAAAATAATAAACTTTTTTTCTTTTATTTGATGGCCCAAGAAAACAACTCTCCATAATTAACAGGCTTAAACATAGTCTAAGATCTTTTGAATATCTTAGAGAGGAAAAGGATAAACTTATCAATGCCATTAATAACTTCATGCGCCAGCAGGAGAAAAGACTGAAATTGTAGAGTTTTGATCCACAACTTCTTGACATTCAGTGTAACTTATTCTACTTTCAGGCAATTAATAGAGAGATAAATATATTTATACAAACATTTGCACATCAATATTTAGAGTGGGTGTTTTTAATAGCTATACACTGGACACAATCCAAATGTCCATTACCAATAAGCAGTTAAACAAAGTAAACACACTGTACTATATACACAGGAATAGGGTTTTTTTCAATAACAAAAAAGAATGATGGATTGATACTAATACACCTCCAAATAATTTGAATGAAAATAAGTTGGTAATAGTGTATTCTGTATAGTTTAAATTGATTTACATAAAATTCTAAAAAATGTCAAATTTATCTACAGTGACAGAAAGCAGATCACTGTTTAGGCAGAAATGGGGGCAAGGAATGTGTGGGATTACAGAGGTGCAAGGAAGCTCTGGGGTGATATAGTTATCTTGACTGTTGTCATGAGTTGGGTTCATAGGTAGCTATGTATGTCAAAACTTAACATAGTCTATATTATAATATATGTAGTGTTGTTTTGGTACTTTAAGATTTTATAAAAAATAAGTATACATATGTTTTACAGACTTGAAATAAACTGCCTTAAATATTTAAATTAAGAAATAGACCAAGTGGTAGAACTGAGGGAACATGGACCAGGAAGGGGAGGACTCCGAGGATAGGAATTGATGACCTGGAAAAAATCAGGGTTTTAAACTTTACCTCTAAGCTCTGCACATGTCCCATCAATTTTTTTTAAATAATGACTTTAAATTTGAGAAGAATGATTTTTCAAACTTGATAATAAAAGAGATCATATGACTCATAAACTGGATATACATTGAATTAGTTTTCCAATATTTTAATAAATTTCAGTAGGTTCATTGACAAAATGTTACTTATTCGTGGGGGACTGACCAGAGTTAGAGGTGAAATTTATGGTGATAAACTATAGAGTAAAACAGATAGGCTAATGGGTTATTTTGCATAATAGTCAAACTTACAATGTAAGTGAAACTGTCAATATTAGACTGGCAATGAGATGTAATTTTTTTTACCCCTTTTATATGGGCTAGTATATGGCCCTTAGAATGTTCTCCTTTTCTAGAAGATTTAATAGCCTAGCTTTCTCCTAACAAAAGACAAATTTTAAGGATTTTTCCTTTGAATGAAAATTGCTCTCGCAACTGCTTGTCTTTTGTTACTGTTATGGGTTATACCTTGATGTCTCCTCAAAGCCTCATGCAGTCAGATGTGGGGCTTTTTTCTGAGATACCTAGATCTATAGTGCGTGATTCTGGGATTGATTTATGGTTTCAATGCTAAGGTCAAGGGCACTAGGATTAAGGATGAAAGCTATTTACCCTGGATAAGACAAAAGTGGCAGAAAAACTCTGTTAAGGTCACTTATTGGTTCTCTTTCTTTTTCTTTGTACTGCCACCATGAACTGTTGATCCTCTGCCACCCTGCCTTGGATCGAGCTGATTATGGACTGAAACCTCTATACAAACTGTAAGCCAAATAAAGCTTTCCTCCTTTAACTATGCATATTGAGTATTTTGTCTCAGCAATGACAGAAATGTAACTAGAGCAGTTACTAATCATTTCTGGTTGCTTGGGGAGTCTAGGCTTGAACTGTGATCAAAGATTTTTGCTTGTGCTGAATCACTTAAGTCCTACTGTGGCTCAATCTTTCTAGTAGATTCTACCTTTGCCAGTACACATCTATATGAAACTGATGTTAGTTCACATAAGTGACCTTGCAGTGATGCACAGTGTGATGGTGCTCAGCTATGCCTTGATAAAGTGGGTTTTCCTGGTCTTTTGATTTTCTAAATCACTATTCCTGTGATTTCATTGTATAGGCAAGCGTTGATAAGTTTCATTTCAATTAAATTGGCTTTACTCATAAAATAGAAAGCAAAATGTGAAACACAGAAGTCTTTTTACATATGTCAATTAATCACCTTTTTTCCTGTAAGTGATGAATATGAAAGAAATGTGAAATGAGTGTAGATGGATGTTTCTTTCGTAAAACAAGTTGGGATCAAACAATCAACATTTCCCCCTGAACATCTAATGTATATCTAACACCAGGAAAAATACTGATGGAGAAGAGGCAGACATTCACTCTTTATCTTAAGATACATTTGGTGAATGTTTCCTAAGACTTTTCATATTTAGTCCTAATAACAACAGAAGACATTTTTGTGTATATGTCACTTTTAATATGTGTGTAGTCTTCTAGTAAAATCATCATCAAATATATCAAGGAGTTTTAATGCACTCAACGAATTTTAATGGGAAATAAAGTATAATATAGGCATACATCATTATTCTTTAAAGTTACTAATATTTTCTTAACCTTTGCATCTAAACTCTGTGCATGCTCCTGGTTTTTGTGTGATGCTACATCATATAAAATTCTAAACTATGTGTTAATATAATGCAGTATTGAATTAAAATAATTTTCATATTTGTTGAAAGCATTTAACAACGTGCTATTTTATTCAATTTTGAAGGAAAGTTCTATCTTGTAAATTGTATTTTTACACAAAGTGTAGATACAGATGATTTGGTAAAAGATTTACTGTTTGTCTCAAGGTCTATTTATTCACAGCTACTTTAATTTGGAATAGACAGCTTGAGAAATATAATTCTCTGTGGATATTTTCTAACTTAAAAAACCCAAAAGAAAGGTAACTAACCATGTTCTATCCTGTATTTATTATTTTATTTGATATTTATCTACAATCCTTTTCATACCTATGTCATATCAAAGACTTCAGTATGAACTGGGTAAGAAGCATAATTCTAGAATATAAACTATTATAAAACTATTCTTTATTATATAGTTATTTCATATATTTTTTCCAAAATGACAGTAACTTTGGAAAGTAAGTAAACTCATTGATAATGACATGTTAAATTTCTGATTGGGTTATGATTCTTCCATATATGATTTTCCACATGGAAAACTTAAAATAATCTCTCCCTGAAATAATACTTATTACTAGACTAACTAAATTACCACACATAGGCTTTACAGTTTCAATTATCAGAATCCAAATATAAAATTTAATTTTTTATCTTCCTTTTTTGGGTCCTACAAAATTAGCAGTCACCTAGTTTCTATTTCGGTACGCTTTTCACCAAAACATGGTCTCCATATAGTCAAGTACCTGTTTTTACAACCCCACAGGGGACAAATGGGTTTTTTAAAGTGAATTCCTACTAAGGAAGTAGAAGCAAAATGAAACTCCCTTTCTAAATCATGTTTTTCATTTCTCTTAAAGGACACTATAAATGAAAATACATATTGAATGTATTAATATTGCTTTCTGAGAAAATGAAATAATTGAAATACTAGATAAAGTTTGATTCTGAGCCTCACAGATAAGCATGCTTAGTGACTGTTGTCTCTTGTTAGGTAATTTTCAGAAGTAAAATAGGAATTTGTCTGGTTTGGTGATATAGAGAAATGGAAACGAAAGAAAATATTTTGATGAATTTTTTCTATTATTTTCTGATGCTTGTTTGTAACTTGCTTACTTTTGCATTTTTCTACTTACTGATCAACATCTCAAGCACCATAAACATTCAATGATATAAAATTGAGTTTTATCAATGTTATAGTTAAAAAATGTAAAGAATTAAAATCTATGAAAATTTAATTTTAATGGATTATAAAATAGGAATATAGAAATAAGAGGCAATATAGAAATTTTTATGCCTATTTCAAATATACCTATAATTGAGCTCATCCTTATTGTACATGACTTATATTATTAGATAGTAACAATAGTTTTAAGTAATGTTCTCTGTAATCCTTTGAATTAAAACAAGCTGTCTGTATTTAAGAATCCAGAGCAACAATAGAAAAAATTATTTTTTTTTAAATTTCCATAAAGCATTATAGAAAAAGATACTATTCTAGACCAAAAACTTTAGTGAATTCCAAGCAGTTTAAACTGTAGAAACTAAATTCCTTAGTAGCAAGAAAGAAATGTATTTTTTAAAAAGCATAATCAAAACATCATCATAAACCCCTAACCAAAGGAAAAAATAATCCTGATCAATAACAGATATACAAAACTATAAAGCAACAATATACAATTACATACTTTTAAAAATATAATTTCTATTATATTTTTAGTAAAAATAAAATGTATTAAAAAGCGGGAAGCATTCATGTGATTTCAATTTACAACCTGAAAACCACAGCCTAAGATGTTTCCAACTCTCTCCTAATATACATCATGAAAGAGTTTCAACAGTGCAGAGATTACGACTCTCAAAGCTGAGAAGGTATAGAGATGCACTAGAGGCAGGGCCTGGGTGCTCAGAAAGCCCTGAGGAGGGAGCAGAACATACACAGTCAAGCACTGCAGGTAGCCTACAAATTGCACTTTATTAGAATTTTAAGATGCTTAGGATTTCTGACCCAGTAATTCTATTTTGGAAATTATACTTACTTCCAAGAAATGTCAAAATGCAGAAAAAAAAAGTTTTATAGAAAACACTCTATTTTCAACATTACCTATAACAACAAAAAGCTGAGAACAGCCTAGCTGAAAGACAAAGTAAATCATGGCATATTCATAGGACAGAATTTTAGACAGTCTCTTAAATACTTATGAATTTGCAGAAATATGTATAATATTAGCATATTAAAAATCTTTATAAAGTTTCATGTAAAGCCTTATAATAATGTATAATGCAAGCTACACAAGCACACATACATTCTACACAGAATGTATATATATAT
>NW_022900926.1:40687104-40779171 GCF_012274545.1 Fukomys damarensis
CAGAATGTATATATATATATATATATATATATCTGTATATATAATATATATTCAACAAAAAATGTACGAATTATGGAATGTTAAACATGCATATAATGAACGGAATAATTATTTTAAGAGTGCTGAAAATAAAGCCTCAGAGTCAAATGGCTAGGCAGCCTGGTGTCTCTGTCTTGGCCTTTACACTTCCCCTTCCTCCTCATCTGTTACATTTCACTAAACATGGCTCCCTCTTGGATGCCTTCCCAGAGCCAGCTTCCTGCAGGTCCATCCAGCTTTGTGCTCTCATAGTATCACAGATTTCCTTTTGCTGACTTACTCAAATAGCAGTTACCTTGCTCTTATTATAAAATAAATGGAGAACCAGAATTTTAAAAATACACAATCTACACACTCCTGTGGGTATTATAAATTCTATGTCCAAATCAAATTGGACCACCAAAAGGCTACATATACATATTCTATCAATTTAATCTTATGCAAAATAAAATTCACCAAGATACGTTTTAATATTATGTACTTGACCCTCTTAAATCTCTTATGGATGAAATTTGCTACTTTATTTCTTTTAAGAAGTAAAATTGTATGTATGTAGTTTTAAGAAGTAAAATTATAGCTATATAGTAAAATTGTAGCTATAGTGTGTTGTATGTGCTTAAAATGCTACATGATCAATTTTTCTGAGAACTCAGTGTAGAGAAAGTTCAATTCCCTGCAGGGACTGATAGGCTTCTTTTGTGATAATGAGAAGTATAAAATGTTCGCCTTTCAGCATCTGATGCCAAGAAGCTCAGAATTAAATCTGAACATCAATCAATGAATACACTGACCCTTTTAAATGACAAAATTGATTCTCCTATTCTTTACCCAGGCTTTTTACTTTAAGTATATTTTATTTCATTATTTCATTATTATTTGTTATATTTTATTTCTGATCACTCCAATTTACTTACAAAGTCTCATAACTTCATGCATATTTATTTCAGTGTGAGTCAGTTGAAAATGTTTGAGAAACACGTTTAAAAAATATACTGTGTGTTTGGGACAATCATTTTCTCCTCACAATGTATATATTTTAAAAAGAGAGATGAAAATCATCATACAGAATAAAAAAGAAACTCATTGTGGAAAATTGTACTTGTAATACATGTACTTGATAAATACCACATATTATTTAAAATAGAATATGAAAAAGTACCACAAGTAAATATGTCAAATATAGTTTTATATTTATATTTATAAACACCTAAAATACTGCAAAGATATTTTATTAAAGAGCATATTCAAATGACCAGCAGATACATTAAAAAACGTTTTCAACCTCATTAGTCACAGTAAAAATTCATATTATAGCCACAAGGAAGTAATGCTATATATTCATTGGTATACTTAAAATACCAAACAAGGAAAATATCGTTACTGCCGAAACCATAGAGTAAGTAGCACATAGAGCTAGATAAAAGTTAAATTTGAAAAATCAATTTTGATATATTTACTAAAATCCTATTATAAGCATACGTTAGGGCCCTGCAATTCCACTTCAGATATATATCCTTGGACATTTATATCTATGCTCTCAAAACACTGTTTACAACAGTCCTAAATTGGAAATCACACAAATATTCATCAGGAGAGGAACAGATAAATATATTGTAATATAGTCACATACAAAAATATTGTTCAGGAATAAATATGAGGGTTTTATTTACAACAACAATTGTATGTAACAATGTGGGTGAATCTCACAAACTTCATTTTGATGAAAGAAACCAGATTAAAAGAACAACTGCAGTTGTTGTTAGAAAAAGTAAGATAAAGTGAGTTTGGTGATGTGTTTGAATAGGGGAGAAAGGGACTGACAGGTTTTGTGATGTTGATGATACTTTCTGCCAGGGTGCAGGTGACACAAGTAACCTTGATTTAACAACAATGATTCACTTAGTATGTATGCATTTTCTGTATGCATATAATGCATCAGCTAAGTGTTAAACATGTTTACAAGGCAGGACTACTCTGAATCAAGAAAAAAAAAACAAACAGAATTCTAGGTTCTTTTCCCTGTTCTGCAATTTAATATATGTCTGTACTTAGTACAAAATTGTCTAAGATATATATGGTAAGTGGAAAATATAATCTGCTTGCCTTTCCAAAGGACTGGTGGAAAAGTCAATATATATATATTTTCCCTTTTTTCTTTATTGGTACATTTTAGGTATACAATACAGTTACATTTATCATTGGGATCTTGTACCTTTACATGATATATCATTAGTTCTTATTTTTCCCTGTTCCCCTGCCCTTCCTTCGCCCCTTATACCTTTCCCTATTTACAGAGACTTTGTTTCCATTTTTTGCTTTTCTCTTATTTTTTCTCTTCCCTTCTTAGCTTTCCCCTACTCCTCCCACTTTCCTTACACCTTTAGATACTTTTACCTATTGTAAAGTATCAATTTTACATTTTGATTCTAATTTACACTTTTAATTTTTCACACCAGAGAAACTATTTGGTATTTATACACATGTGTCCTATTAAGTTCACTTAAGAGTATGTCCTCAATGTGCATCCACTTAGCTATAAATGTCTCTAGTTTCTCATTTTATGCAGCTGAGTAGTACTCATTTTAATAAAAAAAAACATCTTATTAAAGAATTAATGTGATATTAATAACAGTTGGATACTTTGATATAGAGCACTGATAAATCATTTCAGTTCAATAGAAATTCCAAATTAAATATAAAGGATCATGTAACTCTCTTGCCATTTGGGAAGATAAATTAGAATACCTACTTTACTTCCTAAACCAAAATGATTTAAGGTGAAAACAACCCTTTAAAAGAAATATTGAAATTACAAGACTAGAGAAATAAAGACTAAAATATTCCCTATATTAGAAAGGTTAAAGCATTTCTAAACCAAACCAGTCTAAATTTTTAAAATGACCATGTATAACTTTTATAAGTCAATAAAATTATTGTATAGGGCATCTGAAAATTATTTTTATTTCTACATTTAACATTTATGTAACATCATTTGCACTTTCCTTGAAGATACTAGTCATTTAAATATAGTATAAAATAAGTCATTCATTAATTATTTTGACCACAATGAGAAAAATAGCACATACTGAGTTCCAGAAATATTTCCTGAACGGGAGCTTCAGTGATTGAAAGCTAAATTTCCAGGCCTTAAGAAGTTTACTCTCTAGAACAAAACACAGGTTCAAACTAAATTTATATTACAGGCAAAAGTATCAGAGAAGAAAGATGAGAGTACTGGAGCAGGAATTGTGGGGATTTTTAAGACCTTGAAATTTTAATAGGTTTGTCAGGATAGGCCTCACTGAAAAATAATTTTTTTAAACAAATATTTGAAGCATCACGAGATGGTGTTTGCCTTTTAGGCAGTGGGAACTGGAGGGCAGATATAGAAGCAGACTTGATGTATCAAGGAACACCAAAGACACTGCTGATGATACTAGACAAGTGAAGGAGAAAGTTCTTATGTACATCCATAAAAAGTAGTAGTAGCCAGATCATTTCAGGTTTTAAGGACTGTGAGAACTTGAGATTTTATTTTTAGCAAAAGGAACCGTCTGAGAGTTTCAGGCAAGGAATGCCATGATCCTCTGTATCCTAAATTGGCCTGAGGAATTCAAAAATTTTAAACTAGAGACAGAAGTGAATTATTGCAAGAAGAAAGAGGCAGAGTATAATAAGGAAGGGTAGAATTGCTTTCCTACATTCAATAAATGTTTACTAACTACTGTTGCTTTTGGGCAAAATTTAAATAAGAATAATTAAAGTGGATTTCTGTTCTCTTCATAAGGAGATAAAATATGAGCAGAACCAACCATAACATAAAATAGAGAACAATGAAAGAAAAATAACTTTTTATCTTGGGTTACAGAAAGGCAGACTTTGGGAGAGTTATTAAAGTATTTGGCATTTTGCTGGGCACAAGAATGTAAGATTCTTTACAGTGTTTGTTCTGTCTCTGACAGAACACTAGCTTTAATAAATAGGGCTTGGCAAATAGCCAGAGATGAGCAGATATTTGTTACCTAATGATAGAATAAATGTGTGTATACAGATATACAGAGAAAAGTACCATTCAAGTAAATGGAACAACATAAGAAAATCATAAACATGCAGATTTACACTCCCCTGCCCCTGGGGTTTAGCTTGGCTAAAGCAAATGAAAATAGTGGAAGGTGAAATTGGAAACACAGACTAGATTAGGTCATAGAAGGCTTTGCTGGCACCATAGGAGAATTATCGTTATTTTCTGTAAGAGTTGGGGAGTTTCAAAAACTTTGAATAGTGATGAGTACAAATTTGTACTGGAAAAGCTAATATAAGTTTGCTGATTATAGATTGGTGAGTGGAATCTAGAGACCAGTTTGGATATTTTCCAAATCTAGAAAAAAGGGTACTGAGGATCTCTATCAAGTTATTGCAATTTGATTCCATTCACTGGATTGTATAAGTATTCGCAAGCCTAGCCATAGATTTGTATTTATTTGTACTATATTATTTTACTTGTCCCTCTCCTTTTCTTTTCGTACAATATAGCATATTTAGCACTGATGTTAGGCACTTCTAATTATCCCCAATGCCTTTTCTTCCCTTTACTACAATAATAAAACACTCCAAGTTTGAGCCAGACACAGAACTACTAGTTAGAGACTACATTCCCAGCTGTGCTGGGAACTCATTGTGGCCATTAAGTTTTGGCAATGGATTTAAGCAGAAGTAATAAGGGCAACTTCTGGGATATGCCCTCAGAAGCTGCTTGCTCTTCATTTCTTCTTGCCTCTTACAGGATACTGATTTTTCTCTCCCCCTGCCTGAAGTAGATATTGAAGATTACACTCTTCAGGAACTACATGGGATTCTTAGCCCCTTTCCTAGTAAGTTAGGTATGGGGCTTAGGAGTTTCCTCTAGAGTCGAGGGAAAATGAATGATGAAATCTTCAAGTTATATATCTTGTTTAATTCTTTATAGACAAATATTATAACATGAATTTCAATATTCTCTGATTTCAGGGTTTTCACGATTGCTTATTTCCATATAAAAGGCAACAAATATTTATAGAAATTATCTATATGACTAAAGAATATCTATAATCTGCTTACATTTATCATTATGATTGCTTAAAGATTTCTGCTTTCACAATCTATCTGAACAAATGTGTTGATAATTAAGTTTATTTATTTATATGAGTATAGTACTCTCAAAGAAATATCTTGACTCTGTATACACCTTAGGGTATATTTCTACATGTTTTCAGTGGAAGAGCTTTGTAATAATAGTTTATGTAATTAGCTAGGTTTGGAAAAAAGGAATAAAAGTGGGCCCTAATACTGGAAAAAATGGTTGGGAGAGTTGGGAAATGGAGGTAATTTTAAAAAGCTGCAAATTGATGTTATATATTCTGTTTAGAAATACACTTTCAGAAAGACAGTGATAGCTACACTTTACATAATTATGAAAGTCTACACTGCTGAAAAAAACAGTAAAATGTAAATGTTGTATATGAAAAATAAGCTTTTTATTTCCTGTACCATTTCAGTTATTTTTTATAAACAATATTGTTTTTCTTTCATAAAGACTTTCTTTTTGGTGTAGTGGATTTACTGTGGAGTGCTAAAGACAGGGAATTTGTTTTGCTCATCCCACATCCCTAGAACTATTCTTAGCAAATAGTGAGTACAAAAAAAAAAGAAGAATAAAGAGTTTTTGACAAAACGGATAAATAATATTTGCATCTAAGAATTACAATTATTGCTTAGTGAAGTGAAAAAGTAGATTGTCCTATTTTGAAGATTCCAGTAGAGAGACAAGTGTTGCCATTAAAAGATTTTGCATTAAAATTGGAAAGAGAAAGCAAAATTACCTTAAATTGTTTATAAAAGATTGCTTCATAATCAATATTTTAAGTCTTGTAAGCATATTTACGTAAGGCAGAATATTCAAATACCTGATTTTGAAGATCCATCACTTTGAGTAAGGCAATGGAAACATGATGTAAGAATATACAATCATAGATTTGGGGAAAAAAGAGAAAAATATGACTTTTAAAAAGTATTTGAGATGTCATATAAAAATTTGAAAACACCAAAATTATAATCATAAATATTATGTAGATAAAAAATTGGATTGATTAAACTGAATAATTATGTTATTCTATATTGCTGATAAATGAATTGTCTTGACTCCTAAAATAACTTTTTCACATAACTTTCATGAGGAAGACAGCAGTTACCATCAGCAAACATTTTCAGTCTATCTTTAAGTATTTTAACTACTGTAAATCAATGACACGTGTTGCAAAATATGTGCAGCTACATAGGAACCTGGACTAGGTAATCTGGTTCATTTACAAATTTTTAAGTGGCTTAACAAGACTATAATTAGGTTTGAAACACATAAATAAAACAAATAATATCGAACTGGAAAATAACACTATTAATTTAACATAATAAATTGCCATATAATAAGTTAAATCATCCCAGGGTGTAAATTATACAAATTTGTAAGCTGCATTTGTTATTTTATGTCTCATTTTCCCGACAGGTGCTAACTCAGTTTGGCATATCAAATTCAAAGCTATTTAACAAATAGGATGGCTTTTAAAAATTATCATGCATGTAATCATTTGTTATGCATTTTGAATCTTTTTTCTCCCAATGGTCTTGAGATATTTTATTTTTTCATTCAAATAATGAAATATGAATTGTTTTAATAGAGGTACTAGAGCTAAAGCTTCGATTGTTTGAAATGTATATTAAAAGTGTATTCAGAAATAATTATCACATTAAGTTGCCTTCAATATACTAACAGGCTAATATCTTTTTATAAGACTTTTTAGGGAAATTCTAAATTCCTCGTTTTTTTTTTTATCAGCTCATGTTAAATTTTGCAAGAATTTTCTAAGAACTCGCCTTCTATAAGACCTTTTGCCGAGTGGGGATAGTTTGGGCATCAATAAGGAAAGAAGATCCTAAGTGTAACCTAGAGTGGTCTAGAAACCATGGGTTATCAGGAAGATGATTATAAATGGGTAGAGTACATTTTTCTGTTGGGTCTCTTCTGCTAGTGGCCAAGAGACACGGCCATTTTGGGCTAATACTACCCAGGACATTGGTTTGGAATCCATCCTAGAGCCAGCTAACTCTACAATTTCGTGTACCCTGATTTGGACCGAGTGCTTTCAATTGAAGAAGATCACTTACGACTGAATTTCTCATCATGGCTTTGACTGTGAAGCCCTCAGAAACCAAGGAGTGAGGCTGGTGCACCGGGAGCGGCTGTTGTGTCAGCAGCTTGGTCCTCTTCGGCATCTTGTCTGGGCATTTGTTTAAGCTGAGGGTCTCTTTTTCTGCCACCATCTTCCTAGAAAATGCCTTGTTCTCATAAAAAGTGTAGTAAAAGAATTCAGTGGGCTTTTCGGATGTGAGCAAGAGGTCGGGAAAAAATGTAAAAAGGTGCCTTACTGGTAGAAATTCAACCCCTCGTAGTGCCCAGGTAGATCCAGATGTTTGGCAGCTCCTAGGTGAAGGGAGTTAGGGAGGGGAGGGGCGGTAGGAGGGCCCGATAGTCTGTAAAGCTGCTACAAGCTCCCAAAGGTAAACCTCCCGGTTGCTAAGCGACTTGTCAACACTACGGGCCAGTAGCACCGCCCGCCCGTGACGTATGTTTCCTGGATTTTAATCCGGAAAGGCCGGTATGCGGCCCTTGGCGGGAGGAGAAACTACTGACCAAAACTACGACTCCCAACAGATCACCTGGTGCTGGCCGTTTGCGCGTGCGCGTTACGTCTCTGGCGTGAGGGAGGGGAGGCCTAGATGATTTAACCCGCGAGAGCCCCTGGTGGGAAGCCCTGGCTGGCGCCGGTGCGCGCGTAGTCCCCTGCTTGCCCAGCAGCTGCCACTTCCCCAGTGACCATGATAGGTACGTGGGTGCCTGCCAGGTACAGCCTCTGCGCCGCCCCGGGCCCAGGTATGGCGCACAAGTGGGACCTACGAGTACCGGCCAGTGCGGTCTGTCAGTGACAGGGTGAAAGTGACCGCGCCGTTCTGCGCCCTGCTCCTCGCTTCCACGGTGGACACCGGCCCAGCGTCGCCGGCCTCGTGGGTGTTCAGGAGCCCAACTGTGTGTTTTCAGTCCCCACCCGTAGCATAACAGGTCTCCCACTGAAGACACTGGGGTGTCCCGTTCCCCCACCCCCATCCCGCCTCGCCAGTCCCTCGGTCTGGCGCACCATCAGTCAGAACAGTAGAACGGTGTGCGGCACCTCTAAGGTCTGTTTCTCGCTCAGACTTCCTCTCTCAACTTCTTGAAGGGGACGGGTAGGCTGTCCTGATTCATTTTCTGTAGGACTCTTTAAGGAGGCTCTGGCGAAGCATTACCCTTTGGTGGAAAGTACCTGATGAGTATTGGGGTGGAAGAAATTCCTCCAGATTTTAATTTCTAGTTCCTTCGGATCTCTACTTTTAAATCCCACAATGAAGATCTGAGATGAAATAATAATAAATAATAGCAATGATTAAATCTCTTGGCTTTTATACCTATATGCAGTTTTGTGAATAAAACTTTGTAAGTGGCTATTAGAGTTGCTTGCTATAAAAACTGAAGACTAACGAAGGGCCTCTCTTTCAGGGTTATTACAAAAAGTTACTTTAGGGGTTGTCCTTAAATTTAGAGGGAAAGAACAGTATGTTTACAAAACATTACTGTTTTGAAGCTTCATTATTGCGGGGATTTGCTCCAGTTTATATGTGGCAGATTTGGTGAACTTGTTTGGAAATTATTACTTGTGTCACTTGTAAAACACTTTGGATTGCAACAAGCACATTTGAAGTCATATGTGGTCTGACCAGATGAAAGATGGGATGGGAAGCAGATTTATAAAATACGTGTTTTATGCTCTGAAAACACTTCAGTCTGTTTTATTTATGAAGCTAATAGAAAATTCTTCACATATAAATCATGCCAATTAACTAACATTGTCTTTGCAACAATGATAAAAGCTAGGGATGTTATCCAACTTTTTTTGCCTTTCTGATTTTTTGGCGAATGACTTGAAAGTTATCGAATTAAGAAAAAATATAAATATTTATGAATCTTATTGAACCTTTTAGGTGACATTTACATAAAATTCACCTGTAAATACAAATGTGGACTGAATCAGTGAACCAAATAGAGAATTTTCAGTCAATGTTCTAATATATAGGAAAATAATAGTCTGTACCTTAGTTTAATTACAATTATGTTTTATTTTAATTCAACTTAATAAAGCACAGGGATATCTTTAAGAGAAACAAATTATAAAGATATATAAAGACATGAATTTAAGATACAGAAATTATCACTTTGTACAAGTTATTATGTAATAAATAATAACATTATTGTGATGAAATATATTTAGGTGGTTTTATTTGGAATTCTGCTTCTAAGAAGGAAGAAGTATGATATTTGGGATCTGATGATGAGACAAATCAATTGCTGGCAATAGTGTGGAGTAAAGTGAATTTTAAAAATGATTCTCTTGTTCAAGCTGTTATCTTTCATATTGCAGATAAGCATAGCATATACAGTATAAATAACAAAATCCCCATGAACAGTACTTTCTTTATAAAAACCCTGTGAACAATGTATAGTAGGTTATCTCATTCAACAACTGTAGTTTCCTTGTCTAATCCTGTTATGGGCCACATGTCAGTACAAATCTGAATTGCCAGATTTGGACTTAGGTGGGTTGAACAGTGCTCAGAGTAGGTAGGTGAAAGTGAAAACAGTTGAAAGGATGCCCTAGAGTAATGGGTTTTATGTTTTTGTGACAACATTTTGGAGCTGGAAAGGAAAGACATTATAGTTTTACAACAGTGATCAGTTAGAAATCAAACTACACAGGCATGTCTATGTAGGGGTTGCTTTTTCTGCTAAGTTTAGGAAGGAGTGCTGTAGAGGATCTGGTCTTTTGCATGCTCTCCCTAAATGCTATACCTTCCTTAATGCAAATCATAGACTTTATTTAAATCCTGGCTTTTGAAGAAAAAAAAAAAAGGGTTGGTTTCTTGGCAGAATAGAAGTAAAGGGAAGTGACTGTTACCTCACTATAAATAAAATTACCTTCCATTTACTTTCTCAGAACTGAGGATTTCCTTCTTGGATTGAAACTCTTTCAAAAGTACTTACATTTCCCACTTGGATTATGATTGATATGTTAAATGCCCTGACCCAGGCAGATAAGAAACATAATTTAAGTCAGTGAAAAATTGTGCCTTTGTGCGAGATATGGAGGACTTGAAGATAATATGAAGTAGAACAGAAAAACTTAAGAAAATTCAACTTAGAAAAATGTAACTTTAGCACCTCTATTAAAAGTATATTTCACCTTTTAAAAAAGGTATAACTCTTGTGTTTTAAATTGAATTTCAGTGATGATATTTTTGTAATGTTCTATATGCCCTGTAGATTTACTCATTTAGGCAGTATCAGCAATAAAGCCCATGGATATGTGTACAATAATGTTGCAGTAATGAAATTCAAATTCAGTGTCATACTTTTAAGAGATTTTTTGATTGAGTTAAAAACAATCACTAGAACGTATTTTATACCTTGTTTAACTTAGTATATTTTGGAGAACTTACATATCTGCAGATCTGTAACATGGTAATTTCTGCCAGGTCTTCTATTTTATAGTATATATTAACTATGCAGATATTCCCCAGTAAATGAACATTTAGTGTGCTTAGTGTTTTTCAGTGTACAAGCTGCACAGCTATTGTGGGAAGCCTTGCCCTTCCCGACAGTGTTGATGAAGGGCCATTTTACTCTGGTCAGCAAATGTTTTTATTATTGCTTTCTTGCTAGATGTACAGCAGTATATTTTAATATTAAAATGAATTTATGATGATAAAAACTTCTTGCCTCTCCTTTATTGTACTTTAGATTCAGAAATTACTTCTAAGGATTGAGTGCCTACTGTGTGCTCAAAGTGCCAGGGATATGAGTGAGGAAAACAGGAGCCATCCTGAATGTACAGACTCACTTTACTATTGGCCCTCACATCTACATATATGGATTTAAGGCTTGCACATTTTGAAAACTTGTATTCAGTGCATTTTTAAATCTTTGAATTTATATTTCTATTTGAACATACTGTGTATTGCTACTTGCCCTGCTAACTAGATGAAAGCAACTTTAGGTGCCAAAAGGCTTCTGTTTATGGTAAGGTAAAATTATATTACAAAATAGGTTCTACTAAACTTTTGTATAGCGGATTTTATGTAGTGATTATATCCAGTTCTTTTTGGGTCCAAAGGCTCTGAAATGACCTTATAGCCTTTATAATTTTGGCCCTATTTCTGAGGATTTTATTGAAACCTGCATTTTTGTTTGAAGCGGAATAGTTTCTTTGCTTGAAAATGATATAGTGAAAGCACTTTGTGTTAAGATATGCAAATTCATTCCTACCTGCAAAGCTTCTTTGAAAAATACAAAAAGAAAAAAGAAAGAAAAAGTTATCCTTCCTTCGAAATGCTTCATATTCATGAAAACAGTTTCAATGCAAAATACTTTATTCTGTTAACTTTCAGTTCTTTGATCAATGAAAATTGTTTCTTACCTGCTGTTTCTTCTCCCTTTAATTGTAGCCCAGTGCTTATTCAATGCTTCTGTTTTAATTTGCATTTAATGAGCTCATTTAAAATGTTTCTTTGTAGTAAACTAAATGGTTTCTTTCTTAAGTTTTGTTATATTAAAGAAAGAGACTTACCTTGACAGTTGGCTGATTTGTGTTGCCGCTCACCCCCAAACCTTGTTTACTTCATCCTGTATGAGAGACTATTGGTTAAAGGGTATTGCAGTAATAGGACTGTTTTCCTTAGTACTGTGTTTCCTAATTATCTAAGACTTCTACCTGGTTAATGCATATATCTGTTTTTCATTAAATACAAAGATTTCTCGTTGGATTAATGGGTATTTCAATTACAATAATAATTCCATTCTCAGGTGGTGCTTTATAGGTGGTGCTGGGCAGAGGTGAGTCCAGTTAGTAGTGTATGTGTTTATATTGCCTTTGGGGAAGGGACACAGAAATCTAAAACACAATTTTCCCCTATGACTTTGTAATTCAAGTGGGCTGATAAGATATGTATTTGTGGTACAGATTCACTCTCTCTCTCTTACAGAAGCAGAGTACAGTAATTAGAAAGGTATATGTTTGTAGTAATACTTATACAATACAACACACATGATTCTTCATATCCTTCTTTTGTTGATGTAGTTTAGATTTGATGCTCTTCCTCTATATTGTACACCTGGAAAGTTCTGTTCATCCCTTCAAGGCCTGTGTCAAATGAAACCAACTTTATTTGTAGTCTTTCTTAAGATCTCCACTTGTATGTCAGTGCTCTTCCATTTCTCATTTTGAATCTATTAACTCCTATTAGAGTAACCAAGATTTCAGCAAGTTTTATTTGTTAGGTCCTTGCTCATTATTTAGATAAGTGATGGCAAACCTTTTAGAGACAAGGGCCCAAACTAAACCCCAAACCCACTTATCATATCAATAAGGCATTAGATTTGGTGATGGGGAGGAGCCCTCAAACCACTCTATATAGAAGAGCCCTGTGAACTGATGTATTTTAGAAAGGTATCTGTGGCAGTGAAAGAAATTTATAGCATAGTGCCCCTAGAGCCAAGAAGTCCAGGATAAGTTCTAATAGCTTCTTTTAGAAGACAGTCTTTCTGACGAATGAATGGGTGGATATGGAGTAGGGGGTGGCTTTTCTCAGGGTGGTAACATTGATTTAATGTGAAGTTAAATCATCACTTTTCAAGGGCCATATTTCTAAAAAGTTCTTTTGCAGAGTGTATTAATATCTCTCATTGATAGAATTTTTTCCCCTGTTACCCAAGCTTTAAATGTTGTTGTTGTTGTTGTTACAGAAATAATGTTTTGTGATATGTGGCCAATTATGATTGTAGTTCTTTTTAGTTTCTTCTTTCCATGGTGATAAAAGTGTTGATATAGCTGGATCACCCAGAGCAAGGAAGGCTAGAATTTCTTCTTCGTGATTATCTCTGTAGATGTCTTTATAGTCATGGGCATGTATAGAGACCATCCTTGAACAAAGTTTAAATTTTAGCAGTACTGTTTACTTCTTGATTACTCCAGTTTACTTTCATTGTGAGACTCAGAATCCCCCATTAAGGTTAATGTTATATTCGTAATATCAGAGGAGATTATGTTCAGTATATAGCATACTCACCTATTCTGTATACTTCCACACTCATCAAAGGAGGAATAAAAAATTAGGTTTAGAGAAGCAATTTTGATGTTCCATTTTGGACATTTTCATTATTTATTTATGTCATTGATAAATGCACCAGTTGTTCATATTGTTAAGAGATTTAGAGTTTCAGTGCATAAATAAGGTGAGCTGGGATGAAGCCCTTTGAAACTATAGTGATTTTTAAAATTCATTGTATATTTGAGTAGAGCCATTTCCTAGATCCAGAAAGGTAGAAATTATACTTGAAACTTTTTCTGTATTCATCAATTAGAGAAACAGAGTTAAAACATTGTAATAAAATATGTGGTACACCCTTAGTTATAGTATGTTTGTACTCCTTGTTTTTTCACTCCTCATTTCTTTTCTCTTACCCCTAATAGTCACAGCAATTTATTTTCTCAGAAGCTAGAATTGTAACATTTCATTCTTCAGCTCACAGGAGCTGCTACTGTGCAAGAATCAGAGATGAGCTCTTTTCTGCTTGTTCTGGAGTTGCCACAGGGCTTAATTACTGTGTGTCTTGGGGTTGTGACTGAACAGAGCAGGCATTACTATGGTTCCTCCTCAAGACACTTTCTAGACAGGGAGCTGTCTGCGTGGAAAGTACATTTATACTAGACTCCAGATTTTACTTCCTGAAGAATCCAGTTTGAATTATACTTTTTCTTACCCTTGAACCAGAATTTTTGAGACTAATGAACACTGGGCCACTAGAAGATGGTGCGACAGTTAGATTACTGCTTGGATAGTTAAAGATAATATTGCATGCTTTGGGTCTTGGCCTCCTTTCTCCTGGGAGTCCTTTCTCTTTTTCTGTTGAGGTAGACTTAAATACATGTGAAGCAGCCTTCTTTGAGTTGCTGCTTTCCTGGGCTGGTGACCACAGACGGATGCAGACTGCACAGGCTAATTGGCATTCACCAAATTTGGATAATTGTGTGAAACCGGTTTTTTGTTCGTTTTGTACTGGGGATTGAACTCTGGTCCTTGTGCTTGCGAGGCAGGCGGAAGAACCACTGAGCTAAATCCACAGCCTGAAACTGTTTTTAAAGGTGCTTGTACATGAAGATACCTAAATTCATAATGTCATATGGTAATTGTATGTGGTTTCCTGTGCCTTCAATTTAGATGTAATCTAAATATATGCTACAAATTGAAAGTAACATAGTATAGTATAGTATAAGTGTGATATTGACTTTCCACTTTTAGTCATTTATGAATAAGTAATATATCCAACCAGAGGTAGGTAAGAGAATTTCTCCCTTCCCTGTGGTCCTTCTCTGGAGTTTTCTTTGACTATCTGTTTTTATTTTTTAATGTATATGAATATACTTGCCATTTCTTACTTTTTATACAGTTTCTGTAATAGAATAATTTTTTACTATTTTGATTTCAGAGAAGTTACCAAATAATCTTATTTTTAGTTGTTGATCTGATGGTGAAGTTTGACCATGACAATTTGATTTTGGAGCCACCCAAGGGATTGGTGTCCTACTCTTCAGGTATGGGTCATGGGCATGACTTTGGGTACCATAAATGGCTCCTGGCCCCTTCTTCCTTGGTGATGTACCCCTGTTCTGATTCCTGGAAGCCATGAACTAAGCATCTTTGTTCAGCCATGTCCTTCTCCATGATGTTTCTTAGAGCCAGCTGACCTTGCACTGAAACCATGAGCCAAATGAAGCTTCTCCTTTAAGTTGTGGGCATTGGATATTGTGTCCTGTGAGGGGAAAGCTGACTGATACAGATACTAAAGTTTTACAGCAGGTATATCTGCTTGCCTTTGTGTACAGGAGATTTCTGTATGCTACAGCCGTTTTTATAATTTTATTTTTCTTTGGTGGTTGGAGAGCACTTCTGGAATAATTTTCAATGGGGACCTAATATCGAAATAAATTATTGGATTAAGCCATACTTGTCACATTATTTTTTTGCATATAGATTTATTAAGAATACCTCTGGCAGGCTAGGGATTTAGCTCAGTGGTGCCCCTGTCTACCTCACAATCACAAAGACTTGAGTTCAATCCTCAGTACCAAAAAAAGGAATACTTTTTGCCAATTTGATCATTTCATGTCCAATACAATGCAAATTGTGCAAGTAAATTTAGTCAGAGAAGGTGTGGTAATGCTTGTTGAGATCAGATTTCTGGAGGTGACAAAATTTTTTTTGTACTCAAGAAATGATGATAATGGAGAGAAACATTAATGATTAATAAATATGTTAATTGTTAATAACAGATTTATATTTTTAAGAATTATTAATGTAAGATGCTAGCTACCATAATTGAAAACTAGATAGCATTAAATACATTTATACATGTTAAAATATAATTAAATATACTCCCAAATTATTATTTCATTTTGATTTCTATGTTAAGCATATAATATTCTGGAAATGCTAAAAACAAAATAGTATAAATAAACCTGAAGTGACTAACATCATTATTATAATAAGTATAAAATTGATAATAGTACTTTCATGACAAATTATGTCCAATAAATTCTTAATGGCAATATCTTGTAAGGAATTGCATGTTCTAGTATTAAAGGTAGTGTTTTTAGAAACATAAAAATGTTCATAATATTTTTCAATATTAAACTTTTCAACATCATACATTATGGAGGTTTGGCTCTATTATATTAGTTTCTTGTTGCTGATTGAACAAATTGCCAGGAGTTTAATGGCTTAAAATAACACAAATTTATTCTGTGTAAAGTTCTAATTGAGGACTATCTGGTTAAAATCAAGGTTTGCAGGTCTTCCTCTGGAAGCCCCAGTGGAGAATCCTCTTGCTTTGTAGAGGTGCCTGGCATTCCTTGGCTCTTGACTGCATCAACCCACTCTATTTCTGTGGTCATATTGTTACCTCCTTTATTACACTCAAATCTCCCATTTGTCTTCTTTTTATAAGAACACGGGTGGTTGGAGTAAGCGACCACCATGATAACCTTACATCTCTAGATCCTTGATTTAATCACATCTGCAAAGTCCCTTTTGCTCTATCAATAAACTCAGGCTTCAGGGACTAGGATGTGGACATTTTAAGGAGGCATCATTCAGCCCACCTCAATGGTTACTGATGCTTTACCGTTTGAAAGCATGGTTATTATGTGCCTACTGATGAAGGACGCATGACAGATGGAGTACATTGCATTTGCAGTGATGTTACCTGATTTTTGCCCTTTCTGAGGTCATTTAAAGATAATGCAGTAATATTGTGCATGAGGAATCTAGGCTTTTTTGTAGACTAGTTAATGAAGATGGTGAAGGACATAGCTTACTTTTCAAGGTAGTTTTTGCAGGTGACAAAAGAACATGTGGATACTCTTCTGGATTGAAATAGTGAATTACAGCTGGGTAATTTGATATACCAGGTTGCTAATTTGTATCCTGTAGAGAAGGGGAAGCTTTGTTATACTTTTGACAGGAAATATGACTTCACATAACAACAGATGATCAGGCAAAGCAGGAGCAAATAACCATTTTATATACATTTTGCTTTCTGATTTGAGACTTTACTGTGAACATTAGACATTTAATGCTCCTTTGGAATAGTTTAACATTGTCCTGTCCTTTGTAAATAATAGCTAATCTGTCTTGTTTGAAAATTACACTGAATTTTAAATAAATTGTAGTAAACTTGAGAAGGACAAAAGAGCAAACTCATATCTTAGTTCACTAGTTTTTTGTAGATGTCAATACAGAGTTTGGTTGTAGGAAGCAGATTAAACTGAATCATTTGGGAAAATATTGCATTATGTATTGTTAATAAAGTTAGAAGAAAGTCTAAATGAAATATGAAATAAATTTAAAAATAGATGTAGAATTTGATTTATAGAAAAAGTTCACTTTTTTGGCACTGAGAGGAAAATAAATGTTAAAATTAGCTAACATATATTGAGGCCCACATTACAGTTCATATGACTATACTGAAACTGTATAGCTAAATGAGGGAGTGCCACTTTAGTAAATATATTTGTGTATAGCTGTTAAATAATTATCAGCAACAATCAAAATTATAACAGAAGTGTGTTTAATTGTATTTTATAGCAGGGTAACCACCAGCACAGCTGGTATTTATGTGAGATGAACTTTCAGATCTGAGAAGACAAGTAAAGAACATAAGATTCCAAACAGAGATACCAGCAAATAAGATGGGAGGATGGTTAATAGAGGGTATGGTAGGGAACAGTGAACATTTGATAACATGAAGAATGGAAGAATGATGCCACGTAAGGGTGAACAGTAAAGGAGGTTCACGGAAGTTTTCCATGTCTTGCTGAAGACTTCAGATTTTATGCTGAATAAGGAGGAACTACTTGGTTTTGATGGTGGTGACCAGACTTATTTATAGAAAGAGAACTTTGACAGCAAGGCCATGTTAAGTCTTACTTATTTACTTTCAGTTAACATAGATATTATGACTATGCTAATCTCTGTTTATCTTAACTTTTAAAAAGAGAGTCCTATATTTGCAATACATGGACATTGTGTCCATTGCACTATTAAATTCTAAGGACCATTTGGGCTCAGGAAGCAGACTAATATTTCAGTGTCCAGTGGGCAGGTTGATACAGTTTGAATCAGGCCTCATGTATGATAATAGGAAATAGCTGTATCTGTGGCTGGAATGAAGAAGTTAATTGATATTTAAAAATAAAATTGTCCATGGCAGAATTAAATACTGAGTCTAGTTATACTTTTTCCCACTTAGGATTGTTAATCTCAATAGAGAAAATAACTATACTTTGATATAATCAGTATAAGCAAACCTTTAAAAAGTTAGTGTTTTTCAGATCAATGGAAATCATTTTCCTGCTAAATTTTAAAGATATAATCTCATTCTGTTTTGATATTGTTTACTTGCCAGCTTTGTTCTTGAGGGACAAGTATGCTGTGTTTCAGAAATAATTGGTGAATGAATGAAATTATGAATTAAATGAGAGGAGATACTGTCCTTGTCTCTTGTTTGTCTTCTCCAATGTTCCTGAAAGAATCTGGTTTCTATTGGTATTTGTGTAAGGGGCAGGTTCTCATTTATCTTTGTGGTCCCTATAACCTGCAGAATCCTAGAATGTGGAGAAAATGAATAGAGAAAGTAACTATATGGCCTGATTTTGGTAAATACTAAATGTATTTAAAATGTTTCATATTCTAAGGAGATGATTCATTAATTCGGAGAAAGATTTAGTTAGCCACATTTTTTTCTTTCTCCTTCTACCCTGTGCTTTGCTGTTGCTTCTTCTTACTCTCTAATCTCTAATTATTGCCTTTAGAGGTAAACAATTAAATTATTTTAATATGGGGATAACCTAGGATTTTAAAGTAGTTATTCTGTGGAGAATGTTTAGACTATAAATCACATAGATGTCTAGTCTTTGTCCACCTTTGGCTTTTAACTTTACAATAAATGTACTTTTGCTTCATTGGGTCTGTATTTACTTGTTTCCCTAATGCACTTTTCCTCTAGGGAATACTCTCTGTAGAAACATGTGCTCAAAGCTTCAAAGTAATTACAATATCACTAAAAGCTTTATAATCATATTACTGAGACTAAATGTTTAAAAATTTGATTTTCCTTGATTCAATCATTTCAATTTAATTGTGGGCTACTGCCTGATTGATTGAGGAAATATGACAGGCCAAAGTCAAGGGGTGTTTATCATACATAGAGCCTTATAGAGAAAAATTCTAGGCAATTTAATTTGGGTAGGAACTTATTTTAATTATGGATATGTATACTTTTTTAAAATTAGGAATAAGATTTATTTTAATGCTTTTAGTATTTGGCCAGTTCTGATGGCATCATTGAATTCTGTTCTCCAGTGTTCATTCACCTCCTCAAGCTTCCTAGGAAAAGGCCTGAATGACACAGACCAGAGAACTGAAATACAACTTTTTTTGTAATTGTTCTAATAGTGTCCTTTCATATTGCTTAAAATGCAAGTTTTGAGCTGGGGATTTGGCTCAGTGGTTCTGCTGCCTGCCTGGCAAGTGCAAGGTCCCGAGTTCTATCCCTGGTACCCCCCCACCCCAAATAAATAAATAAATAAATAAATATAAGTAAATAATAAATAAATAAATAAAATAAAAAATAAAACAAAATTTAGGTTTAAATTTTAAAGTCTTGGTTGGAAATTGTGAGTGCATTTTAGATATTTGTATCTGTTTACTGTAAACAAGTACAGGTCTTAGCAGTGCCTCTGCACAATTAAATAATGCTATATGCCAGCAGCATCACTTATCCATGAAGCTATAGGGCATTATGAATAAGCATAGTTTTTTCTCATTGTACACAGTAGGTGGAGGAATGCTCGTTCATCAAATTCATGTCTGTGATTGCTCTGAAAAACCATTTATTTTTATTTGTCTAACGAATTATGGAGACAAGTGAATATGAAATTTCCTTTCAAAGCAGTGTGAATTTTCCTAATCTTTAGCACAGTTTATTTTAAGGACATACATTAAAAAGCAGGAAATTGAGATTATTTACTGATGATATTTAATGTCTACTCAGAAATCTGGTTAACAGTGAAGTATCTTAATAATTGGCTTACATAATTTAGTGTCTGAATT
Organism: Fukomys damarensis; assembly: GCF_012274545.1. Taxonomy (NCBI): domain Eukaryota; kingdom Metazoa; phylum Chordata; class Mammalia; order Rodentia; family Bathyergidae; genus Fukomys; species Fukomys damarensis. Next base: position 40,706,989 of record NW_022900926.1, read on the forward strand.
GTTATTTCACCCTCTTCTTAAATTTTTTTTCTTTTTTAATATTTTTAAAAAGTGAGGGAAAGCAGTACCAAAAATCTTTTTCAGATAATTGTATGAAGAGTTTTTTTTTTGAGACACTTGTTAAATTACTAAAGGTGAATTTTGAACTCGAAATCCTTTGGTGTTGTAAACTTTTGATATATAAGATAAAATTGTGGTATTTTTCAAATTTTATTCTGTTTACTCTGGTATACTTTTCCTGCCTTCTTCCTCTTTGAAAGACATAGAAATATATAAATGGTTCCACCATGCTTCTGCCTCCATGAAGTTAGGCTTACTATTTTTTATTGAATTATTGAACTTTTCAAAGTCAAGGTTGGGATATATATTTAAGCATGGGTATATAATTTTCTCATATCCCTTATTAGCTTCCTTCTTTATCCAGGTCATATCCCAAATCATCCCTCCCATCAGGCTATAATAATTCAACATCTCATATTTTTAATATTTTGCCTCTATACCACAGTGTAGTGATGTGGTAGTAATATTACTGCTTCATAAGAATTTTACTCCAGAGGAATTAAAATTGAAATGAGGAAGCTCAGATTTATGTGAAGTTCCCATAAACCAGTTTAAGTTTAAGTAATTCTGGTTTTGATGGTCACATGATAATCATTTGCTCTTGTTTACATTAAGTAATCTAGGAAGAATAAGCCAGCTTTGGGAAATCTGTATGGCTTAAATTTTATATTGTACATTAATGTTTTTCGGGGGGTGCCCCAACTGGGTTTTATGTTCCAAAGGGGGTTTAAAACAGAAACAAGCATGTTGTTTCTGGAATTTGATGTTTGTCCTATCCACAAACTAATAAGTTAACCTGTTTAAATATATCATAGATATGTGCAGAAGATATAAAACTTATGGGTCAGAGATACCTTGTATCTTCATTAGTGTGATGCAGCAAATTGTGCAAGCATCATCATATTTATACTTGTGTCTTTTGTCCTCAAATCTCACAGGGGTGATGTGATATGGCCCAGATTGATGCTGTGCATACAGTAGATTTGCATTGCAGATATAGAACAGTGAACTTGAAGAATCACCATTTTAGAGTGAACAATAAGCAGACCGTTTCTTTGTCTAGGGATAGACATTATTACCCATTTCTTAAATGCAGAAATAATTCCGAATAAAAGCCAAGGTCAAAAAGTAGTCAGGCATGCAGTTCTAGTAGGTACTCGGCAAGATGTGGGGTGTGGAAGAGACCCAAAGAAAACTTTCTCTCACAAAACTTTATCATATACCATTTTGGCTTTTTGTGAACTTTCATATGTATGTGACATTCCTTAATTACTGTGGTTAATCAGACCAACAGAGGCTTGATCAAATCTATTGAACTTGTCTTCTATAGCATTTAATTAGCACTGTAATTAGTAGGATCGTAAACAGCAGGATGAGGCCAGCCTGCAATACTGACTTCACCCAGTCTCCCATATCCCATCCGACTAAAGTCTTTGATTCAGACCATTGTGAATAAATCCCAGAGAGAGACCAGCAGCTTTTAATTCAGACAATTAAAGTTTGTTATTTAATATGATCTTATATAAAGAAGTTTGGAATGAATTTCTGACTTTAATGTCATTGCCCATAATAATTGAGCAATGGATATTTCATAAAGAAAACTTCATACCCAGTGGAGAGTTATTCCATCGCACATTATCCCTGACTTAGAGTACCGGTCACTCTGGTTTTGAATTTCTTGTTACCCAGATTGGAATCACCATCTCCAAGATTTGATTAAGGCCACAGAGACAATATCACTTAAAAGCTGCAGACTACATTGCCATACATGGCATAAATTAAGGCTGAAATTTGGGAGAAGCCTATGAATTTGTTGCATCATCTGTACAAGAATAAGAGGGAGAAAACCATGTTAGGGAGATGCTGTTGATGACATCAGCAAGCAGGATAGTTTATTACCAGCCGTGTTCACATGACATTTTCCATTTCTTATAGTAGGTTTGATCAACAACTTTATTCCAGTTGACCTAATTTCATTCTACCCAAAGAATGGGTCCTTTCAGGTCATCCATATCAGTGTTTTTGACTAATCATCAACCATGACTTATTTCCATTTTTAGCTATATGGAGGTTCTCCTTTAATTTGTTAGTCTGTGATCTTCTAAATGGCAAATCATACAAATTATTAACAGTAGTCCAAGGGCATGTAAATTATAAAAGTGAGCATTGTACTGACTTACCCATACCAAGTTGGTCTTCTAGGGTTGTCAGTGGGACTGGATGTCTGCTGTTGTTCAGAAAATACCATTAGGATTCAACTCAGCCAAAGTGAACCAGGCAGTTACTGAACGATGCCTTTGAGAGCCTAATAGACCAGTAGCTTTGTTCTAAGTGATGGATTAGGGGATGATTCCCTGAAGGGAGTAGCTTCCTTTTTTTTCCTTTTTTAAAAATTTGTTTTCTTTATAACTGAAATGATGTTAGTACTCGACTAGCTGCACCCTTGAGTTTACCATTTTCATTTTGCCAGCAGGGCTATTGAGTACTTCCTATCTCATTAAGTAGACCGCCTGAAAATGAATATGTTAAGTGTTCATTTTCTAAAAGAGCTCAGTTGCTGGATGCTATTATTTGAATATATTCTCCAAATTCATGTATTTGAAACTTAATCCCCCCAAATCGTATGTTAATGGTATTTGAGAGATGGGACATTTATGTGGTAATTGGGTCATGAGAAGAGCCCTCATGAATAGATTAAGCTATGCATATATTAAAAAATTAATGGATTAGTGGGCTAACAGAGAGTGTCTTTGTTATAAAAATGATCTTTCTGGCTTCCTTGCTCTGTCTTGGCATGTGATGTATGACATCATATTATGATGTAGCAAGAAGGCAAGGCCTAGATGCTAGCATTATTATGTTAGACTTCCCAGTGTCCAGAACTGTAAGCTAAATGAGCTTCTATTTATAAATTATCTAATCTTTGGTATTTGGTTATAGGAACTGACTAAGACCCAGTTTAATATCAAGTTCTTTTTGAAGGGTATACTTCGTCGTTCCATCATGAAAGTTATGCTATTGTAATTGAGTAATCACCTAAGTGCAACAGTTCCTAAACATAAACATTTTCTGACACTTAGGGCCTTGGGAGGTAGAAACATATAATACATCAGTTATTTTTATATGGGGGCCATTACCATGACACCACAATGATAAGCTCAGAGGGTTTCACAGAGCACTTCATTGCCTGTGTCCTCTGAGAGGTACCAAACCTCATCAGTTGAATTCAGTGTGGATTCTCTCTATGGACCAAGTACATTAGTAACATGCATTGCTATGTCTTAACACAGCCATACTAGTTTGAATCTCATTCTCATCATATCAGACAGATGTGTATGCTTTCAGACCCTGGAGATGTGGAGGCCATGGGTCCAGCCCAGTTATTTTTCTCCTTTTTGCATCTAGGGTCAGATTAGAGGGGAAAGGAGAAATCAGGTAGTATAGAGGGAGATATAGCTTCATGTCAGTCAATAGGACACATTTATGATTGCTTTCAAATAGGTGCCCACTTGGAGTTTAACCATACGAACTTAATGCTGGTGTCCACCCTAAGACCTAGATAAGGTAACAAGATCATTACTACTGACACTACTCTTTCAGATTTGGGGACTCCACCGATTAGCAACCACACCCACATTGTGCTTCTACAAATGTACTGTCCTCTTTTCATGATAGCATATTCCTTTCCTACCCTGAAATGAAGGAGAATGAATGAATAACTAAGGTTCAAAGTACCATTTTTATAGCTTGTATAAATCCTATATTTCTTCTCTTATCTTAATTTGTGGGCAAGACAGGGAGCATTTTTATTTTCTCTACCCCATCCTGCTGCCCAGCAATTGAGAAGGGACACTGTCTCCAAGATCCCAAGGAAATTTTTCATATTCCCAAATCTATTCTCTGGGTCCCTTTATTTTCCTCCTATAGACAGCTGTATTTTTATTATCATCCTTTCTTTCACCAAAACTGTCAGATGTGGGACATGATTTTACTATAGAAGCTAGTAAGTTAGCTAGTTACTGTTTCACGGTTGCTGACAGAAAACATGAGACTCTTGCTCAAAGACAAAAGATGATTTTAGCCCTTGTATGATAAGCAGTATGAGCATTGGGGTGTTGGTATTAGTTACCCTTATACCCAAATCCTATGGTGCAGAGGTTGCTAGGTATGAGTGCATTTCTACTACAACTGAGGAATTCTGAGCTTAGGGAGTTTACCACTTTTATAACAAGCAGTAAACAACCCCGTTCTTTGTCTATTGAGAGATGTTGTTTCACCTGTCATCTACAAAAGCAGTCCAGAGAAAAAGGTGGTCAGACCTTGGAAGTCTTGGTACACCCAATACGATATGTAGAATGGAAAAGTCCTTCAGAATCCTGGTATCCCACAGGTCCTTTAGCTTCCTGTTGACTCTGTCAGAGGATGATACGCAGTGTGTTATTTTTAAACTGCCCAAACTGCGGTTGTGCCAATGGTTGAAACAAAACAGCAAAGCTTATTAGAGTTCTGGTCTTTGAAGTTTTGGAATAATAGATATTTTTAAAGTGAGAGGAAATTCAGGGTATGGAAGAGAAAGGATAATATATTTCATATTTCATTTAATGTTTTATCAATATTTGGAATCAATATTAGGAAAGATCTGTTGGGCTGTTCTGAAGGTATCAGTTCTTCTGCTCATATCCAGATTATTGAAAATATATAAAATTATCTTATGCTTTGGTTTGAGTTTTAGTAATATTTATATAATTTTTATTTTATATTAACTTTTTAAATAATTAGAACAAATATATGATTTTACTCTTATTATTTTTCCTTGTTGACTCTTCTTATTTTATTTGCTGGTTTTAACTGGGGCATTAAATCTGTAATTTTCTAGTAGAGATAGCTTTTCACATTGTTTCAAAATTTTTTACTGTTAACATTTATTGAATTAGTTATTTTGGTACTGTATATCAAACTCAGGACTTTGTGCTTGTGAGGCAGGCATGGTGCCACTGACCTAAATCCCTGGCTCATGTCAACATTTTATTTATTTATTTATTTATTTATTTATTTATTTATTTATTTATTTACTGGGGTGCCAGGGATCGAACTAGGGTCCTTGAGCTTGTGAGGCAGGTACTAGGCATTGAGCTAAATCCCCAGCAACATTTATTTTGTTTTCTTGTGGTACAGCTAGACTGCATCACTAGGGGTGTAAAATTGTGAATAAAGTAACAATTTATTTCATATTTAAAAAAATATATTTAAAATGTACTTGTTTTGGTGTTTGTCTTACTGGAGCCATAATTAAATTTTGAAAATTAACTTGATGATTTCATTGGGATTTTTTTCCTCTTCAGAAAGAGCGTGTCTTCAAAATATAGTGATATTGTTTCTTTGATATGGAAGTAAAATACAATGTGATATTCTCAAAATAATCCAAAGGTAACAAAGTAGCTCTTTTTGCTTTAGTTCTTAATGTTGAAAATCCTTCTAAGAGTATATATCCTTTCTCTTGCCATGGGAAATGCAGACTTGGTAAAATCATATGTTACTTTGAGAGTACTTTTTATTTTCTCAGACTCATCAAATATTAATAAACAATATTACAAGTATAAAACATAAAAGTAAGTTAACTGGAATGCCTTAATGTTCCATACTTTAATTTGAAAACTTTTAGATTTATCTTAATAAATAATATTTACATCTTGTGTATCCTAAACACAAAAAGATTAGATATATTTCCTAGTGTATGCATAAAAGGATTTTCTTGATTTTTCTCCCAGTAGACAGTATATGTAAGTTGAAAGGAAAAACTCTTCAAGTGTGACACACTTTTTATATGGCTGAAGTTTATCTTAGAATATAATGAGGCTTTTTATGAATATATAGATTTTTTTAAGGAGTGGTTTTTGAGATTGGAAAAAAATCTCTGAAAATTTTGATCCAAGGATAAAATCACCTGAATTATTTGTTCTTTCTTTGTGGTAGCAAAATAAGAGAAATTTTGTCAGTCGACTATGATCAATATCATCAGTGACTACTATAACATTTAGCTATTACTATGTTTTTAAGAATTGGTCATTAATCTTTCTTTATATTTTTATATTTCTGATGAGTTTCCTCTATTTTTGCAAATAGGATGGAAAATGAAATGGATAAAAATAAAGGCTGATGTTTATTGAATGCTAATATTGGGCTTTATATTTTGAGTACTGTACCTGATTTATGCCACTTAATCTTCACAATCTCCTCTGACACTATTATAGTCCTTGAGTTACCCTAGAGGAAACTGAATCTTGGAGAGGTCTGATGGCTGGTCCAGGGATGCAATGAGGAACAGGCTGAATGAGAGCATGAGCCTAGGCAGTGTGGCCTCAGATCTTGCACACTCGGACATATCCTCCTGCCCATATTTTGTGCTTACCTTCTCTTATTTCCCCTGTGTTCTTACCAGGTCTCTTCTTTCCTAAAAAAAAGCCTCTCCCTTGCCTCTTGAATTAGTTTAGAGGCTAAAAAAGCAGATGAAGCTAAAAAGTTTTTTTGACTTATAACAATTTCCTCCAGAATTATCTTGTTGAAAGTAAATAGTCCATCTGGCTTCATCTTTTCACAGAGCAAAACTCCTGAGTGAGCTTTGTGACTGATGCTGGCTACATTCCATGCAGTGCGCCTGTTGGCCCTAAGCTAGATGAGCACAATCTGTTTCTTCTATTTCTAATAAAGGAAGAGAGTGCCTTCATTTGCCTCTTTAATTCATGGCTTCAATTTTATGTCCTTCTTTCTCACAATGGCAGCTTTCCTGCTGTTATTTTTTTTTTCCCTTCGACATTCAGGTAAATTTGAAATTATATAATAAATGCTTTTCAGTACAAAGATACTACAATGATAAAACATTAAAACTTGCATTTTAAAACGATGCAAGAGGATGTTAGCTGTGTGACTCCTATTGATTAGTAGGTGCTGGAGGGGACGATAGAGGAAGCTGTCCCTGTTGCTTGCTCTCTTGTTCTCTGAATAAATAGGAGTGTTTAGCCTTCTGTGCCAGAGTCCACAGGAGTCAGACAGTCAACCTCTACACAGTCTGAGAGTTTACTTCTAAGTACCTTAATTTGGCTCCTGAGTTTACTTCTAAGAAACAGCAGGGACTATCTCTCTAGCCCCAATAATTACTTTCCTACAGGGCTGACTGAGGATAACAGAATGGAGATTTAAAAATTGAACCTAAATTCTCCCTGGCCAAGAATATCATTTGATTCTTTCAGTGTCACAGAACAAATAAGAATATTGTAAACCTCTTAAGGTAATAAATGAATTATTTTAATTTTCTTGTGGAACCATCTTTTGTGAAGCCATCAGGAAGTGTTTGATGCTGTCTTTCTATGACTCACAACTCTTCTCCACATCTTATTATTTTGATGAAAGAGATCCTAAAAACCAGTTCCTTGTCTAATATTGCTCACTAGAATATCCATTCAGAAATAGGCTTATATGGATTTTATGTTTTATCTTCTTAAAGAGTTCTACCAAGGTCCACTTCATTAGGATTACATATCTGATCAAAAGAACTGCATTTCAGGTCCAGAATGTGTGGACTCGCCTTGCCATATTAAATCTACATTTGTGAAATTACAAGTGCAAATTATATCATTATAAAGCTATTTCTGAAAACAATATTCCAATAAAGCAAAGGGATCTTACTGGAATTCTTTGAGGGGTAAGAAAGGGAGGGGATAGTCTAAGAAAGGTCTGTTTCCTCAACTCTTGCTCTTCACTTCAACTATTTCCAGTGTACCACTTCAAGCAACCTACTCTTATCTGTCTGGCATGAGGGCTGATGTAAAGGGCTTCTATCACATACATTTTCTTTGTGTGTGTGTGTGTGTGTGTGTGTGTTTGGTTTTTTGCGACAGGGTCTCATGTAGTTGAGACTGACCTGGAACTCATTATGTAGCCCAGGCTGGTCTTGAACTCACAGTGATCCTCTTGCCTCAGCCTCCTGAGTGCTGGGATTACAGGCATGTTCCACCACACCCAGCTATCACGTACATTTTGTAAAAAGCAGGAAGAGCCAATTTTGAGTACTTATCACTCACGTTTCCCATTTTAACATTTAAAAGCTTTTTTTGTATGTAAGGGGTAGCAAGTGTAAAAAACTCTAAAGCAAAGGAACATGGCCTACAAATAATATGTAAGGCACATTTTTACTTTTGAGAAGTTACATTTCTCAATATATCTTCTTTCAATATATACATCTACACAGTAGGCAAATACCGTATAGTAAGATTGATTTGATTTAAAAGTGATTAAAGAGAGAACTATATTTTGGAAATTTTTTATAATATAAATCATCTTGGAGTACCTGCTCTGTGCTAAATCTGACAAGGCCCATTTATATATATAATAACTTAACAGTTTTCAACTAATAGTTCTCATCGTCCTTAATTTACAGATGAGTAAATGAAGGCTCGTTTGTTTTTTCCTACCTAGAACACATTTTTATTTATTAAAATATTTACAAAATATTGAAACATTAAATTTCATAGCTGATTATACTTTAAGGAATCGTGTTTAAACAGCATGTTTGGAAATCAATACATTTCCGCTAAAATTTTTTTAAGGTATTAGGTTAGCAAAATGTTCTAATGAAGTTGGACATGTAGTTTAAATATGACAAAAAGCTACAGAATGGGCTGAGACATTCATCTGTCTAGTTATTTCACAGGAAACTCAAAATAGAAGACTGGAGCCAAGAAGTTGGCTGTTGATGATTTGATTTAATTTCTGATGCTTAATCTTCTAAGAAATTTTGGTCATGAAGCGATAGGACTTATATGGGGAGGGATTGTTGATGCAAGGCCTTGGCTTCTTGGGAAGGCAGAGGCAGTTTGTTTACTCAGAGTACCACACTCCTGTGGTCGACTTTCTGGTTACCACTTCCTGTAGAGCCTTGTGCCTGATGACGTAGACCCTCCTGGCCCAGGTGAGTGGCACTTCTGAGGACTGTCATTGTCCTTACACTTTGCTCTCGCTGTTTTACTCTTAGACATTCTGAGGGTACCAGGTCAAGAATGTATTGTAGGCCCCAAATTTATCCATCTCCTACCCTGTCCCATTTCTCAGATAAGGTCCTTAATTATGAAACAAATTCCCTTTCCTCCAGCACTAGATCAAGTAAGGCTTCAACTGTGTGGTGCCACAGTGGTTCTAGCACCTGGGAGTATGCTGACATTTAGTTGATTCTTGAAAATGTTGAACTGATGAAAGAATAACTAAACACAATTGAATAACTCCACATTTTTCTCACATCTAAAACAATGTCAATCCTGTAAAGATAAGGCAAAAAAATATTTGCTACCCATGGTGTGTGTAGACTGTATTCCATACATCATAGTTCAGAGTGGGGCTCTAACTACTGCCATCTATGTGACTGTGGGCTAGGATCTTTCAGAAGTTCACCCTCCTCATCTGCAAAGTGGGGTAATGTTATCTACTTCTTAGGAGGTCATCAGGATTAAATATGAAAACCTGACATATAGTTAAGCTAGACAGTTGTTAAATATGTGAAAGACATGGAAAAAAAACCAGAGTAGATTACAGTCGACTTGTATTACGTCTCATCTGCATAGCTCTACTACTGAGAATGTTCGTTTTTTTCTTTTTTTTAATATTTGAGATATAAATTGTTTTTGTTTTACCCATGAATTTAAAATGTAATTGAACAATATAGTTATAAGTTAAATATGAATAGAGACAAGGAATGAATATAAAAGGTTTAAGCCCAACTTAGTAAAGATAACAGTTTTGTAATATAAGTCTTTTACATGTGTTAAAGGTTTTCTATCTAACACCTTTCATTTATTTATTTCATTGTATTATATCTGCCTTTGTGAGAGTCCTCAAATGTAAGGGTCAGAAATATACGCTCTGTATTTCCTTTTAAATCCAAACACTTAAGTTTTACTTTTTTTAAGTACTAGGTAGGCTATTACTAAAGGTGTTTTGCTACAGCTGTATGGAAAGATTGAATGTGTCTTAGTAGAAAAATAAATTGTAAAGTAAGACTTTCCTAATACTCAGCATCTAGAATGCTACAGAAACCTACAATAAAATCTTAGGTTAAATATTAAGTGAAAGTTGGTTCATTTAATTTTTGCCTAAATGATTTTAAAACTTAGTCTGCCTTTATGGTTAAATCAATGCCCTTAGATATCAATCAACCGTGTGCTTACAGTGGAGCCTTTCTCTGACACTGATTCATTAGGAAAGCTCATTTAAGGAGTTAAACATCTCTCACTTGTCAACACTGAGGTAATTATGCACTATTAATTCTCATGTCATTTCAAAAAGTGCTATTTTAAAACTATTCATTTCATCAGTCCTGAGAGCTGGGAAAAGGTAGACAGCCTGCTGTAAGCCAATTTAAGATGTGATTACATTGCTTTAGTCCTGCAATGCATGAATCAAGAAGTTGACTTAATACAGCTTTTGAAATGTTTCTTACCTCATTTTAAGAGATGAATATGATTAGGCAACCTTGAGAGGACAAAGGAGTTGATGTAGAAGAAAGGAGCTTTAATTTATTCTGCCATTTGCAGAATTAAGGTGGTAGGTGGGGAGGGCTGAGGAAGAAAATCCGGAAATGGTAGTTTTCTTTGTTTTTATCTAAATGAAGCTCTGTGTGTATCTACTTTCTGCATATTATTAGCAGGAAGTTAGAGTTATTTAAACTTCCTTACATGATCATCAGTGAAGAAATTGCAATATGATTTCTTTTTTCAAAGTGAAATTTTGTTGCTTAACTATTGAAAATTGCTTTCTAAGGAACATTTTTAAATAAACTAGAGACTCAGTATTATAAGAGATATTTGGAAACACTTGAAGTTCATTAATAATGCAGGTTTTGCATTATATTGTGTGTGTATGTATGTATATATATATATATATTGGTACTGAGGATCAAATGCGGGACCTTGCACTTGCAAAGTAGGCAGCGGCACCACTGAGCTAAATCCCTGGCCCTACCTAAATATTAATGGATAAAATTTTTGTTCCTAACACTATTTTTCTTAATTTGGTGACCTTTGTGGGACAATTGCCAAAATATTTTTTTTACCTCATGTTCTAAGGACACACCAGTTTACAGGTGGTTTTTAGTTCCACAAAGTCATTATATTATAGTTTATAGAGTTAAAATTGGTTTGATTTTATTTTTAAGTGCATCATTCAATAGATGATACATAAAATTAATTTATTTATTGGTAAAAATATTCCCTACAAATCTTCCTGAGTGCCATTGGTTTTATTTTGATGGATTTGTACATGCGTGTTTCTGTCCGGAAGTGGAGAAGTTTTGTTTGTTTGTTTGTTTTTTTGGTACCGGGAGTTGAACTCAGTTCCTTGCACTTGCAAGGCAGGCCACCAAACTGCTGAGCTAAACCCCCGGCCTGGAAGTGGAGAAGTTTTGAAGTTATGCTTTGGTTAACCCTAAAAGTTCAATGATGATGACCTTATCAATAATTCAGTTCAGTTGCACATGACCTAAAAAAAATACTTGCCCATTCATTGTCTTGATTTCACAGGCTTTTGCTACATTAAGCCCTAAGTAATTTTAGTGGCCCAACTGGTGTGTAGAAGTTTCATATGTTGATTGTTGTCATCACACTTAAAATGATTAATAGTTTATGAAAGTTACTGTTGTGATAGTGTTCATTCCAGTACTGACCACTAAGCCATTTAAAAAAATTCATGTCAAATTATCAAATTGCTTTCAAATTACTTTAACTGTTTACTTGCAATTCTGACAATTTTGATGTCCATTTCTATCCTAAATTCGTCGTGTACAGTAGTTAAGTGAAGATTATGATGTAAGATATTTTGTAGTCCCTTACTATAATGGAGTTATCTCATTTGAGAACTGCATTTTATGGCAAATGGATAATTATTTTTATTTATTAAAAAATGATCATGTTAGGGCTGGGGATTTAGCTCAGTAGTTCTGGAGCCTGTCTTACAAGCATTAGGACTGGAGTTCAATCCCCGGTACCAAAAATAAAATTAAAAAATGATCGTGTTGGATTTTTTTTTAATATTTGATAATAAAAAAAATCACACTTCATAAGTTTAACTTTTATCTTCATTGATATTAGCCCTTTGATTTTAATGGTCATTATCACAGATTCCCTTATTCAACAAAGTTTTCTTGATCTCTGAGGTAAATCAGAAACTAGAACTGAGTACTATATTTATAAACAAAAAGAATTTTAGACACAGCTTTTGCTGTATGGGAGCTGTTTTCATTTCTATAAAGATAATTGTTAGCAAAGTAAAAAAGCTACTACAGATCAGAATGGTTGCTTACTGCCAAAAGTATGAGCCTTATATTGGACCTTGAAGGCTGTATAGCTATTTTAAATGGGCTAAAATGTAAAGAACAGGAATGAAGGTTATGTGGTGGTATAAACATCTAATTTTGTGAGATGGCTAGCATGTGGGTTATTTTGAAGTAGAGCTTTATAAAGAATCAAATTAGGGATTTAAAAAGACTGGGCAGAATACAAGAAGGAATGATAACACTTAATATTTACTAGTTATTGATGTTTTCTTGGATTATGAGAATTATATACTAATTCTTTATGAATATTCCTATAGTTTGACATTGTGATCTCAATTTTGCAATCATGGAAGCAAGATCTTAGAGTCTTTCTAAAGGCCAGCAAACTCTTAAGAACTTGGTAGAACTATGGTATGAGTGTTCATGTCTGTGTAGGATAGAAGTCTCTAATGTAGCACCTTTCCTGTTCTATAAACAGTAAGTTTCAGAGGGGTTGATTTGCTTTTCATGTGGATTGCACATGTTCAGAACAATTTCTCATTTCCTTTTCTTCTTTCCTAATTACTTGCTTCCAAATTATTTTTCTTAATAGCTTTAGTCACTCAGAATTAAAAATATTGGAGTCATTTTTTACTCTTAATTTTATTTAATATATAATGTTTGAAAAAATATAAGAAGAAATGAGCATAGATCATATATTAAAGCCCTTGTTCTTAATTATCTGTTACTATGGTAAGCCTAACTTGGTGATCTCTGATGAGCTATATGTACTGTTCATACTCCACAACTTACTAGATTTTATCTCTTCAGGGATTTAGCGTAACATCTAGGAGGAAGTAATCTAGTTATCTAATTTTAGCTTTATATATTGTGTCATAACTTGGTAGGTTTTCTTACATCCCTTTTTCAATCCTATGTGTCAGCATTCAATTATATGATGCTTTGGATTAATTTTTCCTTATTAGTCTTTTTTCTCTCCAAAAATTTATAGAAAGGCAAGGATGATTTCAAAGGCAAGAATGATTTTATATACTTCCTCAATAATGTTCCCAAACATATTGATAAGTAACTTAGCCCTGATTTTGTTTTCATAACTGTATGTATAATCAGTACTAGTCTTTATCTAAATCATGAGTCATTCATCCCAATAGTTAATGTTTTCAAAATGATTAACAAAAATGATTTTAATAGAAAATAAAGAGCTCTTCAAAAAATGTTGAAGTACTATTGTTTCAATGAACTCTATCTTTGGGCTTGGTTTTATAAGTATTATTTTCTGATCAAGAAGCCATTTATAATAATAGTCCAGATTCTAGAAGTGACTCAGGGCTTAGTTAGCTAAATCACCCAGAATTTAAGGGATTATTTCTAGGAATTTGAGAACTTTAGAATATGCTGAAATTCATGATTTTCTTCAAGAAAATAGCTGTACAACTTAGAGATATTTCAAAAAACACTAATTGAGAATGGCTGCTATGAAGAAATCACACCCTTCTACATTGTTGGTGGGAGTGCAGACTAGTGCAACCACTATGGAAATCAATATGGAAATACCTCAAAGAGCTGGGACTAGAAGTTCCATTTGACCCAGCCATCCCTCTGCTGGGTATCTTTCCAAAAGAAAAGAATCATATGACAATGATATATGCACACCCATGTTTATAGTGGTACAGTTTGTAATAGCTAAAACTTGGAAACAGCCCAGTTGCCCATCAATTGGAGACTGGATAAAGAAGATGTGGTTTTTCTATAAAATGGAATACTACTCAGCCATAAAGAATGAGAAATTAGATTCATTCAAAGGACAATGGATACATATTGAGGATATACTCCTAAGTGAAATAAGTCATCCATGTGTACGTACCGAATAGTTTCTCTGGTGTGAATAAACTATAATAGTACATAAGATCCTAATGATATAATGGACAATGTGAAATAGGATGCATATTGAGGATATACTCCTAAGTGAAATAAGTAAGTCACATATGTGTAAATACCGAATAGTTTCTCTGGTATGAAAAACTATAATAGTACATAAGATCCTAATAACATAATTGACAATGTGTAATAGGAAGAAAAGGGCTAAATAAAGGTGCAGGGAAAGTGGGAAGGGTAGAGATAAGGTAATAAGGGAAAGGAAAAAAATAGGAGAAAATGAAAAATGGAAATAATGTGTTTATAAATGGGGAGGGGAGGAGGGGGTGAAGGGAGGGCAGGGGTATGGGGAAAAATGAGAACTGAGACCTTTCATGTAAAGGTACAAGATCCCAATAATGAATGTAACTGTACTGTATACCTAAAATGTACCAATAAACTCAATGAGGGGGAAAAAAAACCACTAATTGAAGGTCCTGAAGTGTGAAGAGAAACAAAAACCTGGCAGGGTATGCATACTAGCGTTGAGGAGAAGAGATATGGAACTATAAAAATAAAATATCTGTGTACAAGAAAGTACCTGTTGCCTAGCCATAGGGGCAAAACTGAGTCTTTCTGGCTAGTGGAAGCACAACAGTGGAACCATTGGACATTGGGAGCCATGACTCTTAGCATTCAGCCCTGGTGCTCATACACATGTGCAGGTACCATAGAATTACAAGCAGAAAGACAAAGAGAGAATGTAAAGGCTCTGTGGAAATTGTAGCAAGCCAGCCTGTTCCTTATAAAGGATTTCCTCCACAGCCCACTCTGTGACTTATGCTTAAATTTCATTAAGAAGAACTGTATCACAGTCATTGAGTGAAGTTGGGAAATGTGCTTTGTTTAAATTTGGGCATATTACTATCCTTAATAATGTCAGAGTTCTATCAGCAAGGAGAAAGGGAAAAGAAGTATTGATTGACTCTGCAACCAGCAAAATCTGACAGTAAATATGGATGCCTTGTATGTGCTGATCCTCTTTTAGAACCTATTGCCCTAACTGCTGAGACTTTCAATCAGGAAGGAAAAACATTACTTACATATTCACACAGACATTTATATACCTTGTGTAGGACTAAATATGTTAGGTTTGCAAAGAATCTCCTATGGTTGACATTTAAAAGGGAAATAACTGAGGCAGCTTAATGTGGCATATGTTGCACCATTTCTGTGTTTTTCATGGCTCATGAAGTATTGCTATGACTTCACTTCTTCCACTCTGCAGTCTTACTCAAACTATGACTTAAGAATATTTCCTATCCAGTTGAGCTTAATAAGAAATAAGGTGGTACCTTGGAAATTTTGGTTTTAATAAGCATTCCTTCTCTAAGAAATCATATTTTCAATTCGTTGATAACCTAAAAATGTTTAATTTTATAAAAATAGATTATATAAACTTATTTAATAGCTTTAAAATTCTTTAAAAATAGAATCCCTACTATTTTTCAAACAGATGATTACCAACTTTGACTGTCAGCTATGTTGAAGACCATGTACACATGTGTCTTTTAGCCTGTGGCCTCCAAGAAGACAGATGTTGTGTCTTTTTTATGGCAGTACCTGGAATACCCACCAATCTTAGGTTTTGATTCCCACCATGGTAATCACTCAACTTTGGTTACCTAAAACTTGTACTTGCCTAGCAGCAGTATGCTCAATTCTAAAAAGATTAATATACAGATCTGGCAGAGGGAGGAAATTAATGTAGAAACCCAGTTAGTTGCAAGTAGCTTTGATTATTTATCAGTTCCTAAGGAGACAGTTGGAGAAGAGTGGACTTCCTGGGATGAAGATGCCCCCTCAAATGTAAACATTGAAGGAAGGAATAGAAATGTGGATGCACAACAAAATGCTCTGGAACAACTATAACTTGACTCTTTTAAAGACAACACCAACTATATGGAAAACTCAGAAAATTGTTATTAAGAAGAGAGAGTCATTAACTTTTGGCATCCCAGGTTTCTTCAGTAGATTAGTAGCTACACAACATATACTTTTTATTTATCAGTCTTCTGAATTAGGTGTTTGGGTACCTGGCAAGAAAATACCAATGTATGAGAAGAAGATGCAGACTGGAAAGCAGAATTTCTGAGGCAACAGAAAATAACAGAGAAAAGAGAGCAGCAAAACAACCATGGAAGAAAATGGAAATGGAAGAACAGAGGCTAATGAAGAAAGTACAAAACAAAATCAGTTTGAAACTTTCGTAACAAGTTATCTTCAAATATCACAGTACCAGTAGGAGAAATCTGAGCTTCACAATCCATACAAGATTTGTATAGATTTAAGATTATTTTCAGGATACAAACACATTACTTGATTTTAATGCATTTATCAGGCCATCTGGGACACCAGGATTCTCCCAAAATACCTTAAACTCTTAGAGATTAAGATTCAAAGGAACAAAAAAGACTCCTGAGAAGTTATTTTCCTCAACATGCATCAAATATAAGACAATTATTTGCTACAGTATACCAGTAACTCCTCTGAATCTAGTGCTTCTAACTAAATAAGTAGATATAAATAATTTTAAAGGAGAAAAGAACTCTGCTGTATTTCTTTTTTCCAATGTGCATAATTATGAAGTGAATCGTTTTAATATCCTTTTGTTTCCATGTCACCTAACCTAAATCAAACAAATTGTAGTTAGAGCTTTAACTTTCTTATTTTTGTTGTCAGAGCTGGTTACTATAAATTTAATCTAATTTGAACGGGTATTGTTTATGTTTGATACATTAAAGAATTTGATAATTTGGGTTTTCAAGAAAATGATACTACGTGCCATACTATTATTTATAATAAATATTTTGTAAATCTTTTTCTTTTGGGTGGTGTTATAATGGTATGCATATTTGTTATTTATATTGCATGCATTAACATTGAAAATCAGCTGAAATTATAAAAAAAAGCAGAGACAGTTGAAGAGGAACAGCAACACTCAAGGCCACACACTGAGAGGTCCAACAGGAGACTTTGTTCAGGAGACTTTATTCAGGAGAGCAGATCAGAGAGAGAGAAGAGGAGAGAGAATAAAGAAAGGATGGTCCTTTTATTAGTTTTGGGCTGAGCTATTGCATATCTGTGAGCAGGCAGGCTACTTTTAACCTATCTCAGGCCAGGTTGCCTTCTATGGGTTTAGCTTTGCAGAAGCTTAACCTTCACTTCTCGAAGCTATTGCGGCCTTGGGAGAAGGAAATGGAAGGAAACTAAAGATAAGAGTGTGATGTCATTTTAAGAACATGAAGAACCCGGAAAATAAAACCTGTGATGGCAGCGTCAGGTCTCCAACAAGAGTAACATTTGTTAAATATTTTGTGCCAGCCACTGTGTAGTTAGGTACTCATTTGATTTTCAGAGCAGTCATATATTCTTTTGCTCTCATTGTATAATTAGTGAATCTTAATCTCAGAGAGGTCAAAACTGCACCAAGATTAGCACTTAATATGAGTTTAGCCAAGATTTGGATTCTAACTCCAAATTATAGATAATTCTGATTTTTTTTTGAGGGCAATAGGGTCTTGCTATGAAGTTCAGGCTGGCCTTGAACTCACTATGTAGTCTAGATTGGCCTGATCCTCCAGCTTCAGCTTCCCAAGTGCTAGAATTATAGGTGTATGCCACTACACCTAGAAAATTTACCATATTTTATTATCAGTAATTTTTATATTCTTATATATTACTTAAAACTTCTTTATATTGCATACATATAACATATAATGTATATTTTCAACCCAGGAAAAATTATATATTATCTATATCAGATTCAGAAACATTTTCCTAAGTTACAAAAGACTATTGAGGAGGCTCTTAAAACTAAACTTTTACTTTATTCTACTTAAATGTATGTACAGTGTGTCAAGATACTAAAAAATCTATTTCTACTGGTCAGAAATTATATTGAAGAGTACATTTTTAACAGTTCTAAGAAAAACATCTAACTGAATTGGTAGAACAATGAATGATAAAAATACACTGTATAAGAAAATATATTGAATGATTTTGTAATCTTAACTTTGCAAAGAAAGTCACACCTTGGAATTTTTGAGTGGTGCTATAAATTTAGTTCTATTTCTATGGCAATAATATGATGTTTAATGTAATTCTAAAGTTTTGCAATTTTAGAGTTTTTAAATGATAGTTGGCATTAGAGAGAGCAACCAATCTTGAGATTGTATTTATCTTAGATTATCAAATAATGCTTGTTATAACTTCAATTTCTGTGACCGAGAAATATTCATGCACTAATTTTCTGAGTTAAAAATTTTCTTTTTGTTTTTGCCCTTGCTTACATGGGCATATACAAGCTGAATGTCTCGGAGAATACAGTACTTTCAGGAAATGACATGAAGTATTGATGTGCTTTATTCTTATTCTCTCAAGCAGAACAGCCATAAAATATGTTCAATTTCTTCTCATTTTTATCTGCAGATTACACTGACTTGTAGTGCAGGTGACAGGTGTGGACATGATAGGAACTTATTGACATTTACTAGGGTTTGACTTCAAAGCTTTAGAGATGTGAAGTCTACGGATAAATTCACCTAGAGCTTTTTTTTCCACATAATTACTGGGATGCTAAAATTTGTTACTTACAAACATGAGTGTAGATTTGATGTAGGAGACCGGTCACATAATTCTTTTTTTTAATTAATTTTATTGATAGATTTAAAGTATATAGTATAATGGCATTCATCATTGGAAATTTGCACCTTTACATAATCCATTTTGATTATTTTTCCCCTTCCCCTGCCCTCCCTTCAATCCTTCCACCCTGTCTACAAAGACTTTGTTTCCATTTTTTCTTTTTTCTCATATTAATTCCATTCCCTTCTTTCTTTTCCCCTACCCCTCCCATTTCCCCTTGTCCTTTGCACCTTTTCTTCCTATTTCACATTGTCTATTATACCTTTTAGTCCTTATTTACACTTTCAGTTTCTCACATTCCAGAAACTATTTGGTGTTTACATGTGTGTCATTTATTTCACTGAAGAGTATCACCTCAATGTGCAACCATTTAGCTATAAATGTCTCTAGTTCTCATTCTTTATTGCTGAGTAGTACTCCATTTTATTAAAAAAAAACACGCATTTTCTTTATCCAGTCTCCAGTTGATGGAAAATTTAGCTGTTTCCATGTTTTAGCTATTACAGACTGTGCTGCTATGAACATGGGTGCATGTATATTGCTGTGGTATGACTCTTTTAATTCTTTTGGAAGGATACTCAGCAGGGGAATAACTGGGTCAAATGCAAACTCTAGTCCTAGTTCTTTGAATTATCTCCATACTGATTTCCACAGTGGTTGCACCAGTCTATACTCCCACCAGCAGTGGAGCAGAGTTCCTCTTTCCCCACAGCTCTGCCAGCATTTGTTATTGGTTGATTTAGTGATAGCAGCCATTCTTCCTGGGGTGAAGTGGAATCTCAGTGTTGTTTTCATTTACATCTCTCAAATGACCAGTGATGTTGAACATTTTTTCATACATTTATTTGCTATTTCTACTTCTTTGTCTGAGAAATGTCTGTCAGTAGAGGTACAAGAACCCAACAATGAATGTAACTGTACTGTATCCCTAAAATGTACCAATAAACTCAAAGCTGAAAAAAAAAGAAATATTTGTCAGTTCATTTCAGATGTTCATTTTTTATTGGGTCTTTAAATGTGAGAGGTCTGATTTTTTTTAAAGTTCTTTATATATTCTAGATAGTAGACCTTTGTCTGAGGAACAGCTGGTGAGAATTTTTTCCCACATTGTGTGTTTTCTCTTCACCATTAGTTGTTTCTCTGGCTATGCAGAAGCTTTTGAATAAGAAAACATCCCACTTGATTGTGCTAGTTCATGGGCAACTGATTTTTTTTTTCATAAAATATTTTCCTACACAAATCTCTTAAAGAGTTCTTTGTAACTTCTCTTCCAGCTGGTTTAGAGTTTCTGTTTTAATATTTGGATCTTTAATCCATTTTGATTTTAGTTTAGTGCATGGTGAGAGATATTGGTCTAGTTTTAATCTTTGACAAGTTGAAACCCAGTTTTTCCAGCACCATTTATTAAAGAGGCTGTCTTTCTTGCATTGAGGGTGATTGGCTCCTTTTCAAAGGTGAGGTGGCTGAGTGTGTCTGGTGTTGTTGCTGCATCTTCTAATCTTTTCCTCTGTTTCTTTGCCAATACCATGCTGTTTTTTAATCACAGTAGCTTTGTGGTATAGTTTCAAGTTAGGGATTGTGATACCCCCTACCTTGTCTTTATTGTCTAGAATTGCTTTTTCTATTCTAGGTCTCTTCTTGCTACAGATGAATTTTTGGATTGTTTTCTCAAAGTTTGTGAAGTATGCTGCTGGGATTTCAATTGGGATTGCATTGATTCTGTATAGCCATTTTGGAAGTATGGCCATTTTCACTATGTTGATTCTTCCTACCCAGGAGCAAGGAATGTCTTTCATTTTCTGATATCCTCTACAGTCTCTTTTTTCAGAGTGCTGCAGTTTTCAGAGTAGAGGTCTTTATTTCTTTTGTTGGGTTGATTCCTAGGTATTTCAATTTTTTGGATATTATTATGAAAGGTCTTAATTGCCCCTTCCTCTCTCAGTGAGTCTGTTCTTCGTGTACAGAAAAATTGTTGATATTTGTGTGTTGACCTTGTATCCAACTATTTTACTGAATTTGGTTACTAAGTCTAGAAGACTTTTGGTGGAGTTCTTACTGTCTTCTATATAGAGTATCATGTCATCTGCAAGTAGGGACAATTTGACTTCTTTGTTTCCTATCTTTATTCCTTTTCATTCTTTCTCTCGTCTAATTGATGCCACTAATGTTTCCAAAACTATATTGAATGGGAGTGCTGATAGTTGACATCCTTGTCTTATTCCTGATTTTTGTGTGAAGGATTTCAGTTTTTGACCATTTAATGTGATACTGGCTATTGGTTTTTCATAGATGGCTTTTATCAGATTAAGGTAGAGAATGTTCCAATTTTTTGGAGGGTTTTTATCATAAATGCGTGTTGTATTTTGTGTTATTTCTCCATCAATTTTGAAAGATAGTTTTACGGGGTACATCAATCTAGGCTGCAGGTTGTTTTCCTTTAGGGCTTGAAATTTGCCACTCCATGCTTTTCTTGCCTTATTGGTTTGTGTTGAGAAGTGATTCTGTTGGGCTTTCCTTTGTATGTGATTTGCTTCTTTACTCTAATTGCTTGAAGAATTTTATTCTTCTGCTGGATTACTGGAATCTTAACTATTATATGCCTATGTATAGAGGTTTTTTTTTTTTAATTACAGCTATTTGGAGTCCTATATGCCTCACTTATCTGTATGTCAAATTCTTTTTCCCTGCCTAGGAAGTTTTCTGCCATTACTTCTGTAAACAATATTTTCATGTCATCTGTGCTATCTCCTGTTTCTTCATTGACTCCGATCAGTCTCATGTTTCTCTTTCTTTGCATTGTCCAGCAGCTCTTGGATTGATTTCTCGTGTTCCCTTACAGTTTTAAGAAATTTTTCTTTTCCTGGTCACTAATTGCAATCCTATCATCTCTATCTGAAATTCTGCGCTCACATTGGCTCATTCTGCTGCATAAACTTTCAAAGGAGTTTTTAATCTCCTGGAAATCTGTTTGCATCTGTTTTATGGATTCCACCTGTTTCCTATGTTGGGATTCCATCATGTTCCTCAGTTCCTCTATTTTTTTAATCTATTTCCACTCTACATTTATTAATCATGTCTTGTACTATGGGCACAATCCCTGATGTTATCTGAGAAATTATTTCTGATTTCATTTTTTTCCAGGTCCTCTTTTGTTGCCAGTTCAGGAAGTTCAGGTGGTTGAGTATCAAATTGTTCTACCTTGTTGGCCTTTGGGGTTGCCTTAGGTGATCTGGAAGTTTCGTTTTGAGACTTATTTATGTATCTTCTCATTTCAACAGATGCAGTCTGCTGTGCCTTTGCTGAAGTGATTTTTGCTCACCCCAGTGGTCTTCAGTTCTTAGCAAGTCACTGAGCAGCCTTTACTCTGCTGCTCACCAGTACACCAACTTGTAGGTTTAGAATGGTGGCCTTCTGGATTCCTAACCTGACCTGTTGTCTGGGCGGGTTTCTGGCTGGGGCCTGTGCCAATTGCTGGTGCCCCTATGTAGCTGTTGTTTAGGAGAGCCTTTGGCTGGGGACTGTGTACCCCACTTCTTATTGTCTGTGTAGGCTTCTGGCTAAGGTCTCTGTGTACTTACCAGTTTCAGAGCCTGCCTCGCAAACGTCTGTGAAGTTTTTTTTCCTGGCGGGCCCTTAGCTATAGCAGATTATATGGCAGGCCTCTGGCTGAAGCTAGTGTGCCTGTGCAGCTCTTTTCTAGGCAGGCCTTTGGCTTGGGCAGGTGTACCCATGCCTCTGGGGTCAGAGTGGGGCTGTGGCTTGACTTGCCTGAAGCCATGCCATTCTGGACCACACAGCTGCTCTCTGGGATCTGGGTGCACTTACCGATGATTTAATGGGCTCTCTCACAGACAACTCTTGTTGGATTGTAAGTTCAATGAGAAGTTTAGTAAGATATCAATAGAAACTGCTTTAGAACTATTTTGGAAAACATTAAGAATATAACTAAGATTAAACATTTCAAAAACTATGTCCTTAAGCAAAAATATATTCAAATTGAATTAAATAATTCATTATAAAATGCTGCTCTTTTTAGAGCATGAAATTTTGTGTAATTTTCACCTCTTCTTCAGTTAACTATAGCTACCTGTAGTCTTTCAGGAGTATAATATCCCTTTAAAAAAATTGATTTTGAATAAACTTGGGAGAAGTGGAGATGCCTGTCTGCTCATTTGCTATTGCTCATTAGAGCATTTGTGCAAATAGACTTCCTAAGGACTGCCATAAAACACATACATTGTGTATGCTATTTCTTCATATTTAGTTCTACTTCTTAAGGTTCTTGTTATGCTGGATTTCCATGATTATTATCCTTGTGAATGGCATGTACAACAAGAAAAGTGATCCTGATTAATCTACTGATTGAGGATATTGACAGAAATACCTACAGTACACTGTATTTCCTCTTCTATGTCTAAATACCAAGTTTTCCAATATTTATTTCTGTAGCTGTGCAAAGTTAACAGGCACAAATTTATTAAGTGTATTCCATAACATATGTATCACATTAAAAATGTGTAAATTGAGTTACCTGACTGATTTCTAATTTGCCTCCTTCTCCAATGGCTCTATTTCACTCACTGGGTACCTCTTCAAATAGCTTTGTAAAAGAGGCTGCACTTAAACTCTTACTATGTACAAGAATTTCAGTTGACATTCAAGATGGTGAGTTTGAATATTTTGATGAGTTTGTGTATCAGTAACAGTTTCTTGAAAGCAAAAAATGTAATTATTGGTGTTTCATATTATGGTGATAAAAATTTTGACTTTAAAGGATGAATAATTCTCCTTTTTCAAGTTAGTTTTCTTTATGAATTTAATGAACAGGTGATCATATATGGTGGTTACATTCAATAATGTCCCCATCCTCATGTCTGTTATGTCTGTTACAGACTGATCTCAATACAGCTTTCTTACTGATTATTGTCAGTCCAAATCACGTTGAGACAAATGTTAGATAATCTTGTCTTTATTGTTAAAAGTAGAGCAACAACATGCCTCTTTGTCTCTTACACCTTTTTAATAAGTATTTCGGTAGTTTACTATCTTGCTTTTACTACTGATATATTAAAAGTGTCAGATATAAGGTGATAGAAAGGAAAAGAAGAATTAGAAAAAAAAGGCAAGATGACTACTTCAGGCAGTACTTGGTGAGGTACATACATTTTAAAGGGATGAATTTGGGGTACATCTTAATCTGTTACTTGAAGAATGATAATCAGAAGTAATCTGAAAATGATATATTTGCAATTGTTTAGCCTCATTCATTTTAAGTTGATTGTATAATTGGCTTAAATTTTAGAAGTTCTTTTTTATATTTTGATACAAATTATATGAGCTTATTCTTTCTGCTGACATATGGAAACTGATTACATTTAAGGAATTCAGTGTATGTTAGGTAGAGACAGAGTATCCATGACCAAGGAATCAAATAATAAGGCTGATTGGAAATGACACATCTAAGGAGAAAAGGTAATCTGATCATTGGGGTTGCCACGACCACCTTTTGGTTCATTGATTCTAAAAGATTTACAGAAATCAGAAATCCTGGATACTCATAGTTGTAGTTTATTATAGCCAAATGATACACACTAAAATCATCAAAGGCAAAAGAAATATAAGGCAGAGTCAAGAAGAGACCAAGAGTGAGTTTCCAGGTATCCTCCAGTGTATTTGTATGAACAGTGCTTTATTTTCCTAGCTTTGATTTGTGGCAGCATATATGGAGTGTTACAAAGTTGGGCCTCAGCAATCACCGAGACTTGGTGTCCAGGGATTTTATTGGGAATTTGGCCTCCTAAAAATGTACTACCTATGTAGATAATTTAGTTGTTTATTATCTATCCCCTACCAAGCTCAAACTGATACAGTATAGTCCAGGGTCCCTGGAGAACAAAGATACTTTTCCTATTAAGTTATTTGCATAAACTTTATGGTATGCCCAAGGTCCCTTTTATTTAAGGTGAATTTGTTTTGAGACAGCTCAATACAAACAGATACATGACGATAATATTGCTATTGAAAAATCCTTTTTTTTGGTACTGGGGATCAAACTCAGGACCTTGCACTTCCAAGGCAGGCAGTGACATCACTGAGCTAAATCCCCTGCATGAAAATCCTATATTTTAGAATATGCACTTCATAACTAATGCTATTAACTATAGCATGAAAGGCATCATTCAGTGCGAAGAGTGAGGTCTCTTAATAGTTATTTTTTAACTGAACATATCAATGGAGTATAACTAGGTGTTTTTCCAAAGATCTTTTAAGTTCCAGATTTATTTTTGTTATAAAGAATTTCATTAGCAAGGAAGAAATGCAGTTGAATATCAGATTTGACATAGGAATCCTGATGGAACCAGAGGCTCTGAACATGTGCTTTTCAAGTAAGGCATGAAAATGACAGATTATAGAATCATCTTTGTCTGTTTTGACCTGCTAAACATTGAACACCCTAGCAATATCTATTAACCGCTATTACCAGGAATTTTCAGTTTTTCAGTTGTGTCCAAATTTTTTTTTTTAATGCTTGAGACTTTTCTCTGAGGTAACTGAATAAGGGTATGTAATTCACATAATGATTTTGCTGGTAGGTTTCTGTTTATTTTATATGTGGTAAATGTAAGCTGTCCTCTTCAAAATTCACTTGAGGCCTGCTAATGAATGAAAGCCACTCTTTTTCCTACATGATGCTTTTCTGTGGAGAAAAACAAAAGTACTTCTGAGTAAGGCTAATGACCATCAACCATGAGAGTATGGCTGTAAAGGCAGATTTCAGTAGCAGCTTCATCAGTCAAGCTGTGTATCTGGGCAGACTACTTAACCATTGTATGTCCATGTAGCTTCCTGTCTGTGAAAGGTACTAATGGTACCTGTTCCATAGAGTTGGTTTGATATGTGTGTTAACACATTCAAAATGCGAGACAGGCTTAGAATGGCCCCTGTAAGATGGTATTCAGTAAGTTATAGGTATTATTATTCTAGAATAGTAGAACAAGGTTATTTTTTATTGATATGCAGAAAGCTCGAACTTGGCTTACACCTTTATGTAGATTGGAGTACATTCTAAACAATATCAATGTATTTCTTTAAGTATATCTTCAATAAAACAAATGTTCTGTTTCAACCATCATGAATATCTCCTATTCAGAGGATGAAATGAATCCTATTCTGAGTCCTCATATGCTCAGAATCAAGTAGTATTCTATCATAATTTATGCTATGAATTTGAAATTGATCAACCAACATAATATATGTTGTATTGTAGTAGTTTTGGTGTCGTCTTGTTTTTTAGATCTCTTTATACAGGACACATGTTCATGGGTCAGAGGTTTAGCTAAGATCTGATATCTTACACTCAGGCTAATTCTCCTCTCCAGGCTTATAAGCTCAAACAGTTACTTAAGATGCAATTTATGAAGTATTTGCCCTAAGTATCTCCCAAGAAGTTTATATATATGATATTCCTTTTCGTGAATATCCTATGCTTTTATTAATAAAGACTTAAGGACCTTTGCTAAGTAAGAAGCTGGAACCCAAAAGTAAATGGCATATTCTTGTCAGAAAGTTTAATTTGATGAATTAATTCAATAAACAGAAAGCATGTTTATATATAATAGCACTGGATGCTTCAAGACATAACAATAAAATTATTTCAAAAGTATTTCTGTGTTAATTCAACTGACAGTAATTCTAAAATTGATTTCAAGAATCCTAACAAGCAGTGTGAGCATGGCTGGAGAAGGCTGAGCATTTTTTAAATGTTATGGAG
The DNA here is from genome assembly GCF_012274545.1 of Fukomys damarensis. Classification (NCBI taxonomy): domain Eukaryota; kingdom Metazoa; phylum Chordata; class Mammalia; order Rodentia; family Bathyergidae; genus Fukomys; species Fukomys damarensis. The sequence continues at coordinate 40,733,697 of NW_022900926.1, forward strand.
GTTGGAACTCTTTAACAGACTTTAAATGTCCATAAATTCATAAGAGGCTGCTTCTTGTTTGACTTCTGTGTTGTTTATCTGTTCATTGCTGTTAACTTCTCTCAATAAGAATGATGCCCTCTGAGTAATGCCCCTGTTGTGAACTAAGAAAGACCCATGAATTATTAATAACTACAGGATTGCAGAGCCCTTGTAGGAATGAGTGCAGTGTGCTCTCTAGGAGAATTCTGTTTACCTGATCTTGACAAATTAGAAGCATCTAAAACATACTCCAGCTTGTTAATACAAGAAGTGAGGGAAAGGTGACTTGGAAATGCATCAATATTTAGCCCTTTTGTGGAATCTCAAAAGGATAATAGGGAACAATGTTTCTTCATAAATAACTGTCTCTCCTGTCTTTGTGGTTTAATGTGGTAGGATAATGCCTTTCTGTCAAGCTAAGCTTTATGGTTCAATTTCTGCTGTACTCCTTGAGAAACAACTGTGAAAAAGTAAAAACGCAATTATAAAGATGCCTACTCTATAATCATTTAGTTCTGTTTATAGAACTTGATCCTTTTCAAGTATGTATTCTCCTATGTATTAAGCTGATAGGCAACAAGAGCAAATAAAACTCTATAGGAGTAGCAATTGTTTTATCGATAGCCTGGGTTATGTTGGAATCTTGACAAGAGCATTAAGAATTGTAACCACATTGATATGTAAAATATGTAGTGCCTTGCTACACAAGGAGATAGGTTTTAAGATCTAAATGTGTACATCTACTAAAGTGCTGTTACCATTGAAAACTTTGTTTAGGAAAGATAAAGGTAATTGTACATGTATAAGTAGATATCTAGTACAATTGATTTATTATTCATTTTGAATATTTATCTAATACTATAGGCCTTTGTTTTCATTTTTATCGAGGCATGTCATGCTAATAGTGAAATGTTTTAAGTCAAGTATAGAACTCAGAATTTTTCTGTATACATGTAGTTATGTTTTCAATATCCACATTTATATAATTTCTAAATTGTGAAGGCTTTTTCATGTAATCAGTGCAGATTTAGTATGCCTTATCTGAAATGTTTGGGACCATAAGAGTTTCATATTTTGGAGTTCTTCAGATTTTGGGATATATGCATTGACTTTACAATTGACTATCCCTAATATGAAAATATAACATCCAAAATGATCCCAAATTAAAACCTTTTGAGCCAACACTTACGAAGTTACAGATTAGGGTGTTCAACATGATCACCAAAGTCATCATTTTCTGACATTTATTGTGGTTCAGACTTCTTTTTTTTTTTTTGCTATGGGGATCTAACTCAGGTCCTTGTGATTGCGAGGCAGGTGGTAGAACCACTGAGCTAAATCCCTGGCCCCATTGTAGATTAATTTTGTCTTTTGAACTTCATATAAATGGAACTGTGCAATATGTTTTCTTTTATGTCTTTTTCTAGTCAATGTGTCTATGAAATTTATCCATCAAGCAGTACCATTTCTAATTTGGGCATTTACTTTATGGCTTGATTTTTAATTCAGGCTATTTATTCAAGTAAAATATTCTTCTGGTGGAATGAAAGTAGTTATAATAGATAGCTTGATACACAGGTATGTGTAAGAGCTTCAATAGTTGTTAGAATCACTAGCACATGTTTGTACTGCATAGCCAGCACCAAATAGTAAATGTAGTATTATTGTAAGGGTCCTCAAAACATTCCTTTTCTGTTGTTGGACTAATCCAAAAGCAGTCAGCTTTCTATTGTGTGAATTAATAAAATCTTAATATTTGTAGTTACTCCTTGTTGGAGGTTGTAAATTGCCATTCTTGTAGTCATGCTGAGAATCAAATTGCATTTGTGGGCCAGCAACACCCTTGTTAAGCTATCCCACTGGTATGATAATTAGAGACACCTGCTATGTTTTCCCTATATAAAAAGTAACACAGGTGAGAAAATTTACATACATGTCTTCAGTAACAAATTGTTATCATTTCTCAGGTTAATTTTTGTGTTTTATATAGATTGCTCATAATCAACAGTGTGCTTACTTTCTATAATTTTTAGATATATAACATCTGTAATAACATGACTATGTTAAAAGGCATGAGAATTTATGAACATTAAATTAATTTTATCTAGTTTTATCTCATGGAAGAAAGAGAAGAAAACTATTTCTCCAGAAGACTTTTAAGAATCTGTCTGTTCCCTCTCAGATGTTCTCCGAAGTAGAGCTTAGGGTCCCTTTCCATATACCTTGTAAGTCTTCCTTTCATTGTATCATATTTTATGTATTAACTTGGTTAAACAGATATATAGAACAATATCTATGTACCCCCGAATAAGGCATTTTCCTTCTACCTCCCTCCCTTTTCTTCCCTGCCTCCCCCTCTTCTTTTCTCCCTCACCCCTTCTCTCTCCCCCACCTCACTCTCTCACTCTTTCCCTCCCTCCTTTTCTCCCTCCCTTCTTTCCTTCATGTACTGAAGAATGAACCTGGGACTCTTGCTTACTAGGCAAGCACTTTACCATTGAGCAATACCCCCAGTCCTAAGGACACTTTATCAATACTGATCTTTTGTAATTTGCTGTTCTCCCAAATTTATAAGTTGAAGGAATAACTCTCAAAGTGATAGTATTTGGAGGTGGGCCTTTGGAAGATAATTATGGTAAGATGAAGCCTTAAAAGGTGAGGCTTTCATGATAGATTTAGGGACTCACACAAAAATATACCTACCAATGTGATATGAGAACAGAGAAAAGGTGGTGGTCCTTTTCAAGACAGTGGAGAACTGGGCCCCTGGTGTGTAGCTCAGAGGCACAGCACTTTCCTGGCAAGTGGGAGGTTCGATCCCTGGTAACAACAACAACAAAACAAAACAAAACAAAAAAAAAAATACAGAGGAGAGCCTTCACCCATTCCTATGTTGATATCACTGTGAGAAATATTTCTTTTGTGCAAGGCAATCAATTTATGATACAGGGTTATTATTCTTTATCCAAAATGCATGGGACTGTGTTTAACATTTCAGAGTATTTCAGATTTGGAGTACTTGCATATGATTTACTGATTAAGTATCTCTAAACCAAATATCTCAGATCCAAAGTGTTCTAAAGTTCCAATCAGCCACATGATAGCACTGGTACTCAGAGGAGAAATGCAGTTTGCCCAAAGTCCGTAGTCAGTCATTATTACTAGGGCTGATTTGAACATGGGTATGAGGATGTCTACATGTACTACATGATCAATATCAGATATAATTTATATGTTAGACATCTTTATATCATAAATATTTATGAAAATATATTGTTATATTTTAAATTTCTATTAACTATATCTTTTAGTAAAATGAATACTGATTCTCTAATATATATGTCACAGATCTGCTTGTTCATCTTTTTTTTTTTTTTTTGGTACCCGAGATCAGATTCAGGACCTTGCGCTTAAGAGTCAGGCGGTGGAACCATGAGTTAAATCCCCAGCCCCCTGCTGGTTCATCTTGCTAGATGTATCTAAGGAGAGGCTATGCTGCTATCTTTTGTTTTGTTTTTTCAGCACAGCTTTTTTTCTGATTTTAATTAATTTACCTTATCAACACTGATTAGTGTTTATAAAAAGTAACCTACACCTTGTATCCTACCCTGACCCATCACACTAATAAGTTCTGAATTATGCATTCTTATTATTCATGCTTCATTTTATACATTCCAACAAAGGCTTAGAGAATGAACAGAACTGATGATGAAAATCCATAATTTCTAACCCCAAATAATAAGTTTATTTCTTTGACTATCCTGATTCTCTAGATATATTTTAAAGGTCATCATTCAGCTTTTGCTTTACAAAGTTATCCTCTGATATTAATTGCTATAGAAATTCTCACCCCTATTAACACTAACCTTGAAAAACTAGAAATAATCTTGGAATTGTATAGAAAGCTACAGGGAATGAAAATACACATAAATACAATCTATATCTTGATATTTACAATTTATGCTTGCCTCAAGTTTCCTGGTGGGAGAATTCAATTTAAATCTCAAAGGTGGAAGATACTGAAGAGAGTCAGACTGACTGCAACAGAGATAATGGACCTTTTACAGTGTTCTCACTCTGTCAGTATAATATAGTCTACATAGTCAAAATAAGACATCCTATTAATTTAAAATTGATTGAAATATTTTCGTACAGTGATGAGAAAAAAATCAAGAAAATTAAATATATATTCTAATTGGAAATGTGTTAAATGTAATAGGATACCAGCTGCATAAATATTTTTGTAGTTAAAACTTCCATTAATAGTGGCTTGGTGAATTTTATTCTTTTTGCTTTATACTATTGTACTTTCTCATATAAAAATTTATTTCTTGCTCTTAAATATTTATCTATCTAAGTGATTTTGATAATACTTGAAGTACCAGTGTTTTCAAGTAAGTTTATTCCTTTCTTGACTTTTTTCCTTAAAACATTGAAAAGAAAAATATTAAAAATATTTCCAGTATTGTTTTGTTTCCTTTGTTTCTACTTCTCAAAGGCAAGACAAAGATAAATTTGTTTAATCTCTGTGAAAGCTGCATTTTAGTGGGATTATCTTGATGGGATTATTTTGTTTTAGGGAAGATGCTAATTTATTCAATTTTATAAACCTTAAAGAGACATGATTTTTGTATGAACTTATATCTGAAATACCATCCACAAGAGACTAGCCAAATACCTAATGATTTGTAGGTAACCTGCTAATGATCCATGAGTCAGTCATTTGTATGGCATACTCTACCCTTAGATAGGCTAGGCTTCCTTAATTAGAGAGACTTGTAACTTTTGAATTATCCTCTAAAAGCTGGTGTTAATCATAGCAGCTTTTTCACTAGAATTTTTTTAATGATAATATGCTTTCTGTGTCATACTTGATATGACTGTTGAAAACTTAAGCCATAGTGTGACTGAGTTTAATGTTAATTAATTTAAATTAAATAGCCACTTATAGCTGTTGGCTACTGCTTTGTGCATCACAGCTCTGGACTAAGAAAGGCTCCTCTCCTTCACTGTTGGATAGCAAAACATATCAAGATTAAAATAATCAGTTTTGCATTTTAAAATGATGCATTCTCACTAAATACAAAAAGATACAAGAAAACAAAAAAGAAATAAAAATCTTGTCATTCTATTGCCCCCCCCAAACTCTACCATTCATTTTTAAAAATAATACTGGTTTTCCTTTTTACTTAGAATCTATGAGTCATTTTAATACATAATTACCTTTCTGTAGCTCTGTGTCTGAAATTTTTATTTAATTTTATGTGGTTATTATCCTCTGTTTGCAAATGTGATTTAATATCTGCATAATAATCCACTAAGTGACTGGAATCTACCACGTTTTTAATCAGGTTCTTATAGTTGGATAGGTGAAATGTTTTTGTTGCTGTTTTATACAGCATTGATTTGGCCACCTCTGTGGCTGGTAGATTCAGAGAGGGAATTTATAGCATCAAAGATAAGAACATTTTAAGGCTAAAGAATATATTTTCTAAAATTCTGTTAGACAAAATATTCATTTCATTACACCTCTTCAGCTTTCCCACTCTTGGTTCAAAATGCCCAAAATCCACATTTTAAATGAAGAGACTTTAACTTTGGCCTACAATTTTAAGCCATGGTTGGCTGGCTGCAAAGCAGTAATGTCATAGTTCAGGGGCATGGTGGAATAAAGGCATTCTTGGTAGCTAGAATGCTGTGCTGGGGATCAGTCCTAGAGAAGAGGGAGTCAGATAGAGACCTCAAGGAGGGTCAAGTCCCCATGATCTACCCAGACATACCTAGAAGATTGCTTCTCTAATTGCTTTGGAAGCTCTGAAGTTGATCAAGATGACAATCCAGTTTAATTGTTATAACACCCAGCACAAACAGTGGACATCCAACATAACCTTAAATTTTCTTTAATTTCTGTGATTTTATTTTGTGATAAAATTTCCCCTAGTTAATGCCAATTTTGGTAAGTTAGAAATTTTATAAGTGAATCTGTTCTTGGGAAGTTTCTATATTTTTTTGCTAATATATTACTTTTTCTTCCACATTTATATTTTTTTCATGAAGAAAAGGACACAAAAAGTCCATGTGCTATTTTGTGCTGTTAAGCAAAGCGAAATCTTCTTGGCTATTTTTAAAGGTGTTAAAAGATACTTGTAAAATTGAGAGGCCAAATGAGAGATTTTCCATATTTTGTCTACGTTCTGAAATAACTCTTTGTGTCCTTTGTCTTTGTCTCTTATGTTTTTAAATATATCTACTTGGAAGTGAAATTTGAATCTAAATGTGCTTTAGTTATCAATCTTTATCACCTTGTGATATCACCTTGCCATGAAAATGATAAAGACAATTCAGAAAATAGGTACATTAAATATCTATTGTTGTGCACTGTTAAAAATTTTGTTGCTTGTAGTGGTCAAAAAATGATCCACTGAAGATTGGTATAAACAAAGCCCATAAGTGATAATTTGAATTTATGAGAATAGGAGTTATTACTGTATAAAAGTGTTCAATGTTTATAGTGAACTTCATTACTAAATCTATATTTTATTTTTAAAACATTGACTTACAAGCCTTAATGATCTTTTACATTAAGTGAGTTTATTGAAATTAGCACTTTACTGAAATACCTTTGAACTAGAACCAATCTGGTGTCTGTAAAAGACAATCTACTTACAGTACTATCATCAATTTATCTGGACAGCTCTGAAGAGTTATAATTGTATTTGCTAGCTAGCTTTGGATTCACATGTCAGTTGCTACCACAACATATATATGTATATGTATGTGTACTTAATACTATTTGAGAAATAAAAGGCTAGTTTAAATCATTTAATACTTTTGAGGAGGCTTTGTTTTAAAAGAAAATTGAATCAGGAACAAACAACCCTACATGACAGTGATATTTTAATGTTAACAATGAAAGGGAAATATACTCAAGTGACAAACAAAGAAATTAAAATAGGGGAAAAATGAAAATGTGAGTTTTGAAACTGCTGAGCCTAAGTTCCTAACCCATAGCTCTGAACTTGGGCATATTCCTCCTCAGAATTTTTACTTTTTAAAACTTCATGAGTAACAGGCAAAGTAGAGAGTGTAACTAGGAATTTAACTCTCACAACATGTGAGAGGAGATTAGGGTGTGGTGAAGACAGGTTGGGGAAATACATGTAACCTATTAATTACAAAATCTCAGGATACATGTGCAGAAGAGTTACCAATGCCCTGCACGTGGAAAAAAATTTGATAGTACAGCCTAGACCTGACATCAGCCTGAGAAGTGCGAGACAGAAAAAGGATAGTTGTTATTGAGCTGTCTGCTATTGTGTCCCTTCCTTGTAGCCTGATGTCTCCTGTAGAGCATACTTATTTTCCTACTTTTTATTTTCCTCTCCAGAACATGTTTCTTAAACTATTTCTAAAAGGAGACTCCAGCATCCCAAAACTTGGTAATGCATAGGTTTTACTTGTTGATTTTGATATTTACTCTTTTGAAAAATAGATTGTGAGACCCAAAAAACACCAGGCGATATTAATCTAATCTGTTTGTCGGGATACTACAACTTCATTAATAGATACTTATCTTTGTCAGATAAGATACTTTAAAAAAGTGTTCATTTCCAAAATCATAAATTTAAATATAAAACTTTTAGATGAGAACAGAGACAATTTTACTTTTCAATTAGCAGATGTTTCTGAGGTACAGCAGCAAAATTATACTCCATTGAAGAAAATAATAATAATCTAGACTACTCTATCATTAAGAATTTCTGTTCCTGAAAATACTATTACGAGAATGAAAACATAAGGCAAGACTAGGAGAAACATACTTACAAAACACTTCTGAGAAAAGGAGTTTTAGTTAGAATATGTAAAGAACTCTCAAAACTCAATAAATAATAAAACATAAGGAAATAATTTGAAGAAACACTTTACAAAAGATGTACAGATAGTAATTACATAAAAATATACTCAATGCTAGTCCTTAGAAAATGCAAATGGAAGCCACAATAAACTGCTATTATACTCTATTAAAGTGACTAAAATTTAAAATACTAATCAAATGTTGGGGAGGATATAGGACAACTGAAAATTGCACACATTACAGGTGGGGATAGCAAATGGAAAAAATAGTTTGTCAGTTTCTTATGGAGTGAAATGAACGACTCTCATGTGACTTAGCTGTTCTGCTTCTAGACACTCACCCAAGAGAATTGAAAGCACAAAGACTCACACAAATATCTACAACCACCTTCTAGTTAAGTGCCAACAGCCGGTGAACAATTAAAGCAATTGATAAGTATCCATTCAGTAAAATGCACGGAAATGAGTGAACTATCTATACGTGCAATGGCATGAATGATTTCCAAAATCTTTAAATGGAAAGAAACTAGACAAAAAGTGTATAACCTGTGTGATTATATTTATATAGATTCCAACAAATTCAAATTGATCTTTAGAAGTATAGGTTGAGAGTAGGAGGACGTCTGTGAAAGACAGGAGAAAAATTACCAAGGGGAAGCAGAAAGCTTCTGGAAATGATGCACATGTGTTTATTAGCTTAATTTGGGAAATAGTTTCAAAGGTGCATAAATGTCCAGACTTGTCAAGTGCTACATGTTAAATACGTGCAGCTTATTCTATATCATTTATACCTCAATGATGTTTTTAAAAATTTAGTCCTTTAGATCTGCTTAACTAGGTAGGACCTTTTTCAAGATAAACTAGCCAAGCTAACCAACACCTCCAGAGGTAATGCAAATACAAACGTGAGTTGGCTTTACCATTGAATTTCACATTCACAACTGACAGATTGGATCTCCTGTATAATCAGTCACATGCATCTGAGTATATTACCTCTAACAGGTAGGATTCCAGACCAGAATGATTAAGAGAACAAAATCAGAAATTCAGAAATGAACGGTGGCTGGCAAATATTTACTGTCTTTCCTCTGATACACAAAGATATCAAAATCCACCAAATTCACCATTTCAAAAATGTTGACTTTGCAAGACAAGGATGCCCACTACAACCACTCCTCTTCAATATAATTCTGGAAATATTAGCCATATCAATTAGACAAGAGAACTGAATTAAAGCAATAAAGATAGGAAAGGAAGAAGTTAAACTGTTATTATTTACTGATGCTATGACACTCTACATTGAAGACCCAAAAAATTCCACCAAAAGACTCTAGACTTAATTGACACTTTTAGCAGAGTACCTGGATACAAGGTCAACACTCAAAAATCAATTGTCTTCTTGTACATAAATAACAGACTCACTGAGAGAGAAATTAGTGAAAATGAATTTTTGGATCATTTTTCTAGTTCTGTAAAATATAGTGTTGGAATTTCAATTAGCATTGCAAATGCTATACAAATTCAGTGCAATGCCAATTGAAATTCCAACACTATATTTTACAGAACTAGAAAAATGATCCAAAAATTCATTTGGAACCAGAAGAGACCTAGAATAGCAAAAGCCATTCTAGGCAGCAGAGACATGGCAGCAGGTGTAACAATTCCCACTTTGAAACTATACTACAAAGCCACTGTGATAAAAACAGCATGGTACTGGCAAAGAAACAGACCTGAGGATCAGTGGAACAGACTGGAAGCCACAAAAACAACTCCAGATGTACTCACCTACCTCATCTTTGACAAAGGAGCCAACCATCCTCACTGGAGGCAAGATAGTCTCTTTAAGAAATGGTGTTGGAAAAACTGGTTTTCAACCTGCCAAAGATTGAAACTAGACCCTTATCTTTCACCATGCACTAATCTAAAATCCAAGAGGATTAAAGATCTAAATATTAAAACAGAAACACTAAACTTGATGGAAGTAAGTTAGGCAGAACTCTTGGAGACACTGGCATAAGAAAAGACTTTATGAACAAATCCTCAGTAGCACAGGAACTAGCAGGAAGAATCAACAACTGGGATCTCATCTCATTAAAAAGCTTCTGCATTAAAATAAGAAACCATCAACAGAACTAAAAAACAACCTACAATGTGGAAAAAGAATTTTACCAGCTGCTCCTCAGACAAAGGACTATTATCTAGAATATATAACTAACTCAAAACAATTAGCCCCCCCAAATATAAAGACCCAAGTAAAAAATGGACATCTGAAAAGAACAGACATTTCTCAGATAAAGAAGTAAAAGCAGCAAGAAAATATATGAAAAAATGTTCCACATCTCTGGTCATTTGAGAGATGCAGATGAAAGCAACACTCAGATTCCACTTCACCCCAGAAAGAATGGCTGCTATAAAGAAATCAAAACAATAACAAATGTTGGTGGGGTTGTGGGAAGAAAGGATCCCTTCTCCATTGTTGGTGAGAGTGCAGACTAGTGCTACCACTATGGAAATCAATATGGAGATACCTCAAAGAGCTGGGACTAAAAGTTCCATTTGACATAGCTATCCCTCTGCTGGGTATCTTTCCAAAAGAATTAAAAGAATCATATCACAGTGATATATGTGCACTTATGTTTATAGTGGCACAATTTGTAATAGCTAAAACTTGGAAATAGCCCATTTGCCCATCAGTCCAAGACTGGATAATGAAGATGCGATTTTTCTATAAAATGGAGTACTACTCAGCCATAAAGAATGAGAAATTCGATTCATTCAAATGAAAATGGATACATATTGAGGATATACTCCTAAGTGAAATGAATAAGTCACCCATGTGTAAATACCAAATAGTTTCTCTGGTACGAAAAACTATAATAGTACAAAAGATCCTAATGATATAATTGACAACGTGAAATAGGAAGAAAAGGGCTAAAGGTGTAGGGAAATTGGGAAGGGTAGGCGAAAGGTAATGACGGAAAAGAAAAAAATAGAAGATGAAAAAATGGAAATAATGTGTTTGTAAGTGGGGAGGCGAGGAGGGGATGGGGGGGCAGGGACAAGGGGAAAAAATGAGAACCAAGACCTGTCATGTAAAGGTACAAGATCCCAATAATGAATGTAACTGTACTGTATACCTAAAATGTACCCATAAACTCAATGAAAAAAAATGTTGTCTTTGATGAAAGTCTCAGGTGCAGAGATCCTTTGTTTTCTCATTGGTTTTTATTCTCCACATTGCTTTTCAGTGTGAAGACAGTGATTCACAAGCTGGAAAGCCACTGTAAGAAAGTACCTGGAAGTGAACTTTTGTAGATATTTTGACATGGTTTCATTCCAAAAGTACAAAGAGAGATCTTCCATCTCTATTTCAGCTGTTACTGTCCTTGAACTGCCCTTTCCCCACTGCCCTTTCCTTTAAACTCTTATCACTCGGCCTGATTTTTTTCAGTGAGGCTGCTCGCCTTGATGTCCCCTCATGTGGTTGCTTTATCTGTCACGTGTTCTGATCAGATTGTAAGGTTGTGGGATCTTTGGTGGAGCTTTAACCAATGATTTCATATGTGTCTCAGTAAACATTCAATGTATGAAATAAATACAACCTGGAAGAACTAAGTGGTATAGTCAAAACTATATTGTAATAGTATTTGTCATATGTGTAGCTCTTAATATGTTGTCTGAGTACCACACAGTTAACACTGCGCATGGATTGGTGGTATTATTTTCATAATCACGGGTCAATACTACCATAAGAGATCTATTCTATATAGGTGAGGAAAATGAAGCCCTAGTAAGTCACTGATTTCCCCAGGTTCCTACATATCTAATAATTGGTGAAGTCAGTCTTATCCAATATTTTTTTCTAGCATTTTCTGCAGTGTCAGTTGATTCATAGGAAATTCTTTACAGTATGTATGCTATATGTTAGGTGTGCTTGAGAAAGTAACACATACCTTCCTGAAGATCCAGTTGTCATTAAGTTTTTACTTTAGTTGAAGCTCATGATACTTATCTATCTCACTTTTCTTTGTCTTCCTCTTTTCACCATGAAGGCACTCCTTCATAATAGTGGAAGATTCTATCATTCAACTGCCCATCACCTATCTGATTTGATTCTGAGGTACCTCTTTTGGTAACTTTGGAGCCTGCATTATTGACCTGCCAAAATCCTGGCCGGGCATTTGTGCTGCTTCAGTCTGATTTATTATGCCATTTCTCCGAACTGACAGTTCAGAAGTCAACTTGGCAAGCTCACTTTCTGACAGAATTTTGTTTTTTTACCTCTGCTATTTATTAATTGCTAGTTAGTTGGATATCAAAACTCATGAAGACATCTGTTAAGAGATGTCCCTATAATCATCACAGTTAAATAACCCTTCCTGACACTTTCCTTTCTAAAGGGATCATTTCATCATTGGCAGTAGTTTTATCTTTGATCCCTGTAGCATTAATGAATCTTTTTTTTTTTGGTGCCGGGTATTGAATTTGGGTCCTTGTGATTGTGAGGCAGGTGGTAGAACCACTGAGCTAAATCCCTGGGCCCACCTTAAACATTCATAAGAATTCAGTTTTCTTATTTCTGTAGCTTTATTATAACTAAAACTCTTTTATTTCTGTTGCTAAAATCTTCCTTTTTATGTATGAGAAGCTCAGTCATCCTCCATCATCCCCAAACCACCTTAGAAGAAATACCTTTTTTCATTACATTGTATTTTAAAGTTATCTTTGTCTTCATTAATTTTAAATTTCAGAATTTTTTCTTGATATACCATAATACATATATTTATGTCTATGCCTGAATATTCTAGTGCAGTAGTTTTTCCATATATGAGTAGTACTGCATTATTGTGCTTTTATACTGTTAATATGTATTCAGTCAGTGTCTCCAGGGTCTTTTAAAAAGTTATTCTCAGATCTTATTTCAGATTGCTTTAAAATAGTTTTATTAAGTATCCCAAAATTATACTGAAGCGTTTTTTTCTTCGAATTATGTTAAATCTGTAGACCAATGAGAGAATTGATCACCTTAAACATGTTTTCTTTCCCTCCAGACACATGGCATCTCTGTGAATTTAGGGTATTTATATTGGTTATGTACCATGTAATTCTCTTCAGGTAGTTCTTGCTTAGTGATTATTTTAGATAATTTGTATTTTTATTGATATATACAGGCATTATTTTGGTATCTTTCTGACTTTAAAAGATCTCACCTACTTTAGGAGCTCAGCTATCATGTACAGTGTTTCCAAACTGCCTTGAACTCAGTGAAATTGAAAACTCTTGCTGTGCCACAAAAATTTTATCTCCTCTGTTATTTTCATTTTTATTTAACACTGTCTAGCCACATGAGGTCGTAACTCATGGCATTATTTTTAACTTTGTTTGCTAATCCTTTTATTGTGCCTCTGCAGTATTTCTATCAGTTTCCTTCTTTCTAACATCATTTTCTTGTCTTGTTTCCAGTCTGTATTGTTTACCTGGATTACTAATATTTTAGTCTTTAGTCCCGCTCGTTACCCTCTGAGCTCAACCTGTCTTCTGTAGTAAGTCGTATCTAAAATATTGATGTCAGTGTGAGCCCAGCCAGCATTTACTTTGCTTATCTGATAAAGTCCAATAACATAGATTGCATAATGGAGCCTTCAATTTTGTCTCAAACAGTATGTCACCATTCTTATACTCCCTTGGCACAGTTTCTTTCTTTATGTTGTGTAGTCTACATGTAATGCCTTTCCAATACTACATTCCAGTATTACCTTGGTGAACTCTGACTTGTCTTTTATGTTCCATTTACTGGATCACTTTTAATGTGATATCTTATTGTTCTGCATCAGTGACCCTCAATAATTCACTATTTCCTTCTCTAACTTCAAGGAACACTCTGTACATCTCTATTATGGTACATGTCACCTAAATCACTCTTGCATGTGTGGTTAGATTTCTTCCTATTCCTTGTGAGGCTTTTGAAAGGGGTCTCGAGCCCCCTTTGGGTGCCCCTTACCCAATTATGCCACCCACGCACTGAGAGGTCCGGCAGGAGATCTTTATTGTAGGGAGGTGAGCAGGAGGCGGAGGGCAGAGAGCGAGAGCGAGAGCGAGGAGGAGAGGAAGTACTGGGATATTTATAGGACAGGCAACGGAAGATCCTTCCTTGGGAGAAGCGGTCTTTGTTATCCTATCGCAAGCCAGGTTGTCTTTTGAATTTCGCGCTTTACAATTTCGGCGGGATAAAGGACTCAGAGTCAGGAAAGAACCCGGAAGTAAGATATAAAATGGCTGGGGGGATTATATTTTAACATGTGCGATCTCCTAACAGCTTTGATTAACCAAATTCAAATTATGAAATGAATATAGCCTCAAAGAATTGCATATATTGAAAACTTTTGCATATAGTCAAAACTCTATGTCTATTATTTGGTGTATAGTGAGCTCATAATGTGTCCCAACCCTATGCAATTAGCACTGTTCATAGACTGACTAATTTTAATCTCAGAACCCTATAGAAAATGCGATCACAAGAGTTCCATACTGGTGAGGAAATTGAGACCATTGATTTCCCCAGAGTCTTAGAGTTCTAACTACTATTAGACTTAGTCTTTGAGTTCTGCTAGCTGGACTGTAGTCAACACTATTTTCATTCCATTAAATGCAGTACTTGCTGAGTGTTGGCTTGATGCCAAGCATTGCTGTGGACGCACCGTGGCTTACCAGGTATACCTGGTCCTGCTTCTATGTCACTTCACATGAGCTGAGGCTAGTCATCACTGTTCATTATTTACAGGTTAATTCATAAATATTCTGGGAACTCTTCTACAAAAATTAGGAAAATAGAAGTAAGTGAATGAGCTTCGACAACATTTGATGTGTGCAATGACTCATGATAACAAAATGTAAATGTATTTGTAACTTACTAATTGAATGTCTTGCCTTTCACTATTAAAACTGTTTCCATTGTTTACTCTTTCCAACAATATTCCACTGAATATTCCTGTTTCTGTGTCCATTCCTATGATTTTTCCTTTAAAATAAATTCTTCGAAGTAGATTGGGTTACCTAGACATAATAATTTTCCTACATTGTTTGATATGCATTAACAATTATTGTAAAATATATCTCCATTATAGATTGTTTTTAAATCAGAAAGAGGCCTGTTAGAAATATCAGAGTAGACCCCTCTGGTGAATAAGCTTTCATGAGATTGTTTGGTATGTATATAATACATACATATATATATATACAATATATATATGTATGTATTATATATATTATGCTTTCTTAATCCTAAAATTACTTATTCCAAATATATGTATATATATATATATGTATATTTCCCCTAAACTATATAATCAATACACAAAATAAAGAGAAAATAATTTTACTTTTCTGCAAAGATTGAAAACTTTCTAAAATCTGATGAGGAAATTTGTTCTAAACTTAATGTGGAATCAGATTTAGTGAATAACTTTAGATTATTCAAATTTTTATATAAAATAGAATATATCAAATTGATGTATGTTAAGTTGAATAATTTAAACCAGATTTATCAAAATTCCCAAATAAAGTGCTTAACTCCACATTTGGTAGGATCTCTACCACATCAAGTTCAAATCCTTCTGCTTGATACCTTGGCTTCTAACATCTAACCTTACCTTACTCCTTCATTTTACTCATGGGCTCCCACTGACAGCTAGGTCTGTCCATTTCTGACTCTCTACCTGCCCTTCACTGTGTCTGCACTCCTGTTGCTACCTCTATGGACTGTGTTCGTTTTTCTCTGTCATCTGCCTCCTCTGCTTTCTGGATACTGTTCCCCTCCATTGCCTCATCAATTTTCATTTGTTCTTCAATCATACAATGAAACATTTGACTGTTTTCAATTTTTTTAGTTACTTAAAAAATATACACACATACATACGTAAATATATATATATATATAAAGTATACATTTATATAATATATATATAATATACATAAAATATGTATATATCTAAAATATATATAATGTATATAAAATATGTATATACACACACATATACACACCTCCTACCAGGAATAAGTACACAGCAGTTATTTAATTAATATTGTTAGTATGACTGACTAATAATTTCTCCTGTGACTTGAAATTTTTAATTACTGCCTCAAGTTTCAGGGTGCTTGATTTTTCCCTTAAGGAATGACAGTCCAGAGGGATCCTGGTTTAATATATGTTCTCATCTAAACAACACTGGCTGTTCTTTAGTATGCCTGTGAGTAATTTCTCATCAATAATCAATAAAGAAAAAGAATATAAAAATGGATTTTAGTCCTGTTTCTTCCATTAAATAGTTTTCTGGTGTTATATACAAGATCTGATTTCCTTCATATATAAGTAGATAGTATTATGCTTTCTTTTTTTTTTTCAGCTTTAATTGAGTTTATTGGTACATTTTAGGGATACAGTACAGTTACATTCATTGTTGGGATCTTGCACCTCTACATGACAAGTCTTGATTCTCATTTTTTCCCCTTACCTCTGCCCTCCCTTCACCTCCTCCTCCCCTCCCCATCTACAAATACTTTATTTTCATCTTTTCATTCTTTCTTAATCCTAAAATTACTTATTCCAAAATACCATTATATATGAATTCCAGGATGTATGTAGTGTTTTTATAATTATGTTACATAGTATCTACCAAGCTAAGCACAATCAAAATGTAACTTTAATTTTTATGACTGAGTTTGCTTATAGATTAATATTTGCATTAGTTAGCATAAAAATTCTGTACTTAGATATTTTAGCTGTTAAATATTATGGTTAAGCTAATTGCTTTAGAGATATGCTAATTTTCTTAAATTCTATAGGAGAAAATGTAAATAGAACATATGTTGTATCCTATTTCCCCTTCTTAACTTTAATAATCTTGAAGAATAAATGTTCTCATTTCCATTCCATAAAGCCCATGTGGGGCAAGGAACCCAGGTGGATGTAAAGACTTGTTTGTAATGCAGTTCCCAGTATTCTGCCTGGCTAGGGTATAAAAGCTTGACCTCTTTGTGTGGCTTTGCTGAAATATTTGTCCCCTATGAAAGCCAATACAATCAGCAGTGCCAGCATAGATAAAGAGCTGCATAAGGTTGTATTTTAGTTGCAAGACTTTTTTGTGACCATGTTTTACAGGCAGACTGGAGGTGACAGTATTATTTACTTTTGTAGCTTGGGGTCCAAAGAGAGAATAAATTGCTATTGATTTTTGAGACATTCCAGTGAAGGGTCTGAATGCCTTTAGAAGAGCTGGGTGGCAGGATAGCCAGTGATGGCAGAGACTGCCTTTTAAAATGAAAATTCATTTTCTTTCTATTGTCATAAAGATTTTTTTTTTCATTCTTAGAGCAGTTACAAGATGTGGCTGCAGGGCTGGTGCTATTATAAATGTTTTCTGTCCCTCTGAAAGAATAGAATTCAGCACCTTTCACAGCAGTTTGAAATTGATAAATGGAGTTCTGTGTGTTTACTTGCATACATGTAATCACCTGAACTCAAAATTGATCTTTAATTCTGTTAGTATACAAGCCACTTTACCAAGGACATTTTTAGGTTTCTAAAATGTTTAAGGGAAGAACTTTGGTTTATCTCCTTTTGTTTTAACTTGTAAATATGCTTTTAAAGTGATGTATTTGCTTTCTCTGGTGACTTCGTTTGCTGTTCAGATGTAATATATGAGTGGGCCTTTTTTTTTTTGAGACAGGGTCTCACTATGTAGTTGAGTCTGACCTGGAACTCACTATGTAGCCCAGGCTGGTCTCCAGCTCCCAGTGATCCTCCTGCCTCAGCCTCCCTAGAGCTGGTATTATAGGCATATGCCACCATGCCCGGCTTGGCCCTTTTCTAATGTAGAAAATATTGGAGATATTCCAAGTAAACCCATGCCCAGTACCACCCCCCCACCCCCCCATCACCTAATACAAGGTTGTTGCTTCCTGTAATATGAAAAATCTTTGTGTGCTTCCTGAGAGGCAATACTAAACTAACCACTAAAATTTAGTTGATGCTATTAACTGTCAATTATTACTTTTAAATCGATAATACACTACTAACAATAATTTAGAATGACTCATGTTTTCAAGTATTTGTTTTGGGAGGTGAGAATTATTGGCATCCAGAAATACACTGATATTCATAAAAGTGGGAAATAAGTGTAATGGTCATCATGGCATAGTCTAGGAAGGGAGTTGCAAATGAGGGTAATGTCTCTGAATTAGAAAATGATTTTTTTAAAGAACGCAAAAGGTTGCATAATAATAAAAAGTTAAATCTGAATTTCATAATACAAAATTTTAGATCATTATCCAGATCCCTAAATGAGCAGTCCTCATAAAAACTTAGTATATTTTCACAGGGACATTTCTGACCTAAGAAGATACAACTTTTAATGTTTTTGACTCTATTATATCTAAATAATCATTTTATATTTCCATACTATTCTTGATATGAATACATCAAAATGTATACAAGATATGATCAAAATATACAGTGAATGTTTAAATTTTAAAAACTTATTACAGTTGAAAATACATTGTTATTAATCTCCCTCAAAATATATCCCCTTGTTTCAAACACACATCATTTCTTGCCACTTTCTGAAGCAGTTCTGGAAGTTCTCTTTCATGCATGTTCTTACAAGTTTTGATTAAAAATACAGTGAATATCTAGTGACTTTATATGCCTGATTATGTTCTACATGCTTTTTGTGTATCATTTAATATTGATAACAGCTAGAGGTAGGTTCTAATACTATTCTCATAATAAGATGCAGAAACTGAGGCACAGACAGTTGAATCTGCTCAACTGATATCCTAGCAAGCCCCAGCATTCTTGTTCTTTACCACTACTTACTTATATATGCTGTGCTTCTCTTTGAGATGCTGAAGATTGTTTTAATAAAGTGTGTAATGAAGGAAAGAGATCCAAACCACAATACAATCTACTAGGAGTCAGTGAACTAGGAGTCTTAGTGCTTGTTAAAAGTATGTAAAACAACATTTTAAAGCAATATCTAAAGTGCTCTTATTTTGGCAAGGCCCTGTGTACATGTAGCATTTTCTAGATGGCATTAACTAAACAGAGATATAGGGCAGATAGTATGTCTGAAACTAATAGAGAAATTCCCAGTCTTTTCTGTTGAGTTCTTTATTAGGTTAAGTAAAATATTTCCTTCATGTGCTCGTCTTCACTCAAGCTGATCAGGTTCATTCAATTTTTCTTTAGAGAAGAATACAACTCTTGTGGCATTGGTCTTTTTCCTTATACATTTTTCTCTTCTGTGAAATGGGATAGTAGTGACCTCTTCACAGGGTTCTTGTGAACATTGAAAGAATTAACACATGAAGTGTTTTGAGTGATTCTTGATACATAAATGGCTTTTTACTAAGTAATAGCCAGTAAGGAATACAGGACCACCAGCTGGCAGGTTATACATGACTGATGGGTTATAGAGTGGAGGCACTTTGGAAACAGCCAAGCTTCTGGGTCTTCAGTATACAAGTTGCTTCTCACTCTCATATCACAAGAGCTCTGGTCCCTCTACTTCTTACTTGTCACCCTAAGTGACCTCTCTATCTTTCTTCCCACAGCTCTTATCTTTTGAACAGAAAATCTCTGCAACTCTGCATCAGGATTTCTCCTCCCATTTAACTGCTCTCTGTGCCTTTAATTCTACTTCAAAACAGTTAATGAAAGACTAGAGAACATATCAAGTATATAAAGATGCATAGAGTGCAACTTTAGCCTGAATTCTGACAAAATCATTTCACAAATGAACACATTATGTTTATTAAATATTAATTTTCAGGACACAAAACACTTCTGAGTGTTAGGGAGCAGAGCTTATAGTCCTGTTGACTATTTCTACGAAAGAAGCCATTATGTTAGGAGTTAACTGCCCAGACTAGATCAGTTTAAAGCCTATGATAATATGTCTTTGCTCTTGTCAAATTTCCTATTATTACTTATCTTTATTTTTCTTCTTCAAACTGATTTTATTCTCTTCAGCTTCCCATTATGTTTAGGCATTGGAATTTTTACAGAAACAACATGGGGGTAATTGTTCCCTAACTCCTGTTTATATTTCTTACTTGCATGTTTTTCAGTACTCAGAATTCTTAGAATCATAATTCATCTCTTCTTCATTTTGAAAGATAAAAACCATGCCAGGCATGGTGGCGCACGCCTATAATCACAGCACTCGGGAGGCTGAGGCAGAAGCATCGCTGTGAGTTCGAGACCAACCTGGGTTACCTAGTCAGTTCTAGGTCAGTCTCAACTACATAGTGAGACCCTGTCTCAAAAAACAAAAAACAAAAAACGAAAGATAAAAATCATGAGTCTGCAAACCAGAAATACAGTTATACATGGACTCAATGCAATAGAAGATTAAATGGACCTTTATAAATTATTTACAAGTCCGTATTTTGGGGTTGACCATTTTTAAGATCAGTGAACAGATGCAGATTACAAGCATTCATCCCATCTATCTACTTTAGCTCAGTGGTGCTGAAACCTGCAGCACAAGGTTCCAAGTTCAATCCCCGGTACCAAAACAAAACAAAACAAACAAACAAAAAAAAAACCCCAAAAAACAAATTTTGTTGAATGTCTACTAGATACTGAATCTTGAGAACTACTACTAGTGATACAGGATGAAGAGGAGTTTTTGCCTCCAAGATAGTACCACTCATGTGGGAAGGCAAATAGCTGAATAGAATGCAAAGTAAACATTTACTGAGAAGTTTTTATAGACAGCTATAGAATTATAGAGAAGGAAACACTTATTTAGCAGAGTCATGGAAGACTTCATAAAAATAGTGTGTGAGTTTGATTTTTAAAAGACAAGTTCAATTCATATTTTCTAGGTGGAAAGAGCAGAATAAAGGTAGAGGGGACAGAGGTAAGTTACCAGGAGTGTATTGGTGAAATGGTGTGATAATTGGCAGAAGTACAGAGTGTAATGGAAAGGTAAGCAATAGCCCTTTTACATGCCTTAGGAAGGTGCTAGACTCAGTCATTTGGCAAGAACCAGATAATTGTGGTTTAAGTAAGAAGTGAAATACTTAAGCTTTTTTTCTAAATTGTAAAGGCTGGATTATATAATGTAAGACTTTAAAAAATAATGTGTTTTTATAATAAAATGATTATAATTTGAACTTTTATTTATTTTTGAAGGAAACAGTATTTTGTTATGGGAGAAATTTGTGTTTTTTGACTATTTGAATAGAACAGGAAAAAAATGAATGAAATGTCTAGTATAGGAAGGTTACCATAAGGTACATTATATTTTGTATACCACGAATAAATTTAACAGAATTTTTAATATTGTTTGTTGTTTCATAATGATATAACTGATTAATTTTGTATAGAAAAAATGTTTCATTTGCAGATAAAATGCATGCTGTCGAAGCTGAGGCAATGTATTTAGGTATTCTCAACTTATCTGACAAAGCTTTTATAGTTCTATTGTTTTATGAAAGTATATTACTTTTCATTTTCCATGATGAAAGTATAATAATATGTTTTATAAAATGTACTTCTGAGAAATATATAATAGAATAGAGTGTGGTTTCATTTCTTTTTTTGAGGTAGGATAATTTCATTTTTGGCACCAATGGGTTAGTTATTAATGGTATGCAAGCCACTTTTATGTTAAAATAAAATTACTTTGAAAAATATGCTTTAATTGAAATCCTATTTAATGGTAAAATTATGTTATTGATTGTGATCAAAATGCACAAAACAGTGATGAATTCATCAATTCCTGTTTCAGTGCTGTTATAAATCTTGTAGTAGGAGCTAGAGAATGTTTATAAGATGAATTTTTCAAATTATGGTAGCACATTACTTATGTGCAACCTTTTTAATCTGTATACTATGTAGGAATGGAAATAGCTTTTAAGAAGCAACACAAAAAAGTAGCTTACAGTGTTATTATCTATGTCACACATCAAACTGTAAAGAAGCTTTTCCAATATAAGATTTAAAAGTGTAAAGCTAAAAGTTGGCTGAACTATAAATTTGAGTTAAAGGAAATGTATATATAATTGTGTATAATTATTTACTGTAGAGAGGAATAGTATTTTCAGTTGTAGAGTAGCAGCCCCTTGAATTCATATTACTTAACTTCCTACTATATTATTAGTGTGAAAGATTGCATGACCACCTCACAAAAAGGTGTACTTCTAAAACCCTACAGTAATATTACCTATGAAAATTTAAGAATTTTCAGTGTTCTCCAACTTGATTCTTTTGTGTGTTCATAGAATGTGATTTCTTTTCAGCAACAGAAAAGTAGTAAGGTTTCTTCGCTTTAAATATTATGAAAAATTTTAAAAGTATGTATCCACTTAAAATTGTTCTTAAATATCCTTAAAATACAATTTGTTTTGAGTTATACCTACAACCCAAGTGATTCATATGATATAGCTGTTGTAAGTACCTAATTGTCACTGAGAATGGGATGGGTAGATGATTTAAATTCAAATCCCAATTTTTATATATATATGTAAGGCTATATGTGTCATATGTTACCATGGCTGTGAATTCTATGTATAATGTTCATTTTGTCTTAGAGTAAATATGATCTTATTGTTATCTGGCTCTTCACAAGCTTTTTAAGTATATATTGCATAAGGAGCTAGAAAGGAAGTCAAATACTTATAATTTTCACTCACCTAAAACTGATTTTAGATCGGTAGAATACAATGAAAGCTTTTTAAAATAAACCATAGAACCAAAGCAATGCAGTCATCTTACGTGCAAATTGCAGCAGGATTTAAGAATCCTGTACTATATGAAACTAGAGGGGTTTGATTTTGCCACAATATTTGGCAATAGATTTCATTCCTTGTTGCAAATGATTTCAATCTCAGATTTGTTTTCATGATTTTATATATCATTTTATGAATTCTACAATACTTGCATTATTTTTTCCTATAATCCTGTGAGGTAGAATACAAATATTTTAGATTTTGAGTTGCAGAAACCAAAGTCCATATGATAATGTTTCTGAATAATTTGGTATTTGCTTGGGACCCAAAACTCTTGTGTTCTTATTACATCCCAACTCCAGACAATTCTGAAATGGAAGCAGTGGGACACCATAATGAGCAGTAGTCAGATCTGCCTGCAATATGAAGATTATCCCACTCAATTTTGTTGTGGGTTTCTTTTAGACAGATTTATCACAGGTATTTTCTTTCAGACATTTTAATTTTATGAGTTTAACTTGTGTAATTATCATGAAACTATGCCAAAAACAAGGCTTAGAAAAAATACAATCCAAATAACTTTAATTTTTTCATATTTTAATTGTCTTAAAATAAATCATGATTGTACCTTGTATACAGTTGTCCCTCACATCATGGTATTTATTTTGATATCACTAATCATATGCTATGCTTGGCATACTAACTGAGCCAGAGCTTCTCACTCTCATGGTCTAATCACTTTGATGCATATTTGATAATCTGTGGCAGTATCAGCTGTTGGGCCTTCTATTAGCAAGATTAATCAGATCCTTTTAGAAACTGTTCTTTAATTTTTTTTTTGCTAGGTTTAGATAAAGATCAATGGTAGAGCACTTGCCTAGCATGTGCAAGGCCTTAGGAACATTCCCCAGTATCCCCTCCACACACAAGATAGGAAGAAAGACAGACAGGCAGACAGACAGACAGACAGACAGACAAACCATTTTTTTAGCATGCAGAGGAGAGAAAAGAGTCTGCCCAAAGATTTGTGGTGGGAAGATACATGGAGGTTGTGTGCCTGGGACCAAGGAGTATAACTGGTGTACTCAGGAGAGAGGGATAGAGTATGGCTGAGGCTGGAACATGGTATTCGTAGGTTGTTTTAAGGATAAACCTGCTAAGACAAAAAGTGGAATGTAAGGTGGTTGCAGGGTTTGGTTGGAATAGTGGTGGCCAGTATGTTATCTGTGATTTTCAAAACTAATATTCTTGTTTCAGTGAAGAGCAATGGTTAGAGAGGACAGGAAAGGATGATTAAAGGCAATTGCTGATTTAAATTCATGTCCTGCTGGTGAAGGAGTTAATGGATCCATTTGATGTTTGGAAGGGCATTCAGTCATTGGATTGAATGTGGAACACATGAGAAAGAGAGGGTGAAGGATGATATTCAGCTTTTAGTTTGAATATTGCCCAAGATGATGAGCCCATTTATTAGGATCAATATTTCTGGGAAGAAGATTAGGATACACCTCATAAAATGTCAAAACTTCCATCTTGCCTGTCAATTCCATTCAGTTGCTAGTGGCTTCTGAAGACTGTAGTTTGAGAAAGATTTTGAAGTTCATTACAGAATCTTTCATGATCACCTACTAAATTGAAAAGTAATGAGTGTTTCTGTGCTTCTATATATCATGAATTAGTTCTTGCTCTTAAGGGAACTTATTTAGCTCAAAAATTTCTACTGAGGTGACTCTATATAAAAGTGATTGCCAAGTATGTACTGAGTGGTGTTCTAGTATACATTCTACTTTGTACCATTTAACTTTATAACCAGATTAGAATTTAGAAAAATATAGGCTTATAGTGGATGCTGTTCTGTTCAAGAAGATTTATATAATGTGAGACTAATAGGCCTTAGTTCCTGGTATATAAGGATCCCAAGGAGAATATATGTCATGCCACTAATATTCTAAATTACTATTAATGAATAATTAAAAGTCAGTTTACATTTCATTCAGCATTTTTGGATGTATGTGAAGTTGTAATTATTAGTCTGCAGCTCATAGTCTGTATAAGTGGATTGTTTCAGAAGCTTGCAGTAGAAAATGCCATGTGGGATTACAGTTAGTGATGAACCAAGTCTGCCTCTCATTTTCTGTATATCTGTCTCACAGAACTGAAGACCTTCCACGTAATTGAATATTTTCTTTCTATGGTTGAATTCCAAAGAGGTTTTTATAATTCTTTTTTTCTATTATAACTATTAAATTTAAATAATCTTACCATACTATAACTTAATTGAAAATTTATTTAAAGATGTATATATGAATATTTATAAGAGCTAATGAAAAAAGATATTTTCTTTACTTGCTAATTACTATTAATTTATATTTATTCTCGGTATAAATTTAAAAGTAAAGATGATATGGCTATTTCTATGAGACTATACAATTACTATACTAGGCTGCCTGGTAATGTTTCTTGAGGCAACAATATCTCTTGTTTACTTCTTAAATGTTGGAATGCAAGTACTAAACAACAGACTGCCAAGGAAATTCTTAAATACTCGTAGTGCCCCTGTGTTTATCTCCTTTGACAGAAGAAATAGCAGAGTACAACCACAGTTTTATTAATAAAAATATAATCAAATACCTAAGAACTAATAAGTATGTTTTTATAATAACCTTTACTGTTAATATATTAATTATTTATTATTTGTGAAACAAATAAAAAACAGCCCTCAAATTTATACCTCTTACATATCAGTAACATTTTTCATTGTTTAAATTTACATTGGTTTAAGAATTGAGGAATTGAGTAGGCTATCATATTAGGATTTACTGTGAAAGACTAAAAATTTCTTTTGGTATGGAAAGATTTTGCATTTGTGTTTACTAAACATTAAAAATTGTTTTTTTCTTCAATTAATTATAGATTTAAAAGGAAATTTTAGATGAATATTTAGAAGATAAATACATAATCTTTTATATATATGTATAAAATAAATTAATCCCATTCTTATATAATAAAATTATTATTATTTAAATCTATTTAAGTGTGTACATTATAAATCATGGGTAGGAATGTTGGCTCCACAAGAATTCTGGTTTGGTTTCAAATCCTGCTGTTGTTTCTTGCTAGCTGAATGATTTTTACACAAACTAATCTGTACTCCTCAGTTTTTCTTTATCTAAAATGACCATAATGATAACAGTATTTCATAGAATATGATATTTCTTAATCTATAACTGAAAACATGGTTACAAATGTGTCTTCCCACAAGTAGCCAAAAGAGGACCTCTGATCATTACAAAGGTAGTTCACTGTGTATGTGAAAGATCCACTGTGAGTCTGGATCTTACCTACTTTAAGCAAGTCATTTAATTTTCCAGACTCCTATATTCCTGTCTCTAAAATAGGTATAATGAAATCCTTCTTTACTCTTTCATAGGATAATTTTTAGGATCAAATGGTATGGAAACTTTAGATTTAGATTAGTGTAGATTTTCATTTTAAAAATCATCAGCTCTTTTACGCTAAGCACCAAAAGTTCTCTCTGCCTTCAAAAAGAGTGAAGATAAGTCCTATGATGTACTCCAAGAGGCTCAGGCGGGAGCATGCACATTCAAGTTCTCATCTTAGGCAACCTAGTGACTTAGCAAGATCCTGTCTTAGAGGAAAAAAAAAGTCAGGTCATGTAGGTATAGCTCAGTGAAGTGGCCCTGGATTCAATTGTCAGTACTAGGGATAACACAAAAGATTGTAGATGAGTAAGTGTTTGTAGAACAAGGAGGGAAAGTATTTTATATCTCTATTTATGTACAGAATGGTTATTCACTGTTTGTTTTATGGTTTTTTTGAACATTAAGATAAAAGGGCCAGGTTCAATGCTAAGGAATAACAGACTGTAGTCCTTAGTGTTTTAAGTCCCAAAAGAGAACGTTCAAATAGTACTATGTGACTAATTAGTATACTGTGATTTTGTAGTTCAGAGCAGTGGTCCCCAACTTCTTTGGCACAAGGGCCAATTTCATGGAGTGAGTGGTGGTTTCAGAATGATTCAAGAGTATTACATACATTGTGCACCTTATTTCTATTATTACATTGCACACTTTATTCCTATTATTATTAATTAGATTCTCACAAGGAGCAAACAATTTAGATCCCTCCTATGTGCATTTCACTGCAGGGTTTGTCCTCTTTTGAGGATCTAATGGCCCTGCTGATGCTCAGGTGTTAACATGAGCAATAGGTAGCAGCTGTAAATACAGATAAAGCTTCCCTTGCTAGTTCACTGGTCGCCTCCTATAGCGTAGCCTGCTTCCTAATTGGCCATGTACTTGACCTAGGTTTGGGGACCCATGTTTTAAAATGTACTTTCATAAACATCTTTTCTCACAGTAGTCTGGTGAAGTAGATCTTGTCATGGTTTCTTTTTCAGATGGGAAAACTGAGACAAAGAAAAGTTAAATAATTGTATTAAAAAATCAGTTAATGAAAGGAATTAAGACTCAAGTCTAGTTCTTCTGGAAACATATTTCATCACCTAAAATTCCAGAACAGGAATTTTCCCAAAATAGTGTACATTAAGTCATTTCATTTATTGAAAATGCAAGACTGACTTCAAAAAATTTTGTAAGATGTTTTATGAGAAGATTTTGCTGTCTCCTATTAAAATAAGAACTGATTTTTAAAAGTTACTATGAAATTGCTATGAAAAATAAATATTTCAAGAAACATCATTTACACACATACATTCAAATAGTCTGAACTAGTAATTAATAAATAATTAATAAATGCTTGGGGCTGGGGATTTAGCTCAGCGGTTCGGTGGCCTGCCTTGCAAGCGCAAGGACCCAAGTTCAATCATAGGTACCAAAATAAATAAATAAATAAATAAATGCTGTTTGACATATTTTCTCCAGAAGATAATTAAAACTATACAGTTGACTATCCCATTGCTGTGAAGTATTTGTATAGCCTTCTTTATTCAAAAAACAACTTATGAATGTACTAGTTGATTTTTATAGTCTTTTGAATTCATCAGTTGGGAATTCTCCAGAGCAAGAATCCCAAGCACTTCTCTTTAAAAGGTTTGTGTTTGTTAATAATAAAATATCTTTAAATCATTGGTTGATTGACAAGACTTTTAAAAAATTATTACATGCAATTTTTAAAGAAAAAGTTCTAGAAGCAATATAGTTCTGACACTTGATGGGTATCTGCTATGTCTGTTTTACTATCTTTTGCATTTGAAAAAGATTCTTGAGAATTGTTGAAAAAAAGCAAAGCTTTTAAAATCATTTGGAAATTGTTTTTAATGTATCTTATTAGCAGGTTACTTCTCAACTATTCCAATAGAAATATGATATGGATAAAAACAGAAAAAGATACATAAAGTATAAATACATTTTAACTTGTATTGTTTGTTTTCTTTTTTTTTTTGTCCTTTGTCTTCAGCTGTATGTAAACTATTCATCTTTAAAATGAATTCCATGATACTTTTATCTGTTAAACATGTGCAGCTAATTGAAATAATTTAAAGGAACATTTATACAAAATCATAATACACTGATTGAGAGAACCAAAACAATTATTTATTAGAACTTTAATAACCCTTAATGAAGTATTTTGCACCAATTAAGAATACACTCAAAATATGTGTATGTGTACCTGAGAAGATATCCATAATATATGGCTCAGTGGAAAAAACAGGTTATCCTTAAGATCTAAATTTATAAAAACGAAAATCATACCACGTATGTCCAAATATAAGATGACTCAATATAAGAAAGTTGTCTTCTGCTGGGGCACTTGTGTACCTAGAGGACATTAACAATATCTGGGGACATTTCTAATTGCCATACTCACAGCTGATGGGCAGAAATCAGGAGGGCCACTAAACATCCTCTAGTGAACAGGAGGACACCCCCACAATAAGGAACTATCCATGCCCAAATATTAATATTGCCTAAGTAATAAAGTATATAAAGTAATAAAGTATATGAAGTATATAAAGTAATCCTTAAATATTTGAATAAGAATATTATAAAAAATGCACATGGCCTAATTTGGAAATATGTAGTTTTAGGAACAAAGATGAAGCAATCAAATATCTACTTATAGTAATTAATTTCTTAGTTAATTAAATTCATAATTATATAAATATTATTTTATAATTATTTTTTCACATCTTTAATAACAGTGCAAATTGGTTATACAAATTAATGGTTTCATTTTGGCAGATCCATACGTGCACATAATATACTTTGATCATTTTCACTACCATCATCTCCCTTGTCCTGCCTTCTCCTCTGGTTTGATCTTGGGGAGGGGCCAATTCCTAAAATATATCTTGGTCATATCTTTCTCTTTTTTTCCTATTATTCCAAAATAATTTTGTTCAAACTCTATATATGTTAACATAGACACTCTTTTAAGTTGCTTAAAATAGAAACTCCTTGAATATATTTTCTTAACACTTAGTTTTTTTCATTCTTTCCATTGGCATATATTCATGATTTTGTTGATATAAACATCATATAGCTTTTTAAAAAAGCAATCCTTAAAATGGTTATTTCCAAAAGTTAATGTTTGTCATTATGCAGGCATAACTACTAGGATTAAGTACCAATTCTGTATTGAGGTTGTTTTGGATTAATGTATCTTTCTCAAACTGGAATTTCTTGATCAAAATGTGATAATTGAGAGTATAATTATATAAAGCAAAGGCAAGACTAGATAGGGTCCTTTTCTGAAAGATAAATTATTTTGGGTAGTAGAGGGAACTTGGCTTGTTTTCAGATTTATACAGTGGCACTTAAGTATGTTAGTATGTGTGTGTGTGTGTGTGCGAAGACACACATCAAAATGTAGTCAGTGGTAATATTGTTAGAGATTTTTCACTTTGTTTTGAGAAACACTGGAAAATGCAGCTTTATAACAAGCTTTGCATTTCTAATCTAGGTATCTTTTTCCAATTTAGACAAAAAAATGTAATGTCGTTGTTGCTCTCAATTAAGACTAAAAATATGCTAAAATTGTACCCAGAAAGTTATTGATATCTAAGTTCTTAAATGGAAAAGAAAAATTTCTACTAGACAATCTTTTCACAACCCCTTGTGTTTGGACTTCACTATGAAGTCCTACAATATCTTAAGCTATCTAGAAAAGGCACTACGTTGCATACCCTTTTCTCGTTTGATCTTATTCACCTCTGTACTTAACCACAACTCTCCACGACCAAAACAAATGAAAATAAAGACATCTTGGGATCATTTTGCATAGTGTTCCTAAAAAGACTGCCATACCCCTTGCCTTCCTTATGTCAATAACTTTATTCTCCTTTATTTTCACTTCACCATTTTCAAAACGTTTTATCCACAGTTTTCCTCAGTGTTTCACTTTTCCAAATGAAAATAAATTTATAATTTAATAACTTAGCTATGTACTTAGGAGATTGAGATTTTTTTTCTTGAAGAACTGCTTAATCTGAATTTTCTAAATCACATACAGTGATTTACTAATCAAAGCAGCTTATTCCTATATAATATTTGAATTATGAAACATTTTCAAATATTGAATCATAATTTGACTAATTATTTTATAACAGTAGTGGTATTTTGCAATATGTCATCTTAAATATATTTCCTAAATCTAAGGTAATGTCAAGATTTGAACAAATATTAAATTGAGTTAAAAATTACATTTGAGATACTGAATAATTTCTAAGATCAAATATTGAAGTAATACTAAGCAAATTGTAAAATTTCTATATTTTTAGTTCTCAGTTTAATTGTATTTTTATAACAGTAGTGGTATTTTGCAATATGTCATCTTAAATATATTTCCTAAATCTAAGGTAATGTCAAGATTTGAACAAATATTAAATTGAGTTAAAAATTACATTTGAGATACTGAATAATTTCTAAGATCAAATATTGAAGTAATACTAAGCAAATTGTAAAATTTCTATATTTTTAGTTCTCAGTTTAATTGTATTTTTTAGTATGACAGTAAAGTTTTAGTTATCTTCTAACCAGCTTTCTCTTTGAAAAATCACTTATTAAATTTTAACTAATATTACTAGGAGAAGAAATGACAGAGGACTATCTCTGTGGTAGTTTTATTTTAAGTATTTGTTTCAGATATGAAAGGAATGATATATGAAGAGACTGAGTATGGATATCAAGTTGTAGATTGAGGAAAAGGGATTATTTTATTTGCTTTGTTTAGTAATATCCAAGTCTGAAAAAGAATAATGAAATGTGTTACATTTGGGAAAGTTTTCTTCAGTGTTGATAGCACTAGTCACAGGACCTTTTAAGAAAATAAAGGGAACATATGGAAAATTTTACTGCCAAACATTTCTTTACTAAAAAGGTAGAAAATGACTTATTTCAGTTATAATGATAAATTGTCTTAGAGTTAACAAAGAGATAAATAAAGAGGAATATGATTTTGTTCTGTACATGCTTCATGATCTACCAAGTAGCAAGGATTCTCTTGTGTTAACGGGCTAATATTTTCAGCTTTTTATCAAACTTATCAAACAAATCCTTGATTATTTACAAAATAAAACAACACAATCAAATACAAAGAGAAAACTCAGTGAACCAATGTTTCACTTGTAAAGAACTGATTTACCTATAGTCTATGTCTTTAGCTTGACTTTTGATTAAATAGGAAACCAAGTATTGTTTCTCATGCTCCCATGATCCTATCTTATTAAGAGAGATTTTCCTGATGACTCTTTTGATTTTTGGCTTCTCCAGATGTGATCCTAAATTAAAGGCATCAAAATGTCTTTCATATCTAATGCTATTTGTGTTTTTCCAGAAAATCTTTGAAAAGTCACAAAGATTATATTTTCACTTTAAAAGTAGTAAATATACTAGAAATAATTAGGTTTTCTTGATAGATTCCATATTTCTTAATTTGTTGAGAGCTGCCTAGGGAAAGGTGAAATTAGAAAAGATACTCTTATCTTCACTGGACTAAGTGTATATGAGTAAAATGTTATTTATTATTATGCATATTTTATACATTTTATACATTTTGAGAAGATTCCGGACTCAGTTTCTCCTTAGTCATACTTTTTTTCTATACTTCTGGGAAACTTATGAAATAGTTACAGTCTGTATTAGCCAGATTTCCATAGTGATGACAAAATACTTGAAATAATTCCCATAAAAAGATGAAAGTCTTTTTCAGCTTGCAGTTTTAGTCTATGGTTCAGTTCAGTCTTGCAGTTCAGTCTATGGTTGATTAGCCTTGTTCATTTGGAGGCTGTAGTAGCACAGCATGTCATGGTAAGGACACATGGTGGAAGAGGTCTGTTCACTTCATGAAGGCTAGAAGAAGATAGATAGGCAAAGACCAAATTCTTAAAATACACTTCAAGAGCATGCCCTTAATGACCTAACTTTTTCCCCTTAGTCCCACTTGCTAAAAGTTCTATTACCTATCAGTAGCCCCAAGCTGAGGACGAAGTCATTAAACACATGGGGGACATTCCAGAAGCAAACTATAGCATACTCTAAGAGTAATTTACCTTGGTCCTTTTCTATATAATTGTTACTGTTAAATCCACAATTATTTCACATTATTTAACAGCACTTTTCTTTCCTTTGATGCTTGCCTAAAAGGTGTAAGCTGCATATGAAAAGTTTAAGAAAAGAGTGCTTCAAAATCCATGGAAAGGACCATAGCAACACCTTTGCTATTTCATTAAATAGTCAAATATAGGCTTCCAAGCAGTTACTTTTTAGACAGCTTTCTGACTGTATCAGTGATTAAGTCAAGATTTCAGGGAATTTTTTAGTCCAGTAGCACAAATCTGTTATGAAAGCAATATCCAGTTGAATAAGACTGAATAAACTGATGAGAGTAATTTAATTATTATTATTTTTTGGCTATTGTAAGTGCTATTCTTTCTGGTCATATGATGTTATGTTTCTCTCTCTGTATCTTTTTACCTGAGCTATGTGTAGGTCTAAATTTAGTAGATTGCTTTGGTAAACTGAAATGAAACATTTAATGGTATTTGATTCCCACTCATCCCTTAGAATTCAGGAACAATTATTTTACTATGAGTTATGACTTAACTTAGCAGTATCTTTTTAATCAGGTTATAATTGAAAAAAATAACAACTAGTATCACTGTTGATAGTGGTTTTCATTTAATCAACTGTGAGAAGTGCAATTTTTTTTCCTCATTGAGTTTATTGGTATATTTTAGGTATACAGTACAGTTACATTCATTATTGGGATATCGTACCTTTACATGTCAGATCTTGGTTCTCATTTTTTCCCCTTGTCCCTGCCCTCCCATCTCCCCCTCCTCCCCTCCCCTTTTACAAACACTTCATTTCTGGTTTTTCATTTTCTCGTATTTTTTTTCTTTTCCCTTATCTTCTTTCCCCTACCCTTCCCACTTTCCCTACACCTTTTGCTCTTTTCTTCCTATTTCACATTGTCAATTATCTCATTAGGATCTTATGTGCTGTTATAGTTAATTCACACCAGAGAAACTATTCGGTATTTACAAATGTGTGACTTATTTATTTCGCTTAGGAGTATATCCCTAAGAAAGGCCCAATTTTGAAACCAATTAATTCCTTAAATGGCCAGTGATGTTGAACATTGTTTTACATATGTATTTGCTGTCTGTACTTCTTCGTCTGAGAAATGTCTATTCATTTTAGATGCCCATTTTTGGATTGGGTATTTGAATTTTGGAGTTGTGACCTTTTTGAGTTCTTTATATATCCTAGATATTAGTCTTTTGTCTAGAGAGTTGCTGGTAGAAATCTTTTCTCATGCTCTGGGGTGTCTTTTTACTCTGTTGGTGGTTTCCTTTTCTTTGCCAAGGGTTTTTAATTTGATATGATCCTACACCTATTTCTAAAATAATTTTACCTATTCTGTCTTGTTTCTGTCTTTTTTAAATCTTTGATTGATTTTGATTTCAGTTTAATGTGTGGTGAGAGATATGGGTGTCACTGTGTTCAATCTTCAGCATGTGGAAAGTCAGTTTTCTTGGCACATCTATTAAAGAAGCTATCTTTCTTCCAGTGAAGGTGTTTGGCTCATTTTCAAAGATAAGGTAGCTTATCTTTTTTTTTTTTAACATTGGAAAAAGGTTCCTTTTTTTTTCCCCCACAACATCTCCAGCATTTGTTACTGTTTGATTTTTTGGTAGCAGCTATTCTTTCTGGAATGAGGTGGAATCACAATATTGTTTTCATTTGCATCTCTTGAATGACCAGTGAGTTTGAACATTTTTTTTATATGTATATTTGCTGTTTCTACTTCTATGTCTGAGAAATGTCTGTTCATTTTAGCTGCCCATTTTTGGATTGGGCACTTAGAAGATCAGATTTTTAAAAATTTAGTTCTGATTTTTAAAAATTCTTTCTACTAGATAGTAGATCTTTGAGGAATAGCTGGTAAAACATTTTTCTCACATTGTGGGTTATCTATTTACTCTTTTTTTTTTCTTGCTGTGCAGAATCTTTTCATTAAGATGATATCCCAGTTGTTAATTCTTTGTGCTAGGTCACATGTGACTAAGGTTTTGTTCATGAAGTCTTTTCCTATGCCATTGTCTTCAAAAGTTCCACCTAATCTCTCTTTTAGCCAGTTTAGTGTTTTTGTTTTAATATTTAGATCTTTGATCCATTTAGATTTTAGTTTAGTTCATGGTAAGAAATACAGGTCTGGATTTAAGTTGAAACCCAATTTTTCCAGAACCATTTATTAAAGAGGCTATCTTTCCTTAGATCTATTTCTTTGCCAAACTATGTTCTTTTTATCACTGAAGCTTTGTAGTATAGTTTCCAGTAGGGGATTGTGATAATCCCTGCCTTGTCTTTGTTGCCTAGAATTGCTTTTGCTATTCTAGGTTCCTTCTATTTCCAAGTGAATTTTTGGAATGTTTTCTCAAGTTCTGTGAAAAATGCTGTTTGAATTTCAATTGGGATTTCATTGAATCTATATAGTAGTTTTGAAATATGGCCATTTTCACTGTATTGGGTCTTCTTACCCAGAAGAAAAGGATGTCTTTCCATTTTCTCATATCCTCTTCAATATCTCTTTTCAGAGTGCTGCAGTTTTAGAATAGAGGTCTTTTATTTCTTTTGTTAGATTAATTCTTTAGGTTTTTTTTTTTTTTTGGATGCTATACTGAAGGAGCTATTTTTCCATTTCCTTTCTCAGTGAGTCTGTTGTTCATGTACAGGAAGGCTATTGATTTTTGTGTGTTGACCTTGTGTCTAGTTACTCTGCTGAATTTGGCTATTAAGTCTAGAAGATTTTTAGAGGAGTTCTTGGGGTCTTCTATATAGTGTAT
Organism: Fukomys damarensis; assembly: GCF_012274545.1. NCBI lineage: Eukaryota > Metazoa > Chordata > Mammalia > Rodentia > Bathyergidae > Fukomys > Fukomys damarensis. Next base: position 40,768,639 of record NW_022900926.1, read on the forward strand.
CATTTTCTTCTTCATTTCTTATCTTTATTCCTTTTATTTCTTTCTGTTGTCTAATTGCTATGGCTGATTTTTCCAAAACTATATTGAACAGGAGTGGTGATAGTGGACGTCCTTGTCTTGTTCCTGATTTCAGCATGAAATAGTTCAGTTTTTGACCCTTTATTATGATGTTGGCTGTTGGTTTTTCATAGATGGACTTTATTGAGTTGAGATAAAGTCTGTCTATTCCAATTTTCTCTAGAGTTTTTATCATGAATGTGTGTTGGATTTTGTCAGAGGCTTTTTCTGCATCTATTGAGGTGATCATATGATTTTTGTCCTTGGCTCTATTAATACAGTGTATTACATTTAGATTGCAAATGTTGAAGCATCCCTGCATCCTTGGGATAAGTCCAACTTGGTCAGGGTATATGATCTTCTTGATGATCTTCTACATTCTGTTTGTCAGTATCTTCTTGAGGATTTTCACATCTATATTGATTAGGTAGATTGGCCTATAGTTCTCATTTTTGGTTGGTTCTTTCTCTGCTTTGGGGATCAAGATGATACATGATTCCAGCAGTGAATGTGGAAGTATTGATTGCTTTCAGTTTCGTTGAAAAATTTCAATAGTATTGGCAATAGTTCTCTAAATGTCTTCTAGAATTCAGCAGTGAAGCAATCAGGACCTCAGCTTTTCTTCATTGGTAAGTTTTTAATTGTGTTTCCAATTTCATTCATTGATATTTAGTTGTTTAGAATTTTTAGATCTTCATTCAACTTTGATATTTTATGTGTATCTAGAAATCTATTTGTTCTGTATTTTCCATCTTTTTGGTATAAAAGTTTTCAGAGTAGGTATTGATGATCTGGATATATGCTGAGTCTATTGTAATTTCATCCTTTTCATTCCTAATTGCATTGATTTGGGCTTTTTCTTTCCTTTTATTGATAAGGTACCTAAGGTTTTGTCAGTTTGGTGCAGTCTTTTGTAGAGTGAACTCTTTGATTCATTAATTTCTTGTATCATTTTCTCTTAGTCTTCATTGCACTAATTTCTGGTCTGACCTTTATAATTTCCTTCCTTGTATGAGCTTTCGGTTTGTTTTGCTCTTCATTTTCCTAGAACTTTGAGGTTCAACATTGGGTTGCTTATTTAAACTTGCTATGTTTTCCTAATATGGGTATTAACTGCTATGAATTTCCCTCATAAGGTTGCTTTCATTGTGTCCCATAAATTCCAATATGTTGTATTGGCATTGTCATTTATTTAATTGTAGAAATGTGTAATTTCTTCTTTAATTTCCTCTGTAATCCATTGTTTTTTCAGGTCTGTGTTTGTTCAATTTCCATGTGTTTATAAAATTCTGATTTTGGGGGTTAGAGCACTCTGTAAACATCTGTTATGTCCATTTGTTCAAGAGTTTGATTGAATTCTACCATGTTATTGTTTATTTTCCATCTAGCTGATCTATTTGTGACAGTGGGATATTGCTTAACCAGTGTTTGTTTGAAAAGCCATGTGACCTGCAAAGAGGATAGCTACTCCTGCTTTTTGTGGGGTTTCTTGTTACATGCAGTATTGTTTTCCCCCTTTAACTTTCAATCTATGAGTTTCTTTTTTAATTAATTGTGTTTCTTCTATGTATGATTTTGTTGGATCTTGATCTTGACTATTCTGCCAGTCTATTTCTTTTGATTAATGAATTGAGAGGATTAACATTGATAGTTATAAATTATGTATTGACTTAGGCTTGTTGTGATCTTTTCCTGTTGCCACACCCTCCCCTTGCATTTATTTTCTTTTCTTTCCTGATAGATTCATTCTGTTCAGTTTCATGGGGTTGTGATCCTCATTGCTTTTTCCTAGCATATTGTTTAAAATTTTTTGGAGTGCTGGTTTGGTATTCATGAAGTTCCTAAGTTACTTTTTGTCATGAAAGTATCTTATCTCTCAAATTTGAAAGACAGTTTTAAAGGTTACATCAAACTGGGTTGGAGGTTGTTTTCATTTATGGATTGAAATACTTTATTCCAGACTTTTTGTTTGTTTGTTTGTTTGTTTTTGAGACAGGGTCTCACTATGTAGTTGAGACTGACTGACTTGGAACTCACTTTGTAGCCCAGGCTAGTCTGGAACTCACAGTGATCCTCCTGCCTCAGCCTCCCAAGTGCTGGAATTACAGGCCTGCGCCACCACGCCAGGCTCTCTAGGCTCTTATTGATTTGAAGATTTGTGTTGAGAAGTCTGCTGTGATTCTGATGGGCTTTCCTTTGTATGTGATTTGTTTCTTTTCTCTAACTGCTTGTAGAAGGTTTGGACTTAATGATTTTTTATATAAAGGGATATGCATGAGTCTTTGTTGGGCCAGGGGCACAATATTATGGCCTGTATTTAAATGTCCCCCCAAAGCCTCACTCTTTTTCTGACGTTCCTGAATCTAAAGTGTGTGATGATTCATGGTGGGGCTAGGCCCAAGAACACTAGGAATAAGAGTTTGAGGCCATCCACCCTAGGTAGTCTGATTAAAATAAATAGGGAAGAAAGATGCTGTGAGGGTCCCTTGTTGCTGCTTCTGTCTGTCTGCTATGAACTGTTGCTGCTCTGCCACTCTGCCATAGAGCCAGTCAGTTATGGACTGAAACTCTACAAGCTGTGAGCTTTTACTCTTTTTCTTTTACTTTGAGCATCAGGTATTTTTTCTCAGCAACAAGAGAAAAGTAACGAAGACAATGAGTATTGAAACTAAATGGTGAAAAACAAGTTTATCATTAATCTAGAAAATCATTCCAATTTAGAAAGGTTTGATAAATGTTTTTAAAATTTCAATTAAGTTACCCTTTCATTCTTTAATTCATTGTCAATACACACTTACTAGGGAGAAAAAGAAAACCAAAGTCAAACACTAGGTTAAGGTTAAAAATTTTGCGCAGATTGAATGCATTTCCATGGGGCTCAAAGTGAAGACCAAGGTTAAGTACTGATCCTGAACTTGTTGAAGGCCCATATGTCCAGCTCTCACTCCTGTCAGAGAAAGCTGTACTTAGGGCTTTCTCACAGGAGGTTTGATCTCTTCCTGCTGCTTAGAATTTTAGAAGTGTAAGGAATGTTTTGCCGTGGAAAAGCTAGTTACTATAACAGAGCTAATAAAGATGATATGTTCTCTATCTGTGATTGTTGGCAATTACAATTTAATTTTGGCATTACAGTTATGCCACTTAGTTTATCTGAGTTACAGCTTTAAATAGATTTTAAAGAAACGGTCATTTCTCAGGTGGCCTAATGTTTCACTGAGTCTTAAAAGTAGATGATTCTGCCTGAAAGCTTTTATTTTTCTCTAGAAATATACATAGCAAAACATTATGGCATTCAGGAACAATAACAGGTTCATTAGTATTGAGGAGCCTATTGTGTTTGAGTAAATCTTTGAAAAGTTGAGAATTTTGCGAGAAGAACTTATGTACTAATAATTCATTTCATAAATTACACTAATCAATTTGACCAAAGTCCCTTTAAATGATGGCCAGATAATTCTATAAGAATATTTCCCTTTTTTTGGACTCATTTTAATTTATATTGAATTTTCCTTAATAAACTAGCAAATATGTTTGGATAGTATATTATTCTTGATACTAATCATCAATTTTTGAATGTGCTTCCAGATATATATGTAAGACTATATCCTAAGCGCAGTAATGTATCAGTATCCTATTACATATTTTGGTGAAAAGGAGGGAATGAACAAAGTGACCTTTTCTAATGGTGGCACAATTCAAGGACATTTACTTTGAAAGTGTCCGGGAATTTTACAAGTTTTGATCTTTTTTTCCATATATGAATGCTGCATATAAGACTCAGGAGAATCAGTTGCTGACATAGAATATCTTAAATCCCTACTGTGTGTTCTTACCTAGGTAGAAATCACATTTTAGATAAGGATCACCTCTGCTCCCTCCAATGTCTATTACATTGTCAACAATTGAGGTTAATGTTGATGGTTGCTTGTAATCAGGCCGAATGAGGAGATGTTCGGATTTGGGATTTTTTATTTTTTTTTGGTACCAGGGATCGAACTCTGGTTCTTGCACTTGTGAGGCAGGCAGCGGAACCACTGAGCTAAATCCCTGGTCTGATTTGGGATGGTTTTAAAAAAACTTTAATTACTAACTTCCATTAGCAGTTTGGGCAACTTGGGAAATCATAATAGTTTATATTAGCTTTCTTGAAGATCTGTGCAGTATTAATAGTAAGAAAACTTGTTAGCTGACCAGGACAGTATGAAATTTAGGGAAGAATTTATACTTGGCAAATAAAAAGCCTTTCACATACCAATTAATTATTTTATATAGTCAGTAAAGCTTTTGGCATTTTACACACTGTTACTATACAATGAAAATTATTAATCAACATGTTTGTTTTAAGAACAAGACACTATTTGACATTAAATACATTAATATTTTATTAGCAAGTGCTTTTAGCACCTACTTGTGCAAACCAATGTGCATGGTTGACACATGTGGTGAATCAGTTGTAATACTGACCTGGTTGGAATTTATACTGAGATTATATAGTTTATCCAGTTGTATAGAAAGTGAAATGCAACAAAAATTTCCTGGGAAGGATAGAGGTGAGTATTTTATTAGGATTTATATATTTTTATTTTAATTTTGTACAATACTCTTCAACATGCTGTCCAACTGCTAGTACCTTAAAAAACTAATAATTCTAGATTTCTTATGAGAAAATTGAGATGTAACTTGAACATTGTTTAAAGTACAAGTAAAAAGAATAATAAAGCACATGTCCCAAATAACATATGGTTGATATGAAATCAGTTTTTAAAAGAGATAATTGCTTTCTATATCAGAAATTTATTATAACATTTTTAATTCTTGCCTACTACATTTTGTGCTTCAGGCTACCATACTTTCATTTGAAATATTTGGGTCTGCAAAACTTTTATCAAATAATTAACATTGATTTAATGTAAAGCATCATTCCTTTAAATATATGAATTGTATATTTAGTCTTTTGCCATAGATTCTATTAAGAATAGGAACATTGCTTGTTAATAGTTAAAACAAAAATGTTTAATAAGAGGGACAGAATCTCTGGGGAAAGTGTACAATAGTTAATAATAAGCAGCAGCTGTAAAATCTGTGTAGTGATTTGTAGGTAATTAGCAAAAGGACTAACAGACCATATGGTCAAGTATTATGTATTATTTATTTCTACACAAACATAAAATGTTATAAAATTGGACCTTCCTTAATTAACTCAGTGTTAAAACTTCAATTTATTCAGTATATACTGAAAGAAAAGAAAACATAATTTGTAATTATGTCAAAGTTTAGAGTTTATTTTAGATAATGTTCTAATTATAAGTGAAAGACACAGCAAAAGCATTTTTTTGTATCTGAATTGGGCAGTAGGAAACCTGTGAAATTTCAGATTATTCTATTCATTATGAAACATTATTCCGATTAATGAAAATAATTAGTTTTAAGTTAGACATTTGATACTGAGTTTTAGCATGGAGTTTTAACATAGTACAAGCCATTATTTTAGTACAGTAGTAGCCTTTTAAAAATGCTTACACTAACATGATTAAATATTAGAGAGGTCTGATGTAAGTAGCATCCATCTAAACCATATTCTTGCCTCTTTTGAAAATTTAAAAGCCATTGTTTATTAAAGCATCCATTAGACATTATATACAAGCTAGTTGAGGTAGAGCTTAAAATATTGAGTTAGTGCTTTAAATACCTAGTCATTCCAGGATAACTTTTTATTATTATAAAACAATTGTTATACATCTTGAATATTTAAACCCTGTATTTTAGTATATATGCTGCTGAAGTGAGCATATTTATACCCTATCCATCAAGAATCACTTTCTCATTAAATAAACGAATTATACAATTTCCACAACCTGATTGTTAGTGCTGCTGGAACAGATGACCTTGTGTGTTATTTCACAGAGTGGTCATAACTTCTGAGATATTCCAATTGTAATAAATGTTTGCGCTCTATCATTTTTGTAACTGTATTAGGAACAACAATACTAATTTACAAATAATACTTAGACTAATTAAAGAAATGTGTGTCAAAAGTGTAGCAAAACATCTGACATAAACTGACTGCTCAGAAAGAATTGTCCCTTTCCTTTATTTCCAACGTTATTTCTGTCTAATTTTACCTAATATTTATAGCTCCTCTCTCTCTCCACCCCCATTTCTTAAATGTGTCCATCTTCACTGATTCCCCTAAATTTTCATTTCTATCTTGCCTACAAGTTATTGTCCTTATTTCCTTATATATGCATCATCAGTACTTTCAGAAAGAGTGAACTTTGTTCTCTGCTTTAACTTCTGTTCATGATTTCATGGTAGTCTGGATCTTAGTTCCATCAAGCTTTAAAATTTTCCTGTAATGAATTCTTATTGCTATTTCTAAAGACTTTGATAGTCCTCATTTATTTGATTCTGTTGACCTGATGACACTGTATTATACTCCCTGAAATCTATAGATCATGATTTTATACCTCTTATTTCCTTGTTTTCATCTATACAATTTCAAAATTGAGATATCTCATAGGATGGCATTTTAGACTTTGAGCTAGTTTCACTGCCATGTGTCTTCTGATGACTAATGTCTCATCTAACCCTTTTCTGCTCTTGAAACTTTGCCACTGATCATCAGTACTTGCCTCTCAGTTGTCTAAAAATTAACATGTCAAGATAGTGTTTAAACTTTTGGAGTTATTGCAGATGCTTGTGTATTTTTGCCTACTTATTTTATCATACTCTGTGGCCAGAGATAATTCTCATTGAACAATATATTCAACTCCATTTACTCTGCCTACTTACCCTTTTTCCCCCACTTGTCATCTATCACTATAGTTATTAACATTGCTTGTCAACTATTCATTGGTTCACCAATTTTTCTTATTACCAACTCAGTTTACCTTATTTAAGTAAAGAGAGATAAATTAACCCTACCACACTCCTGTATGAGAGCCACTGACTGACTTCTTGTTACCTATAAAATAAAGTCCAAAATGTTTCGTATGTGGTATAAAACTACACAACCTGAGAACATCATTTCTATCCATAATAATTTCCCATGACATTTAATTGGTAGTAATATTTGTTGAATAAATACTCTTGAAATGCATTCCAATTTATTGAGTATCCTATATTCTGGATTTAGCACTCACAATCTTGTTAAATATTATTTTGTGCTGCAGTGTGTATTTGACTATGTAAAAGCTCCTTTTTTATCTCATGTCCATGCATGCTTTAAATCAGAATTCAAATAGCTCTTCCTAGAAATTATCTTTAGCATATGATAAGTTACTCTCTCCTTGAAGTTTACTTTGAGATAACATAAATATGTATTTTTGTCTCAGCTTCCTTCCTTGTACTGTGGGTTCTATAGAGCAGAGACTTTGCCCTAAATATCCCTATCTTGAATACCCCCAGCACAACATATTAAAACATAGGCAATTATCAGATATTTGAAACTTTTTCATTGTTTGAAATTTGAATAGTCAGATGCTTTTGATTTTTCCTTTTAAAATTAATATTTTATAAAATCTAGTGAAAATGTGAAGAAGCTATGTTTGCTCCTTTGCTCACTTAATTTTTTGGAACATCTAAAAAGTGTTCAATTTCTTTCATCTGTGAAACAGTGAATAGTAATTTGCAAACAAATGTTTTTTATGATTAGTTTGAAAATTATTCTCAAGGGTAACATAGTATTTTCTTCAGAGGAGAAAAGCATTTTGGAAGTAAAAATACATGCTGTCTCTGAGAGTTCTTTTATTTTGCAAATGTGGCATGATGCATCTCCCTGTCTCACATGTAGCACTACAAAAATACATTAAAAATTGTTTTTGTTAGAGCCAATTGAGGTACTACTCACTTTCATTTTAGGGGCTGAGGTAGGAGGATTGCAAAGTTTGAGTGCAATCTGAGAAACTTAAAACAAGAAGAGTTGTGAATATCGCTCAATGGTAGAACATTTTCTTAGCATGTGATATATACCACTGGTGGTGAATCTATGACACGTGTGATGAAGTGAGTCATTTATATCGCTGAAAGGTCTAAAAGGATCATCATCACTGTGCTAGGCACTAAGTTCGATCCCCAGCACCACATACACACCTGCATGCGTACAAACACAAACATACACAGAAAGCTTTGTTTAAAGTTTTAAATTTTTGTTTTGACATTAAACAAACAAAAATTTCCTATCATTTGAAAGTTAATTTAAGCCACAGTGTACTAGAAATATTGGAATCATGAATGGTTACACTAAACCTATTTAGAATTATGTGTGAATGAAAAGGCTCTACATTCTAACTTCCGTTGCAAGTAACATTTAATTTCTTTGGAGGCACAAGTGGAGATTTTTTTTCACCCTTATTCAGTTGTAAATAAATCATTTATTAGTCAAGATATGTCAACGTGGTTAAGTCAAGATTTGCCTAAACTATGACATGATTTACCTGCTAGAAAACACAAGCTGAAGTGTTTTTTGTAAGTTGCTACTAATGAAATAACTGATGAAATTTCCTAGTGCTTTGTCCTTTCTCCTATTGCATCTTTAAAGACAGCATTGTCACTTATCTTCTTTATGATAATATAGAAATTATAATTTTTTCTCGAAGTTACCATGAATGTTTAGTAATTTTTTTTTTTTTTTGTACCAGGTATCAAACTCAGGAGCTTGTTCTTGAGAATCAGGCGGTGGAACCACTGAGCTAAATCCCCTGCCCAATGTTTAGTAATTTAGAAGTGTTTGCAGCTGGGAAAATTTTACCTAACTTTTTGGAAACAGATAAGATCTATACAGACACACACACACACACACACACACACACACACAAACACGCACACAGTGGTAAAGAATTAGGGAAATATAGCATATGAAAGATGAGTCAGGAACTGGTTTATAGTTTTAAATGAGAGTATCAGGCATTGCTGAGAAGAGTGACACAGGAGCCAAGATCAAAAAGTGGAAAGTTTTTGTCTTAGGTTTCTAGAGGAATAATCATGAATACTGACTAATATCCTGCCATGTCAAATTAAGGCTAGTCAAAATCAAGCTCAGTTTCACCATAATCTGGTTATAACTATCAAATTACAGGGATACCTTGGTTGTTGAACTCATTTCATTACAAATTCGTGTTCAAACGCTGAAAAGTTCAAGAACAGAATATATTTTTCCCTGAAGAAATAATGGAAAACCAAATAATTGGTTTAGAGGCCCAAGCCTTCCATATATAAATTCATTTTCCCAAATTTCTCAATGATTTCTCTCTTTAATTTGATTGTGGTTCTCAGTTTTCCTCTTAGCTCTGCTGCTGACAACACTAACTTTCTTTGGAGCTATGATTGCAATATTTTATGCAAATAAAGCACACAGAAAAAGTACAATGATGTATGTTTTAACACACCAACAAAAGCACTATATATTGTTTCATTGAGAATGGTGCTTAGACTGAATCATCACCACTTTGTGTTCTCAGTGATGTGCAGCATGTGAGCATGATTTACTCTCAGCCCCTGCAGATTTTTTCAAGTCAGATTTTTGATTCAACTATTGAGCAAAGTTATGAACACCAAGCGGATCTTTTTTTTCAAACTTTAATGTTCAAGTAGTGTAAAGTTTGAGTTTAGAGCCATTTAGTAAGTGAGGTATCACTGTAAAAGGTATGTTTAGAATTGAAAGCTGGTTATAAACCTAGATGAGATACTTATTTTACCTGATATTAGGTCTTCTTTTATCATCCTTGATCTGGTTCTGACCTGCTGTTTTAGTCAGGATAGTCTGAAGCAGTGATGGAAAACCTTTTGGAGCTCTCAGTGATAATAGTCATCATGCATACCATAGGTTTACCACCACTGGTCTAAGATGCAGTGTGGATGGATCCAGTGGCTTAAACAATGTGGATTCAGTTCTCCATCTGAGATCATTGTAGGCTAGCAGTAGTATAGCTCATGTTGTCTTCACTTCAAAACAGAGGCTGGATGAACTGGTCCTATCTGTGGCATACCCGCATTATAATAGGGGAAGTGAGGTCATAGCAAACTGGTACTTCTATTTCATTTACAAAACAACTGGTTTGTACCAGCCTCACTGGAGTGAAGAAAACAAATCCAGTCCTGCAGAAGGAAGGGCACAGCAGCAAATGATTCAACACTGATTATATTTTTCACATTGAATGATTTAATTTTATTTCCCTTAAATCTCCTGTGTATATAGTTTCATTTCTATTACAATTTTGTAATTTGTGATTGTAATTTTAATTCTATTACAGAGGATTCCTGTTGGTTGTATCCTCTTCTCTAAAGTCTATCCCTTCTTCTGCATCACTTGTGTGTTGGCTCTCTTCCTCTTCTAGATTGAATCCAATTTATTTTTTAAGATTCAGCTGATATTTCCATGTTTTCTTCACAGTTAATCTGTCTAATGACTCCCTCAAACCTTAGTCTGCTGTGGAAATAAGCCTATAAGGTATGACATCAGCTTTATATGTGATATAT